>NC_056628.2:164367236-164674537 GCF_002870075.4 Lactuca sativa
ACTGAGGTTATCAAAAATAGGTACTTCCTAATCACAATTGGCCAATGGAAGGGTATACAATGAATAACTATTTTTTCCAACATCTATGCGCCTCACTCGAATCCAGAAAAAAGAACACTTTGGGAGAATATAAGCAAGTTAAAAAATGAAAAACATGGAACTTGGATAATATTTGGAGACTTCAACGTGGTGACAAACCCTGGGAACGGATAAATTCACAATTTTGTCAATCCAGTTCTAGAAGCTTCAGTCAATTTATTCACGAAGAAGACCTCGATGAAGTCAAGATGGGAGGTCACTAATTTACCTACTTATGTTGACATGAGTTAAAATTAAGCATACTAGATATATTTCTTGTAACATCCCAAAGTTCAAGCCCGAAAATTTCATTTTTAAATTAAGTAAAACATAAGTTATATCACCATAACATTGCCAATAAAGAAAATCGTAAAGTCATGTCTCAAAATCCATATCATCAATACAATATAAATCAGAGTACAATCCCAGAAAGTCCGATGCAAAATCATGTGTGTGTGTGTGATGCGATGCTACACCGCCGGTTCCTTCCCCTTAGACGAAGAGGTACCTGAAACCAAAATTGAAACTATAAGCACAAAGCTTAGTAAGTTCCGCCATCATACCACATACCATATAATATAGTCGGTATCTTTCAACCGGTAACTTCCATCGGTATCTTTCAACTGGTAATCATCATCGGTATTTTTCAACCGGTAATCATCGCCGATATCTTTCAACCGGTAACCATCATCAGTATCTTTCAACCGATAACTGCCATCGGTATCTTTCAACCAGTAACTGGGGACTATTCCACCCCTACCACTAGCATATAATAACAAGATATAAACATAAAGTCAGGCATATCCGGGTACTGACCTACCCTTCGATCCTAAGGACCGCAATCAGGGAAACTAATCCCTACTATACACATAACATATCATACATATATATCTCATGACCAAAGAACAAAACCATACCAAGAAAATTATCACAAAGACAATCATCTTCTAGTTACCCCTTTTTGGTAGGCCGACATTGTGGCCTTAGACCCACCCCTACTGGAAGGTAACTCACCTCAATGTCGTGTATTGTTTGAACTATCCTCAGTGTACAAGTCAACTCCCTTCGACACCTTCAAGTGACCACACAGAACCTGCAACCCTAACAAGGGTTAGATCAAGTCCAGTTAAAGTCAACATTGGTCAAAGTCAACATTGGGTTGACCAGACTCGCTGAGTTAGCCTACCAACTCGTCGAGTCCATGCTTCTCTAATCCGACGCCAACCCCGACTCAACCCGTTGAGTCTAGCAAGAACTCGACGGGTTCTACTTCAACCATAACATCTGGACCATCTTCATCCGACTCGCCGAGTTCCTTCTTGAACTCTTCGAGTTCATCTCCCACATAAGAACTTGTTCAGTCTATGAATCGCTGAGTTGTATGAACAACTCATCGAGTCCATCTTCAAAGATTGGGAGATTGCTATGGACTCGCCGAGTCCGCTCAATCCACTCGTCGAGTCCCATGAGGTCCAGGTCCCTTTTCATGTCTAACCCACCAAGCGACTCCCTTCCTAACAACTGTCCCATTCACAGAAAGGATTTGGTGTCCAATGCTCACCGACTCGTCGAGTTCTAGGAACAACTCGTCGAGTCTAGTCTTAACCATTTCTATACAGTCGATTTCAAAGGGATTTAACACACCAATACCATAGATATGGCCTCCGAATGTCCATTTTACACGTAAAGTTCCAAGCTTGATGAACATGCATGCGGTTTTAAGCTCCAAAAGACCATCAAAAGTGCACTGCAATGTGCATGGGGCTCTCATGGCCCTAAAGTTGGCATCTTTATGTCATGAGACCCCTCCAATAACTCAAATCTGAAGGCTAGAGTCCATATAACACTCCTAAAATCTGAAAACGGCTTGAAAAGCCCTAAATGCACCCAAGATCTACCATGTAAAGATGAACAACCAAATGTAAGACCAAAGCAGGGGCATTTTACCTTGATTAAGCTGAAAATGGAAGGAGATTTCTGGATCCACAAGCCCTAAGTCGAATTCCCAAGCTCCTTTCCTTCCTTCCAAGCTTCACAAGTCAACAAAAGCACCAAAATGGCCTTTACACACACACAAACGATTAGGTTTTCGATATGCAGCTCTAGGGGAGTGTTAGGGACAAGGGTGGCTGAGCTAAGGTGTTTATATAGGGTGCAAACCCTCAGATTTAGGGTTTCACTTATCCAACACCTACTCGCCGAGTCAGTCTCCTGACTCCTCGAGTCGGTCACTTAAGATGTCCACGGGTCACGACCCTACTCGATGAGTTGATCCTCCAACTCGTCAAGTCCCAGAGAAAAACACAAGATACTTGAATGAAAAGGCATACCAGGCAATAGGTGTTACAAATCTCCCCCACTTATCTTAGACTTCGTCCTCGAATTTTGTTGCTCGTTCCTAGAAAATCTCAGGGTAATGCTCCCTCATCTCGTCCTCCGGCTCCCAGATCCATTTCGAGCCCTTTCGGTGCTGCCATTGCACCTTTACTAGCTCCACTCTCTTGTTCCTCAGATCCTTTGACTTCCTGTCATGGATTGCCACTGGCCGCTCGATGTAGTTCAGGCTGTCGTCAACTTGAATGTCCTCTAATGGCACCACTGCCGAATCGTCTTCCAAGCATTTCCGCAACTAGGAAACATGAAAGGTGCTATGAATTTGACTAAGTTCAGCTGGTAGATCTAGCCAGTACGCCACCTTGCCCACCCGGGGTATAACCCTAAAAGGTCCAATAAACATGGGGCCCAAATTGGCCCGCTTCCTAAAACGAATGACGCCTTTCCAAGGCGACACCTTTAAGAGAACCATATCCCCGACCTGGAATTCCAGGTCTGAGTGCGCTTATTGGCATGACTTTTCTGCCGACTCTGAGCGGTCTGAAGTCTGCTCCGAACCTGCTAGATCCTCTCTATCATCTTCAGCAACACTTTGGTGCTCCCCATGACCCTCTGGCAAACTTTGCCCCAGCATATCGGGGTCATGCACTTCCTTCCGTACAACATCTCGAAGGAAGGACGATCGATACTCGTGTGATAGCTGTTGTTGTACGAGAATTCAACTAACGGAAGGTAAGTATCCCAACTACCTCCAAAGTTTAAGACACACGCCTGCAACATGTCCTCCAAAGTCTGGATGGTCCGCTCACTTTGACCATCTATATGCAGGTGGAAGGCGGTGCTAAAATGCAGACGAGTACCCAGCTCGTCATGAAACTTCTTCCAAAACCTGGAAGTGAACTGAACATCTCTGTGTGAAATCACTGACATTGGCACCCCGTGCCGTGCCACCACCTCTCTGATATAGATGAAGGCTAGCTTTTCGGCCGAAATACTCTCCTGAATCGGAATAAAGTGGGCGCTCTTGGTCAACCGATCGACGATGAGCCAAATTGAATCCACTCCTCGCGCGGTCCTGGGAAACTTTGTGATAAAATCCATCGTAATGTCTTCCCATTTCCACAACGGGATATCCAACGGCTGCATCTTGTCGTGTGGCCTCTGGTGCTCGCCCTTGACCTGCCTGCAGGTCAAGCACCGCTCCACGTACCAAGCCAAATCCCTCTTCATACAGGGCCACCAATAATTAAGACGGAGATCCCTGTACATCTTCGTCGCCCCAGGATGAATAGAGAATCTGGATTTGTGTGCTTCTTCCATCAATACCTGGCGCACACCCCTAAGGTATGGAACCCACACTCTACGGTGCAAAGTCAACAATCCCTGACTATCATAGTCGAAAGAGGAAACCTGGCCCATGATTCCCTCGCTCTTCCAATGTTCCTCCTTCATGGCCTCCTGCTGGGCCTCTCGTATCCTCTCCAACAGCGGAGTCACCACTGTCATCCTCATGCAGATATCCCTGATCGGAGCTGCCTTGCGGCTAAGCATGTCGGCCACAACATTGGCCTTCCCCGGGTAGTAGAGAATCTCACAGTCATAATCCTTTATCACATCAAGCCACCGACGCTGCCTCATATTCAGATTTGGTTGGTCCATGAGATACCTCAGGCTCATCTTGTCCGTGTAAATCATACAACGAACCCCATAGAGGTAATGACACCAAATCTTGAGGGCGAACACAACAACCCCTAGCTCCAAATCATGCGTTGGGTAGTTTGCCTTGTGCGGCTTTAGCTGCCTCGAAGCATAAGCAATGACATGCCCTCTCTGCATAAATATTGTGCCCAAACCCAAGATGGACGCATCGCAGTATACAACGAAATCCTACATGCCCTCTGGCTAGCCTAAGATTGGCGCTTTGCATAATCTTTGCCTCAATGTATCAAATGTAGACTGCTGCTTAGCCCCCCAACGGAAGACTACGGCCTTCCTTGTCAGCCTGATTAGGGGCACGACTATCTTGGAAAAATCCTGAATGAATCTCTGATAGTAGCCTGCCAGTCCCAGGAAGCTCCGAATCTCTTATGGAGACCTTAGGAACTCCCACCTGATCACAACCTCTACCTTGGCTGGATGTACCGAAATCCCATTCTGGTTGAAAAGGTGCCCAAGAAACTGCACCTCGCGCAACCAGAACTCACACTTGGATAACTTAGCATATAAGCTCTCGCTCCTCAAAGTACTCAAAACCTCCTGTAAGTGCTCCTCATGTTGCTCTCGCGTCTTGGAATAAACCAAGATGTCATCAATGAAAACTATCATAGACCGATCCAACACCGGTCTGCACACACAGTTCATGAGATCCATGAACACAACAGGAGCATTAGTGATCCCGAAAGGCATCACCACAAACTCATAGTGACCATAACGTGTCCGAAAGGCAGTCTTCTATACATCCTCATCTCTGACCTTCATCTGGTGATACCCTAAACGCAAATCAATCTTAGAGAACCAAGATGCTCCCTATAGCTGGTTAGCTATAGGGAGCATCTTGGATAACTTAGCATATAAGCTCTTCCTTGTCAGCCTGATTAGCCCCCCAACGGAAGACCACGGCCTTCCTTGTCAGCCTGATTAGGGGCACGACTATCTTGGAGAAATCCTGAATGAATCTCTGATAGTAGCCTGCCAGTCCCAGGAAGCTCCGAATCTCTTATGGAGACCTTAGGAACTCCCACCTCATCACAACCTCTACCTTGGCTGGATGTACCGAAATCCCATTCTGGTTGAAAAGGTGCCCAAGAAACTGCACCTCGCGCAACCAGAACTCACACTTGGATAACTTAGCATATAAGCTCTTGCTCCTCAAAGTACTCAAAACCTCCCGTAAGTGCTCCTCATGTTGCTCTCGCGTCTTGGAATAAACCAAGATGTCATCAATGAAAACTATCATAGACCGATCCAACACCGGTCTGCACACACAGTTCATGAGATCCATGAACACAACAGGAGCATTAGTGATCCCGAAAGGCATCACCACAAACTCATAGTGACCATAACGTGTCCGAAAGGCAGTCTTCTATACATCCTCATCTCTGACCTTCATCTGGTGATACCCTAAATGCAAATCAATCTTAGAGAACCAAGATGCTCCCTATAGCTGGTCAAAGAGATCACCGATCCTCGGGAGGGGGTAACAATTCATCACCGTCACCTTATTCAGCTCCCGATAATCTATACGCATCCGATGTGACCCATCCTTCTTCTTCACAAACAGAATTAGGGCTCCCCAGGGTGAACTACTCGGTCTAATGAACCCCTTGTCTAACAGCTCCTGCAGCTATGTAGACAACTCCTGCATCTCAGGAGGAGCCAACTGATACAGTGCCTTGGCTATCGGAGCCGCACCAGGGACTAGGTCGATCCTGAACTCCACCTGTCTCTCTGGAGGTATCCCGGGTAACTCCTCGGGGAATACGTCCTCAAACTCCCGTACCACGGGCACATCTCCCATCATCGCCTTACCCGCCCCCCGGGTATCCATAACATAGGCGACATAACCTATGCAGCCCTGCTGGAGGTAGTGCCTAGCCCTCTCTGCCAAACATAAAGTTGGTCCTCCCTATGGCCTTTCCCCCTGAACTACTAGCTCTCCTCCACTAGGGGTCCTGATCCGCACTAACTGTTGCGCACAATCGATCACTGCCCCATTGGGGCACAGCTAATCCATCCCAATAACAACCTTGTTCCCCCGCAAAGGTATGGGAACCAAGTCCACCAGGTAACGTTCCTCGAACAACCTCAAAAAACAATCTCGGTAGACCTCTGACGCTCGTACAGACCTTTCGTCTGCAATCTCAACCTCTAGAGGGCAATCCAACACGCCCAAAGACTCAGGAAACTTCTTGCTAAGCGCAAGAGAGAAAAATGATCGGGTGGCACCCGAATCAAACAACACCTGAACTGGGATACCATTCACATGGAACGATCCTAAGCAAGGCACATAATATATCAGAATCACAACGACATAAAATAAAAGCATAAATAAGAAATCATACCCATCACCACATCGGGTGCAGCGCATGCCTCCCCGGCTGTCAGCTGAAATGCTCGGCTCCGAACCACTGGAGCCTCAGGCTTGGCCTTTCCGCCATCCAAAACCCGTGTTGTTGCTGGAGTCAGCACTACTGCCAACGCCGCTGCTGCTGTTAATCTAGGGAAATTGGCCTTTTTATGGCCCCTCTGATTGCAATGAAAGAAAATCAAGTCTAATGTCCGAATTGCAAGAGCAGGGGCAGTATAATCTCTACCGAAATGCTGAACCTTGCCACACTTATAGCAGCCTGAACCCGGCCCAGTGCGACAAGCTCCCTCATGTAACCAACCGCATTTTCCACAGCGGTCCCATCCTGAATGGCCTTTCGGCCTACCATCGGATCCCTTAGGCTTCTTCCCCGAAGCCCCCCTCGTCTGCCCCTCCTCTGCCTTCCTCTTCCGGATGTGCTCCAGATCAGTCTCCCTCTCCCTAGCCCTGGCAATCATGGAATCCAGTGTAGGGCAAGCTGAAAAACTGACATGCTCCCGGATGTCAGCTCGTAGCATGTCATGGTAGCAGGTCCTCTTCATGTCCTCATCACCCGCATACTGGGGCACCAACAAAGCCCTCTTTCACGGAACTTGGCGGTGATCTCCGTAGTCTGTCTCATATCCAAGAACTCCCTGGCCAGCTGCTGAAGCTCCATAGCTGGTGCGAACTCGGCCCTAAATCGGGTCACAAAATCTGACCACGTCATAGCCTCAATGGCTGGGGCTCCCAACGTGTCACCAGTTAACTCCCACCAATCTCTAGCTCGGTCCCTCAAACATCCTGCAGTGAAACGTACCTTCGACCCTTCCAGGCAGAAGCTCGTCAGCTACGCAGACTCGATGTCTGCGATCCATCTCCTAGCAGTAATGGGTCCTTCACCCCATGGAAATCCGACGCACCACTCCCTTTGAAGTCCTTAAAGGACAGTTTGTGCGTGCCTATCTAGCCAGACGCCAGATCACTCCTGAATGATCGGAGGCGATCCTCCATCAGCTCAATGATCCCCTCCTTGATCGAACTAAAGATAACCGACATCACATCAAGGATACCTCTCGTGATCTAGGACGTGATGAACTCGCATAACCCATCATCTACATGCTCGGATCATGCACCTGAGCCCGATCCTGACCCAAATCCTGAACCTCCCGCTCCATGTCACATGAACACCATTCTGAAAATAAAAATACAATTTTCAGGGTCACATATACTTTCTAGAGGTCTCACACACTTCCCAAGTTTCCTGGTTCCATCTAGGCCCACCTTGATTCGAGTATTGATCCTCTGCTTTCAGTAGTACAGGCCCATACTACCTTCCACATCTATCCGTACTTTCCTCAAGGATTGCTTCGACTTCACCAAGTCCCTTTTACCAATACCCTTTGCACTGACCTCATCCTAGGTGAAGAGCTTATTTGTGTTGCGTCATGGGCTTTTGGTATTGTATCCGGATTGGGCCTGTCCATCCATGATTATCTTGTAGGGTTATACTATATATATGCATGCATGTATGCATTATATGTTTACGACTTTTATTACGTTTAATCTTTGTAACTCTAAAACACCTCTACAGTCGAAGTTCTTAGTCAAGCTCTTCTGAGGCGTTGAAGCATTAATCATTCAACATATTCAAGCCATATTCATGTTTATATATAGGTTCTTATTTGTTTGCATGCATAGAATCAAACGATCCTGAAAGAACTTTGTTCTAACAATTGGTATCAGATTAGGAGACTGTGTGATCAATACATATTCTTTCTGTATTCAGAATTCCTTAGGGTTTCCGCTTTTATCGTATAAATAGAAGCCGTCTTCGTTGTTTTATACGACAACTCTGTTTAAATATAAAACCCTAATCTTAAGTTTACAGGTTTGATTCTTGAAACTCACCATGTCTCACGAAAATTCGCAAACAAATCCCATCAACATATCAAACAACATTAGATCCACTACCAGGATACCCATACTCTACACTCAAGAGTATGAAGTGTAGGCGCATCACTTTGAAGACTACGTGGTTGGATCTGAGGATAATGTCTATCTCATCTGGGAAGCCATCATACTCAGACCATTTGTTCATTCAGGAACAAACACAACAGTTAAGACTCAATAGGAATATAACAAGTTGGTGGCGGATGAACAGAAGATGCCATAGGATGAGAAAGACAAGCTACTGTGTAATGTGAAGGCCATGAGAATGATAAGATTCGCCTTGCAATCTGACACGTTTCGGTTAGTTAGTTCATGCACGACGGCCAAAGAAATCTGGGATAGGTTGAAAGAACTCTGTTCGACCGATGAAGATCTAGAACATTCCATTCAAACCTTGTTGTTGTCAGAATTTGGAGTTTTCGAACAGAAACCTTATGAGAAGCTCATACAGACTTTTGATCGGTTCAATCATCTCCTAAGTAAGATGATCAAGCATGGAATAGAGAGGAAGTTAATTGAGTATAAAGTAACTTTCATGAACGGGCTCAGACCGGAATGGATGGCTGTGGTTTCTACTGTAAAAGCGCATGAACAGTTTAAGTCTTACTCGCTAGCGAAACTTGTAGGAATAATTAAGTCCCATGAAAGTGCCGTAACCAAAGAAGCAAAAGTGGTTTCTGCTGTGGGATCATTGGCTCTTGTCTCAAAAGGAAAAAGTATTGCAAAAGAAGAAGAAGAGTCTGATTTTTGTCTGAGTGTGACCTTACAAGCGAGGAGTATGATATGATGGTCACCAATCCAAAGAAGTTTGCAAGGAGAAAATTTCATGTCAACAAGAACTGAAATTGGCAGGGAAGTAACAGCTCT
Organism: Lactuca sativa; assembly: GCF_002870075.4. NCBI lineage: Eukaryota > Viridiplantae > Streptophyta > Magnoliopsida > Asterales > Asteraceae > Lactuca > Lactuca sativa. Next base: position 164,376,535 of record NC_056628.2, read on the forward strand.
AAAAAGGTGAAGGATGACGCGAAGATCTCTTCTCAAAAGGATGAAGATAAGAAGGAGAGCAAGCTTGCAGGAGACTCTGGATACGACTGCAATTACTGTCACGGCAAGAACCACTTTGCCAAAGATTGCATGCTAAGAAAAATGGCTGAGAAAAGAGATGGTGAAGATGATGAGGCATATTATATGCGTAAGCTGGAAGAAATCAAGAAAAAGAAGACAACCAACAATGCTAAAAGTATTATGAATGCTTTGATTGTGCAGGAGAATGCAAATGATGACGAGTTCGGTGACGTGGAAGTTTGGTCAACCAACTCTGAAGATGAAGAGGTGAGAAAGCCCACTCATGGAAAGGCTTATGTAGAAAAAGAAGTGGGTTCGGCTGGAAAGTGCTTGATTGTCTCAGCTAGTTCATCAACCAAAAGTGCTAGTGAGGAACCGAACCTAACTGAAAACAAATGTTTTGCAGCAAAGCCAGTGAGTGAGAAGATCAACGACTGCGATCGGTTGATCAAGAAGGTACAATCCATCCTTGAATCACTTATAGTTCCATTAACAAATTATGATGAAGAATTAAATGAATTAAAATTTAAATTTTCTAACTTAAGTGGTAGTCTCATGCAAAATCGCTTAGCGAATTCTAACCTAACTGACCAACTCAGCAGGGTATCTTCAAAGAGTGAGGAGAGAAGGATGTGGATTGAGTTGAAGGAGGCGGAGTTAATTAGAGCTAGGGATGAAAGTTTTTATTTGCAAAGAGACAATTTGAAGTTTTTAAAACAAAGAAATTTTTTTTGTTTAATTGTTAAGCGTTTATACACAAATATTGCTCAATTACATTTAAGCTGTGAGATAGGAAAGAAAATTCATAAGATGATTTTGCCTTCCTTGAATTTAAGGAAGATGAGATCATAGCAGAATGTGAATCAGAAGTGTCATCAGAAGAGACATCCATGTCTTACAAAATTGGACTGGACAAAATAGAAACCTTCATTGACTCTAAGGAACATAAATGTATGCTAAAAGATATTTTAGATGAAAATGATAAGTTGAAAATAAAGTAAGACACTATTCAAGCGTTTGACATGTCCAATATCATATTAACTTTAGAAAATAAAATGAACTTAGATAATACATCTGAATTTGATGAAGAAAGTGAGATGAGTGAAATCTCGGTAGAAGATGTTGTTGATTGCTCTGCGTTTATGAAGAGCGAAACCGAGAATGAGAAACCCCTCATTTCAGAAAATTCAGTTGAATTTGCTTGCATGTCAAAAGACAAGCCACAAAAACTCAAGGAAAAGGTTGTGGTTTATCAAAAGGTTCAGACTGTGCCGAATCAGGTTTATGCAGCTAAAGGAGTCACTATAAAAAAACGGCAGAATTAAGAGTCTTGGTGGAAAAAGACAATGCTGAAGGGTGCGAAGATTACTTCTGGTCTTCCCCTATTGACAATGCAGATGAAACCGTAGGCTTGTCTGTGCAAACTTCATGGAGGTTTAAAGGAAGATATGTTACTGAACCCATCAACAAACCCTCAAGCTTCGACAAACCTAGCACAAGTGGAACTAAAGAAATTCCTGAAGAACCAAAGGCATAACCAAAAGTTCCAGTCAAAACAACCAAAACTCAAAGAGAGAAGCCATTGGACAACTTCAATATACACAAATCACAGAAGGAGCTAGCTGAACAGAAACGCTTAAGAAATCAAAGATATGCAAAGAATCTGAATGAGCGAAAGAGTTACTGGCAATCCCAAAATCCCAACTATGTCCCACCTAAGAAAGTATCAACGGAAAAAGAAAAGGAAAAACTAAAGGAAAATTTCAGCCCAAGTTCCTACTATTCCAAGTCTCAGAACCGAAAGTCGAGTTTCGGTCCGAAAGTCACTCAGAACCGAAAGTCCACATTCGGTCCCCAGACTAGTTCTAAACCCAGCTTTGGTTCTAAATCCAGTTTTGGTCCCCGGTCAAGTTTCGGTTCCACCAAGTCCCAAAGCAAAGCATATTCTAGGGAAGACATCAAAGTAAAAGGAAAGATAACATCAGACTCTAATTTTCCTAATGAGAAATCATCAGCTAACCTTAGGAGACAAATGCCATCTAACAAACCAACTGATGCACTAAATTTTAAACAAGATAAAACTAAAATCAAGGTGTATACCATTAAAAGAAAAGATCAAACCACTTTAATAAAAAGAACATATTTTGTTGATATTTCCACTGCAATCCCTTTTTCTCTGAAAAACTCACCAGGACACAAGAGAATTTGGGTTCCTAAATCTGCTTGAATTTGTAGGTAATCAGTGACGAGCAGTTCCATGATGAATGATATATAGATAGTGGTTGTTCGTGTCACATGACAGGAAGGAAGGAAGAGCTGAGGGAGTTTCGGTCCCTGGAAGATGGTGGATGTGTAAAGTATGGAAATAAATCCTATGGAACAATCAAGGGATATGGTATGATAACAAATGGAGACTTCTCGATTCGAAAAGTGGCCTATGTAGAAGGATTGCAGCATAACCTCATCAGTGTGTCACAACTAGTCGTAGGAACAGGTCTGAAAGTGTCATTTAATGATGAGGGATCTGAGATAATTCAGAAACAATCAAAGAAGGTTTTGTTGAAATCTAAACGCAAAGGAGAAATGTATCCTTTAAATCTCAAACTCACACGGGGTAAACCAGCAATATGCTTGCTATCAAAGGCAAATACAGATGAAAGTTGTTTATGGCATCGAAGATTATCACACCTGAACTTCAAAGACATTAATAAATTAGTGCTTGGTGATCATGTACGAGGACTTCCTCTTCTCTAATTCAACAAGGAACATCTGTGTGCAGCCTGTGAGATGGGAAAACAAAGCAAAAAAGAGTCATCCTACTAGAATCAATACAAAGATTGTTGAAGCTCTTGAACTATTGCACATTGACTTGTGTGGACCTTCGGCTATCGAAAGCATCGGTGGTAGTAAGTACATACTTCTCATCGTAGATGATTTTTCACATCTCACCTGGGTTTTCTTTCTTATACAGAAATCAGAAGCAACTCCCAAGCTGAAGACATTTATTAAGCAGGTGGAAGTTCAACTGAAAAAGATGGTGAGAAATGTAAGAAGCGACAATGGGCTGGAGTTCAAGAATAAAGACTTTGAGGACATACTGGCTGATAAGGGGATAACTGACAACTCTTCGGCCCCGTATACACCACAACAGAATGGGATTGTTGAAAGGAGAAACCGTTCTTTATGTGTGGCCACCAGAACCGTGCTTAGTTTCGTTTTTCTTCTTTTATACTTCTGGGTTGATGCTGTTGCAACTGCATGTTACACTCAAAACCGATCCTTTCTTAACAAATGATTCTCAATCACTCCATATGAGATTTTAAATAATCGAAAGCCTAATGTCAAATTTTTCCATGTGTTCGGTTCAAGATGTTTCATCCTAAACTCCAAGGAGAACCGAAACAAGTTTGACGTTAAAGCTGATGAGGGGATATTTCTTGGTTATTAACTCTCCTCAAAAGCTTACAGAGTTTTGAATAAACAATCTAAACAGATTGAAGAAACTTATTACGTCACCTTTGATGACAATTACATGAAGAAAGTTCAAAGAAGCGAAAGTCACTTAGGGGAAATCTTTCCTAGATCAGGACTGTAACACCGTAAAAATTAAAACAATTTTTCACTTTTTAAAACCATATAAATTCATTCATAATCACTTTCAAAAAACAATGTATCAACATTATCTCATTACAAATCCCAAGATCAAATCATAATAAACTCCGCGTGTGTGTACGGATCATGCCGGCGCCTTCCCGTGATCATCACTGGTACCTGAAACACATAACACATAACACTATAAGCATAAATGCTTAGTGAGTTCCTCAAAATACAACTCTAACACATATTAGCCACTCAAGGCTATAACTCTGTTGACCCTCTGGTCAGTGTGTCTCAGTGGGACCCTCCAGTCCCAACTCTCTGTGGGCCTCTAGCCCTAACTCTACAGACCCAAAGGTCCTAACTCTATGGACCCACTAGTCCTAACTCTGAAAACTCTGAATCATGCATATCACATATCACAATAAATCTCAACATATAAATAGCATACAAATACACTGGCACATAACTCTAAAATACACTGTCACATAATTCTATTACCACTCTAGGTAAAGTATAGTGAGAAGACTCACCTCAAATGTCTCAGTAAATCTCTGACTCAGTAGAAATATGGTCTAGCCTCCGCCTAATCACATTAAGTAAATACTCTCATAAATATAACTCTCGAGACTAAACTCAACCCTCTCTTGGCACCCTTAGAAGGGTAAAAGACCATTCACCCCTTAAAGACCCTATTGTTGACCAAACCCTAAAAGTCAACAAAAGTCAACGGTCAAACTTTGACCCGACTCGTCGAGTGCCCTTGGGCGACTCTGCAAGTCTACACGTGTCCACTATCTCTCTAGTCTCACTTGACACGTCGAGTCTTTCCCTGCTCGACGAGTTACACCTGACATGAATCGCGGGGCCACCCCGACTCAACTCGTCGAGTCCTATTATGAACTCGGCGAGTTCCGCCTTGAACTCCAGTCCTCTATTTCTCTCTGACTCACCGAGTCATTCCCCCAACTCGGCAAGTTACCAACTGAGTGATTTATGGTAAACCTTAACCCTACTCGTCGAGTATGTTCTTAGGACTCGGCGACTTCATGCCATGCTCAAACTCAAATGACCTCCTAAGGTCAGATCTGTTCATCTAACCCATAGATATGGCCTCCTTAAGCAAGATAAACACGTAAAGTCTAGATCTTGATGCCCATGCAAAGACCTAATGGCTCGATTTGAAGAAATCGCCTCAATATGTCACCCTAAGCTCATATCTCCCAATGTCACTCATAAAGATCAAGGAGTTAAGGTCTCTGGACCTCTTTGGATCCAGATCCGAAGCCTCAACACAAGAAGGGACGAATTGCTCCACAATTCATACTCTAAAGGGGCTAGAAACCCTAATTCTCAAAGATTAACACCAAAACTGAAGAAGGATCGAATATATACCTCAATATGAAGTCCCTTGGCTCTGAAATCCACATAATAGCACCCTCTTTCAGTTCCCTCATGCCTTTGTCACCTTCTTCTTGCAAAAACACCCACACAAGAATCAAAAATGGCCTCTTCTTCCTCACAAACGCTCTAGATCTCTTAGGGTTTCACTCAGGGGTCTAGTAGCCGCAAATGGTGGCTATAAGCCCCTTTAAATAGGTCCCAAAACCCAGGAATTAGGGTTTCATTAAACAGCACGGACTCACCGAGTCCACTAGTCGACTCGCCGAGTCCGGTCATTAACCCCGATAGAATTCGCGATCCTACTCGGTGAGTCTAAGCGTCAACTCGCCGAGTCCCTCAAAAATCTCCAAAATAAATGAATAAATATTATACCTGGGAATCTGGATGTTACAAGGACAAGTCTCGGTTCCAATATCCAACTTGTTCGAAGAGTACATTCGGTTATTCGATGAACCGGAGAAAGCAGCACACTTAGAGGAGAAAGTAGCAGATAACAAAATTAATAATATCCAAAAGATCATTGATGATGCTGCAAAGGAAATGGAAAGTGAAATTCCGAAACCTGCAAGTGCTCAGTCCTCTGTTGACTCTCAAATCGACGACTCAACGTTCAAGGGGGAGAGTTCGTCCGCACCAAATGCAACTAATGTATCTTTCAAGGGGGAGAACTCTATACCGTCCCCATCTAATAAATGTACATTTGAGGGGGAGAATCCAACTCTCTCAGAGGAAGCAAACTTCGATGCTGCCACTGGTTACGCTTCGCCAGTCGAAGGGGAGAAAGAAAAGGCAACTGACGAAGGCGAGAGTGATCAATCAGAATTTGAAGAAGAAGTGAATGTTGAATTGGATCCGACTTATGACCCAAATTATCCTCCATTAGTGAAATGGACCAAGGATCATCCTAGAGAACAAATTATTGGTGAATCATCTGAGAAATTTCTTACTCGTTCTCTAATAAAAGCAAAACAAACTGCATTATTCTCTAAAGTTGATTTCTGTATGTTTAATTCATTCATCTCCAAAATCGAACCGAAAACAGTAAATGTTGCACTTGATCATTTTGATTGGGTTCAAGCAATGCAAGATGAGCTCCATGAGTTCGAACGTAACCAAGTTTGGAGGTTAATTCCCACACCAAAGGATGCTTCTATGGTCGGCTTGAAATGGGTCTTTAGAAACAAATTGAACAAAGAGGGGAACATCATTCGAAACAAGGCTCGGTTGGTGGTAAAAGGATATTGCCAAGAGGAAGGGATAGATTATGAGGAAACCTTTGCTCCTTTAGATAGGTTGTATTCAGTTAGAATCTTCCTAGCATACGTTGCGCATAAGAACTTTGAAGTTCTCCAAATGGACATCAAACGTGCTTTCTTGAATGGAGAACTAGAAGAAACAGTGTATGTTGAGCAACCTCCTGGGTTCATGAACGAGAAATATCCTGATCATTGCTATGTGTTGGATAAAGCGGTTTATGGTTTAAAACAAGCACCGAGAGCCTGATATGAAACCCTAACTCGTTTTCTAAAAATGTCAAAATTTAAGCAAGGTTCAGTTGACCTTACCTTCTTCCGAAATAAAGAAGGCGAACATCTAATGATAGTTCAAACTTATGTTGATGATATCATCTTCGGCTCTATGAATCCTAGCTTAACAGTTGAATTCAGAAAGTTGATGGAGACTAAATTTGAAATGAGCGCAATGGGTCCAATTAATTTTTTCCTTGGTTTAAATATTAGACAGGGTCCAGAAGGCATCTTTATCAACCAGGAGGCGTACACAAGGAACCTGTTAACAAAATTTGGCATGACAGGTGACTCAAAAGTAAAGGTTCCTATGGCATTTGGCACTAAGTTAGCACTGTCTCTGGAGAAACCTGCTGTTGACATTACGCGTAATCGACAAATGATAGGGTCCCTTATGTATCTAACAGCTAGTAGACTGGACATTATGTTTTCTGTTTGCTATTGTGCTAGGTTTCAAGCTAATCCAAGAGAACCTCACATGGTGGCTGTAAAGAACATCTTCTGTTATCTAAAGCGAACTTCATCTCTCGGTCTCGGGTATCCTGCCAAATCAAGATTCTTCATTCAAGCTTTTTCTGATGCTGATCTTGGAGGGTGTGGTCTAGACCGAAAGAGCACTACAGGTGGATGCCAATTTCTTGATGGAAAACTTGTTAGCTGGCAGTCCAGAAAGCAAACCTGTGTGTCTCTTTCAACCACAGAAGCCGAATACATAGTTGCAGCTTCTTGTACTTCACAGGTCATATGGATTCAAAGTCAATTGAGAGATTAGGGCTGGACATGAAGAAGACTCCTCTCTATTGTGACTCAGAAAGTGCAATAAGGATTTGTCACAATCCAGTGCAACATTCCAAAATTAAGCATATTGCACTTAGATATCATTTTATCAAGGATCATGTAGAAGATGGGAACGTGGAAGTGCATTTTGTTCGATCCTCTAATCAACTAGCTGACATATTTACCAAGGCCTTACCTGAAGCATGTTTTAATAAAATTTTACAAGGTCTGGGAATGATGGAAGCGGAGTCGGTACCAAATCCTCAAATCTTACACTAAAATTAGACAGACGAAATGGAGCGACCGCTCGGTCTATTTCGGCTCTATATTTTTTGGGAACCGAAATGAACTGAATGCTCGGTCTGTTTCAGCTCTGGAATTTTATGGAACCGAAATGAACCGAACACTCGGTCTATTTCGGCTCTGGAATTTTCTGGAACCGAAATGCACCGAACGCTCGGCCTATTTCGCTTCATTCTATTAAGAAAGGTTTCGATTGTATATTCTGTATTTTCTACAATTTATACTCTTTTAACCGTTTTCTGTTTTTTTTTTTTCAGAAAAATTAAAAATTCCAAAAATATTTTCTATTTCTGTTTTTATTCTTTTTCAGAAAACTTCCAAAATCCAAAAATATTTTCTCTTTTTGTTTTTATTATTTTTTTTAGGAAACCATATCATCAAAAATATTTTTCGTTTTGTTTGTTTGTGTGGTGTTTTTGTTTATTCTTACTTTAACTAGGTCACAAGAGTACCAGTACAACAACATTTGGAGCTAAGGCAGGTACGATTATTTCCATAAGAACTAGTTACGGGTCCCTAGAAGCATGTTGTTGCATGTTGACCAAAGCCTATATGACTTAGAGCAGGCCTTAATGATTCGATCTATACCTATTGTTTCTTCCCAATAAGGCTGTTAACATTAACTCGGTATAGAGCTACCTTACTCTTCTCATATGAGCTAAGAGTTTATCTACTTAGTCATGTTTTTATAGCAGAGGGTACTTTCGGTTCTTTAGCCACCTCCCTTATATTCTCCATCTACTTTCGGTTCATCAATGTAACCCTTGAGACTCTCGGTTCTTACCACTGAGGTTTATGGTTGCACAAAGTCTGTGTTTATGATCTTAGATACGTATACCACGTGCTGAGTGAAACCCAAAAATCCACACCAATGATGAATTGACGGTGACTTATCATACTCAACATCTTACTTGCTACCAACTGAAATCTTTTTTTTTTGCGAGGTCTTTTATGAATTTGTCTAACACCAAGGCTTTTCTTCCCAAAAAGATCCAATTTATTTTTCTTTTTGAGATTTCTATCAATTTTTTGTCATTATAAAATATATCCTACATACTTGTTCAACAGACCACATCAGTCTTAGAAGTACTTCTTCGAACACTCGGGCTTATATTAAGAATCGATGTTTGGTTGATGATAAGCCACATTAAGCCTATATCTTGAAAAGAAGCCTTTCATTGTTTCTCAACAAACACTTGCTCGTATTTTTCAGGAAACCACACAAGCACTTCAAGTCTATCTTGGCTTTGAAGGAAGCGATTCTTGTCCGGAATCTCCTGCTTTCTGTCTGATAATAAGACATCACTCACATCCCATACACACTTGCTTTAATTCTTTATCTTTTGTCACACTATTGCACGAAAATTTTATTTTCCAAAACTCTAGTTGCTATTGGTTCAAGTTTTGTTTAAACAGGGGCAATCATGTTTTTTGAAGTCACACTGAGTTTCAAGCGACGATTGATGATAAGACTTTGGCGCGTGTATTTGAACGGTCCCTATACGCACGCGTGCTGACGTATTCCTAGGAGCACCCAACCTGTCACATAGCACTTTTTCAGGAGACGTTTTTATGATCACGTCATTATCGTCACGATTTTTCTCTCTCCTGGCAACGGTATATAAAGGGTTTCGACGATTCTTTGTCTTTTACCAGCAACAAAGTTTCTCAACTGTAACGGCACTTTAAATTGTTCATCTTCCTTCTTTGATCAAAAATGGCGACTTCTTCTTCTGCACATGATCAGACTGCTTCTTCGAACTAAATCCGTTCCTGTATGATTCCTACATGTTACAAGTTGTTGAGTGTTTGAAGTATTCTCCGTTGGTTCTTGGCCTAACCCAATTTGAAGCTGTTCCCATGTCTCTCTTGTCCCAAGTCTACTCTTCTGCAACCTACGAAAAGAACAAAGAACGCATCTATTTTCAAATCCACTCCAAAAAGGCCTCTATTTCCAAAGGGAGGTTTTGTTCTTTACTGCATCTTGCTATGGATTCCTCCATCATCTCACCCGATTTCATCACTACTACACAGCTATTCTCGATGCTTTATGAAATGGGATATACAGATGTGCTGACCACCATTACAAAGGTCAAGAAGTCCTGTGTACCGTCTCAATGGAATGGGCTTCTTACTCTTCTTATTAAAAGCTTGGCGGAACGAAGTGCTGGATCTGATGGCACGAGCAAAGGATTTCTGACCATTCTCTATGGTCTTTACAACGGTCTAAATCTTGATTGTGGGTCCATAATTTGGTCTCAGGTTGTGCAGAGCCTCAATGCTTCCACTAGTCATTCCGAAATTTCTTGCAGAAGGTTCTGGACAATTATCACAAGGATGGCTATCGATACTCTGGACATTCCGGTGATGAAAGATGCCTTAATCGCGTCCATCGCTACGTTTCATACAAAGAAGATCATTCTTTTTGATCCAACTGAGTTTCCAAATTATGGCTCTATTTCGGAGACCATGTATTGAAGTGTCACAGCCGAAAGTAAAGTGATGGTTGATTACCGAAAACTTCCTCCAAAGGAGCCGAGCGTTCTATCTCCGGACCAACAGGCTGCCTTGGATGCAGTTGACAAGCTAAGCAACCGAGGAAAAAGGGTAACATTCAAGAAGGAGACAACAAAGGAGGATAAACCGAAGCCTTCAAAATCGAAGAAACGAAAGTCGGAGAAAGAGGCCTCTTCTAAGCCAAAGAAAATTAAGAAGATGGTGAAGAAATCCAAAACTCCAACTCCTCCTAGTTGTGACAATCAAGAAGATGATGAAGAAGAGGAAACTCATCAGGAATCTCCAAGAGGTAATACTCCACCAAGATCTCCTACTCCAACCGAATCTCCTTCTCATTAACTTCCAACCCCACCTCCATCACCGAAACCGAAAGTTACAGTTTTGGTTGTTACTACATCACCTCCAACAACCACTTTTCCACCACCACCAATTTCTTCTGTTTCTATTCCTACAACCACCTTACCAACTCCTATAATTTCCCAATCCACCACCACTACTATTCCTGAACCGACAGTAAGGGTCAACGTATCTGATACGGGGGCACCTACTGAAACCAAACCTCCAGTAATTACTAAACCTCCTTCTCCAACACACTCAACCGATTCCGGTGCCACTCTCGGTTGAGAGAATGATAAGTATGACTCTACATACTTCAGTCCATATCGGCTTCAATCTGAAGAAGACAATGATGCTCCTGTCGACCGCCAACATTTATAGAGCATTCATGAAAAGCTGGATCGTTTACTTGAAGATAGCAAGGCTTATAGTGGTGTGGTTCTTAAAGATTTCCTGGAGACTGCCATAGAACAATACACAACGTCTATTGATAAATCCACCGACACTACTAGAAAAACAGTCTTTTACGACGCTCATTGCGCGTCGTAAAAGGCTCAGACGACGCGCAAATGCGCGTCAAGGAAGGCCCTATCATAAAGAGAGACGACGCGCTTTTGTGCGTCGTCTATAGACGACGCGCATTTACGACGCTCATTTATGACGCGCAATTACGACGCGTGTTTACGACACGCAATGCGTATCAAGGAAGGCCCTGTCATAAAGGAAGACGACACGCATTCGCGTGTCGTAACCTTACGACGCGCGTGTTAATGACACGCAATGCATATCAAGAAAGCTCCTGTCAAGAAAGGCTGTGTCATAAATAAAGATGACACACATTTTTGCGTATCGTAAATTTAAATGTTTAAAAAAAATAAATTTATATATTTATTGATTTTTAAATTAAATTTGCATTTAATTTCTTATAATAGAAATAAAATACCATATACAAAAAATACAATCCATTGCATAATTGCACAAGTTATAATGTCATACAAAGAATCATTCAAATGTTAAACAAAAATTATACATTGCTAACATGTGTTATACATTCCTATAAAACTAACAAATAATCATACAACTCTGTTTCTTACTGGAAAGGAATGCCAAACATGATTACAAGTCTCCGTTAATCTTGATTACTCACCTGCTTAAGTAGAATGCTGTTGTTGAAAAGGTTACCTAGCAATAGAGAAAAACACAACACCTCTCCCACAATCACAACATCATTTACAGAAAAAGGGTTGTCAAATACTTTCATTAATACTTTCATTCAATCACAAAAATATTAAATAAAAGGGTGAAAAGAATAACTTACTTTTGATAAGTTGATCTCCCTTCGAGTAAACACAGCTAAAGCATTGAACAAGACCTTATTTCAAAATTTTGTAAATACACAAATCATGATACCTGATATTGGAATACACACTTTGAGACATGAATTAATACGAGTAGATTAACTTGATATTGGAATACACACTTTGAGACATGCACCATTCAGACCACCATCCAGACCTTCACCCAAACACATCACCAATGATATACAAAGACATGACCAAGGGTTGCATGATAACCAGATCTTCTTGAGCTTCTACTTTGTCTAATGATAAGGTGTTGTATATATATAACATATCAACATCCTCAAACTCATCAAAATCCTCCTACAGATGAAATGGTTTGTGGTGGTTTTACTGTTAGATGCTTTGTGAAAAGTGAAAACCACAAGATTCTTTTATCCTGAATTTGACAAGGTGGTATAATGGAGAGAACCTCAAAGAAACTATTGAGAAAATGTGAAAAGGAAAAAAGTATATGATGACCTGATTTCGTTCCACATAGTCACCAATGAAGTCCTTAACATCATTGACTTGTTCAGGGCTCAATTCATCATTATCCAACCTCGATTTGAGATTCCAGCTCAGACACCTAACCAATAATACGCATTGTCATATATAATGTCTAAATAGGTAACCAACGACTAAGACATGCTTGAGAGGGAAGAGTAAGAAGAAAGGAATACAAATGGAAAGATAAATGACCTTCTTACCCTTCGAAAAAGATTTGTTTAATAATATATTAATTGTTAACATATTAAATAAAAACAATAAAAAATAAAACAAAATAAAATAAAATAAAGTTCACCTTTTTGTTCAACAACTTCAATAAATTGATGAGCTTCTTCAAAGATCTGACTGATGTCTGCTTCTTCTTCATCATCTATATGTTCATGTTCATCATCACAACCCATTTTTTATTAAATAAAAAAGGAAAGATTAATTAATCACTTACAAAAAAGTTTTGATACTCAAACAAATCTGTCCGTTGAGATTCAGCCTGCCCGATTTCATTAGAACACAAACACAATCTGGACAAGAATTACTCTCACTGCCCTCAAAAAACCCTGAAGTGAATAAAATGTTCCATAAATAATAATAATAATAATAATAATAATTAATTATAATAATAATAATAAACTCTGTAGTACCTGCATAGCTATATGTTGTTGAGCTTGGGCCATAATGGTCTCCTGTTCAGATTTCATCTGCCCGCTGCAGTAAAATAAAGAGCACCAAAAACATCAGATTTATCATAAACTTGTTCATAATAATAACGCCCACATGGATTGAGAAAAATTTAAATTAATAATAATAATAATAATAATAAAGGATATTTTAAATAAAAACCTGATGGTTGCACGTCTGACTGTGAGTGTTTTATCCCCTATTTTTAAGCCATTAAGTGCAGCACAGGCAATGTCTGTGGCTGCTTGATCCTGAAAATAACTCCCAAATATTTTATATTTATTGGAAGAAAGAATAACTAAAAATAACGCCCTTTTTTTAAATTAACTTAGGACAAGGTGCAAAAATGTTTAAAAACTGAGAATATTTACAGATTCATATTGTTTAATTTAAAGACAAAAAGGGTGATAATTACCACATAGACACATAAACCATATCCTTTAGAGTTTCCAGTATCTCTATCCTTCACAAGATCAAACCCACGCAGCGGTCTGAATCAATAAAATTCCTTAAACTTTCATTTTGTAAAAATATTTAAAAAAAATCATAAAATTATAAAACTACATACCCAAAGGATTCTAGCAGCTCTCTTATCTGTACCTCAGTAAAGTAATACGGTAAACCCCCAACAAATATACGATCAGGTCCTTCAGCTCCACCAATACCACTAATTACACCAAAAAAAATCAGATTCACAATAACAAAGAGGGGCAAAAACGTCTTTTTGACTCTCATTTACCCAGGGGTAAGCCCAGCAGTAGCTAAATTATAGTTTTGACTCTGATGTATATGTTATTTAGTTATAACTAGCTTAGATCTATTCGTAAGTGAGATTAAAGATCCTTACATTTGTCTCCAAATGATCAACTTGTTTCTCAGAATCTGAACTAGTAGTTGTTATTCTTGGAGTTGGATCTGATGACACATCATATTTGGGCTTACCTCTGTAAGCAGAACTAGTAGTTCCTTCTTCCTGTTATGTAAATGTTATCCAACAAAGGAAGGAGTGACAAAGAATGTCAATAATAAATAGGGAAAATTTCATTTATATCCTTACAAACTTCAAATATTACTTCGATATCCTTACAAAATTGAAAATTACATATATATCATTCTCAAACTATAAAACTCACATTTATATCCAGATTTATAATTTAATTTGGATTATTTATTTAAAATTCAAAATTCCATATGAGTTTACTAAAATACCCTCCCAAAATTAATCATATTATACCAAATACATGAGATCAGTGCAACGTTACAATTGATATAACCTCTTAGAGTCTTGATACTATAAGCACACTTGCATATGAAGGCACCAATTTTGGGGTATTGCCGTATTGTTCCATGGATGTCGATACTTGAAAGGTCCATGAAACTCATGTCTAGCCAAATTGACCTGCATTTGTTGTGCTTTTTTATATTACTGTGCTTAGTGGTTTTTTATACTATGACTAGGATTTTTTCTTGTAATATGGATCTTATGAAAAGGATCTATTTTGAATTTTTTTTTTTAATTTTGGATTTAGTATTTATACAAGAGCAGGTACGTAGCAGGTAAATTCTTCAAGTTTTGAAAATTTTGGTTGAAGTTTTTGTAGTACAGTAGTACTGCTTGGAACGCTTGATCCCATGATCATTAGGTCAATGTGTTTATCTCATCTTTTGTGCTTCTTTATTATTATTATTATTATTATTTTTTGTATTTGATTTGAGTTGTTTGTTTTGATTTACATATAGAAAAGAAGCAAAAGTCACTGTCTAAAGTTCTTAAAAGGTATAATTTACCTATTCGTTTGTTCCCTAAATATGCAAAAAAAAAATAAGAATAAAAAAAATGTTAGATGAAGGGAAAAAAAGCTAACAGTGAATATGTCTTCAAATTGTGAAGTGAGTTACATAGACTAATCTATTTTGAGGTTTTCAACGAGTGTTACAGGTTATATTCAGAATGGAAAAGTAATATAGCATGAACTCAAAACTAAAGCGATTAGGAGAATGAGACATGTATCACGCCTAATCTTTAATTTTTGATTTAACGTAGGTAGGGTATTTTGGTAAACTTATATGGTATTTTGTATTTTAGATAATTTTTTTAATATAAATTGATATAATCCAAATTAAATTATAAGTTTGGATATAAATGTAAATTTTATTGTTTGAGAATGATATATATGTAATTTTTAAATTTATAAGGATATTGAAGTAATATTTAAAGTTTGTAAGGATATATATGAAATTCTCCCTAATAAATATGGTGAAACAACAGTTACCTGTGACAAAAAGATCAGTAACTCCTTGAATTCTAGCATGGTGTGGCCTCCTGGAATGGAATCAGGATTCAAAGCGAGATTCCCATGATATTTCAACCCAACCACTGCTCCTGGAAAACAGTGATCACTTGCATTCAAAGTCGTATCTATAACTTGATAACGAGACAATTGCGTGAGAATACGGTTATATTTATGGGCAAACCAAGGCTGGTAATCGGTAACCATGAGATGTACACTAGATCCAAAATGGCGAGCTGTGATGAAAAGTGGGATCACAATTTCGTTGATTTCATGGAATAGGTTTCCAATTAGGCCAAATGAGAATACGATAACAGGGACGTTGTGGGTATAATTACAATTTACAGGTGTTGTCGTTTTCATCTTCTGTAAAACTACATGAACAGGTGTGATTCCAAATAGAAAACAAATTGACCACAAGATTCAGAAAAAACTCATTTAAGAAACCAGCTGGAATATGAGTCCAACCGTATCATAGAAAAGAACATTGTCCAAACAAAGTTATAAATTTAATGAGTTTTAAGATGGATACCTGTGAGCGAGATATAAAATCATAGATATCCAAGACATTGAGCAGCTACCAATTCCCTTATATCATGTTCTTTGTAATCCCTAATATCATCACACGTTCAAACCCCCTCCCTTAAAAATCACATTTGGAATTCTTGGTGAATAGTAAATTTAAATAAAATATAGAAAACTTTATAGAATGGGGTAGAGAAACAAAAAGCATATGTCTACCCGTTTCTTTTGGTGTGTGGGATACGAGAACTTGTATGAGAGTTTATACTCCATAAATCCCATGGAAATCAGGCTTTCAATAGAATTTGAGACCCATCCCCTTCGGCCATATTTACAAAAGAGAAAACATCAAAAGTGGGGGCGATTTCAACAAACAACAAACAAAACCTGCAATTTCAAAAAGAAAATTATATATAAGAAAGATAGAAAACCGAAGGAAACAGTGGTATGGGGAACCTCTCATGGGCATACTGGATTTATCGTTAAACCCATTAACAAGCACTTTGATGTCTCCATCTTTGGCGCTGTCAAACCTTCCACCACAATATTTAGGGTTTTGACTTAGGGAGAATATGTGGACGGTGGTCAATGATGATGTTACGATGCCTCATCATTTTTCCTTTCTTCTTCCTTAGTAGATGGTATCATCAGAATCATCGTTTTAAACATGCCGACTAGGTCATATTTAGGGGTTTTTTCGGAATTGAAAATGTGTTTCTGCTGTAACGCAATAGAAAGGGATTCAAAAAGGAGGAAAAAAGGAATAGACAAAAAATCAAAGACAGGTGTCTGTGAAATCAAGATTTAGGGGTGTGATGGCGCATTGAGATTAAGGAATGAGTTGTCACGTCGGTTTGTATGACCCGATCGACGCCGACTTGTACTCAATGGAGATGAAATCAAAAAGATGAAGTCTTCTGAATCTGAACCACTCCTTTTGCCTCTCAATTTGATCTCCAGCGCCTGCTCATTTTCCTTCTATCTTTATCTTCCGCCTCTTTCTTCTCTTCTCTTTCTCTCTTTTAGAACTCCTCTTTTCCCTTCTCCACCGATGTGGATGAGTCTAGTTGCTTTTGTGCCGCCTCGTGGTAGATTCATCACCGCTTTCAAAAGAAGAGATCACAACCCTTCTTCTCCCTTCTCCTCACAACCCCTTGACAACCTTCGAACGCAACCTCACCTGGAAATCGAAAAAAATAATAAGAAGAAGAAGGGATTTGATCGAACCAGAGGAAGAAAAGAGGGAGAAAGAGGAATAATAGGCACATCTTTTCTTTCTTTCTTTTTTCTTTTCACTCTCAAACTCTGGCTGTAAATAGGAAAGCACGTGAGATATTGAGAGAATAGACACAAGAGAGATAGATATATTGATTCAGGTACGGTTGAGAGGTAAGAACATATAATCATTTGAACAAGAAGGAATTTGGATGGGTGAGGGTGGGGACGAGGCAAACTTGTTTCCTGTGAGATCCAGAGCACAAAAGCCCTAGTTCTTCCAATTTTGGGATGGTGTGTCTTTAACGTCTCAGAGGGAGAAAATGGTGGATAAAAGAGGATAGTTGACATCGTTGACCACTGTATGCCTGCCAAGCTCCAAAAATACGAAAGGGGGGAAGAGTTGCAGCTGCATAATAAGGTCTAGGGTTTACAGAGAAAAGGAGAAGAAAAGAGTGAAGCTTGTCGGCTGGTGGAGAGGATGAATTCGTTATTCCTTCCCGAACAGAAACAACTTGACTAAGAACGAAACCTTCAAATGAGGTCTAGGGTTTACATGGAATCCCTAAAAGATGGATGAAATGCAAGGTTTTTAATTTTTTAGGATTTCATTTCCCCCCTGCTATTAAAAATGATGGAACGCGCGCTTCCACTAAAATTTATAAAGCGACATCCTTAGATGACACACATGTGCCCTCCGTGTTTTTGATTTTTTTCATTAAGACAATAATCTAAGGGCACGCAGTAATGCGTGACCTAAATGCTTAAATTTTTTGAAGAGACAACACCATTTTAAGGTCACTCCCTTTTGCGTAACATAAATCACTGAGTGTCGTAGATTGGGTGTCGTAAAAGGCTATTTTTCTAGTAGCGCGATGCAATCAAAGAGTCTGCTTCTACTTGCAGAAAAGCCTCTGCCGATGTTGTTGATGTTGTCTATACTACACAGATATTCTTGGATTCTCTTAAAGGGCATGCTGATACGAATGCCACCAAAGTGCGAGCCTCAGTGGAATCTCTTTCCAAGTCACTACAGGAAGAACAAACGAAGTTTGATGCTGTTCGTTCCTCCATCCAAGCCAAAAATACCTCTCTTATCAGTTCAGTTTCCTCTCGGCTGGACTCACTTCATGCAGATATTGCAAAAGAGAGTGCTTTAAAAGAAGACATTGCTCGCCAAGCCTCTACCATTGAAGTTCAGAAAGTTCAACTTGCTCAAGCCGAAAAGGAGATTGCTTTATTAAAGACCGAGAGAGTTGTGTTTAGAAGTTGTGCAGGAGATGTAAAGGACCTGTTGACCAATCTCCTTGGTGCTCATGATCCTATTCTCACTCTCACCATTAGAAATCATCTTACAACCAAAATGCTTCCTGCCCTTGCAATGCTTCACGAAATGAAGGGTGTTTCTGAAAGGTTCCTACCTCCGAAACAAGGGGGAGAAGGTACTCGTGTTGATCAACCGAGAGTGACTGTGAAAACAGATACAGAAACTATACACCTAGAAGTCATAGTCTCAACCGAACTGAAGGATAATGTACCTTCAGGTTCTGGTCCAAGTGAAAAGCATAAGGAGACCACTGATGATAGTGATAGTGATGTTGGTGAAACGATTGCTGATGTTCTCAAGAGAAAGAAAAGAGATAGAGAGTTATATGAGAATTTGAAAATTACAAAGGAGAGGGAAAGGAGAAACAATGAAGAAGAAGAAGCCTTGAATTGTAAGAAGGCCTCGTTTCCTGAATGGACAAGAGAGGCACTAGTCAATCAAGCAATAGAATGTCCAAGTGTTTATTGGTTGGAACCGATTGCTTCTTTTGACTGTGATAACTCCAAGGACTCGCAGTTCGACATGCCGATACCAAGAAAAGCATTCATATTTCATTGCTTTGAATCGACTGCTGAGGTTCCTTTTCCTCATCCGAAGGTTGATCGAGAGCTTATTGACTTTTATTTGAAGTATGGTCAACCTCAGTACCTAACATGGAGTGCACAGAAAATTATAATTTTCAAGGTATTGAAACCGACACCTGCTGGAAAGTTTGTGAATGTGCATTTCAAAATCACTCGAGGGTCTGCAAATTCAGTATCAATGATTTCTTTAGCAGATCTTCCTAATCTCAATCCCCATGATTGGATTTTGCTATACAACATTCTGCTCACTAATCCGACAGAATATAAGCCGATTCTGGAACATTTAAAGAGAATGTTGGCCTCCTATATCTATGAAGTTGCAACTATGGATCAGGGGATAGCAAAGTTTATGAACAAGAAGCCAACAGTCAAGCCTACACCAAAGCCAGGGGATGTGAACAAGATGAAGATGGGCCAAATAGATTCAACACATCTCACTGTGATGTTTACTAAAGGTGAAGCTCACAGATTTTTGTTTGCTCTGGTAGATAAACACTTATTTTCTACTGACTGCTTGGAGCACATCATCAACTTAATACATCGGTGCAAGCAGAATTCAGAGGCTGACAAGAAGAATTTTACAGACATGCTTCGGTGGTACATTACGTTTCGCTATCATCTTTTGGCCATTATTCCGAAGCTATTTAAAATGATCAAGAAGTCTTCTACTGCTCAACCAAGGTAGACTTTTGGTCCGATTGACGCAAATAGGGTGATTGTAGAGCTTATCTGTGTTGCGTCATGGGCTTTTTGTATTGTATCCGGATTGGGTCTGTCTATCCGTGATTATCTTGTAGGGTTATACTATATATATATATATATATATATATATATATATGTATGGATTATATGTTTACGACTTTTATTACGTTTAATATTTGTAACCCTAAAACACCTCTACAGTCGAAGTTCTTAGTCGAGCTCTTCTAAGGCATTGAAGCATTAATCATTCAACAAATTCAAGCCATATTCGTGTTTATATTTACGTTCTTATTTATTTGCATGAATAGAATCAAACGATCCTGAAAGAACTTTGTTCTAACACTAGGCTTCCCTAGGGCACTCTCCGACCTACTCTTCGCCATTAGCTGCACTAGGAGTCCCCACCACCTCCGCCTAACTAGCTTGCGGATATTGTTACATATCCGTTACTTAGTTAGTTGATGTTGGCCAGAACTCCCATAGCACAAAGCAAGCAACATTCGTTCATTGAGTAACCAAACCAGGCATAACCTACAAAGGCCATCCTACTACTGACTAAACAGTCCAAGCATACAGCTCATACAACAGGCATATAAGGCATCCTTCCTAGACCCTTAGCCCTAACTAGCATGCAATTCTCAGAATCATATATCAGGCACACAAGGCATCGTCCTAGATCCTTAGTCCTATTCTAGCATGCAGTTCTCTGAATCAAAACCATATAACATATCATAGCAAGTATGGGTATCTTGGGGAAAACTTACGTGAGCTCGGTCGGTCGCATGCATCACACACCTCGTCTTTCTTAAAATCCCTTAACTTATATTTTAGAAAACCATTTTCCTTGTAAAAATCTTTTAGTCCCTTGGTCTGAGTCCAGACACCCCCGAGGGTGTGTCCGAATCCCTCAAACCAGGGCTCTGATACTAACTTGTAACATCCCAAAATTCAAGCCCGAAAATTTCATTTTTAAATTAAGTAAAACATAAGTTATATCACCAGAACATTGCCAATAAAGAAAATCGTAAAGTCATGTCTCAAAATCCATATCATCAGTATAATAAATATCAGAGTACAATCTCAGAAAGTCCGATGCGGAATCATGTATGTGTGTGTGTGATGCGATGCTACGCCGCCGGCTACTTCCCCTTAGACGAAGAGGTACCTGAAACCAAAACTGAAACTGTAAGCACAAAGCTTAGTGAGTTCCCCCATCATACCACATACCATATAATATAGTCGGTATCTTTCAACCCGTAACTTCCATTGGTATCTTTCAACCGGTAACCATCATCGGTATCTTTCAACCGATAACTACCATCGGTATCTTTCAACCGGTAACTGGGGACTATTCCACCCTTACCGCTAGCATATAATAACAAGATATAAACATACAATCAAGCATATCCGGGTACTGACCTATCCTTCGGTCCTAAGGACCGCTATCAAGGAAACTAATCCCTACTATACACATAACATATCATACATATATATCTCATGACCAAAGCACATAACCATACCAAGATAATTATCACAAAGACAATCATCTTCTAGTTACCCCTTTTTGCTGGGCCGACATTGTGGCCTTAGACCCACCCCTACTGGAAGGTAACTCACCTCAATGTCGTGCAGTGTTTGAACTATCCTCGGCATACAAGTCGACTCCCTTCGACTCCTCGATCCCCACACGACAACCTTCAAGTGATTACACAGAACGTGCAACCCTAACCAGGGTTAGTTCAAGTCCATTCAAAGTCAACATTGGGTTGAACTGACTCACCGAGTTGGCCTACCAACTCATCGAGTCCATGCTTCTCTAATCTGACACCAACCACGAATTAAATCGTCAGTCTAGCAAGAACTCGACGGGTTCTCCTTCAACCATAACATCGAGACCATCTTCATCCGACTCGCTGAGTTCCTTCTTGAACTCGTCGAGTTCATCTCCTACATAAGAACTTGTTCAGTCTATGACTCACCGAGTTGTATGAACAACTCGTCGAGTCCATCTTCAAAGATTGGGAGATTGCTATGGACTCGCCAAGTCTGCTCAATCCACTCGTCGAGTCCCATGAGTCCAGGTCCCTTTTTGTGTCTAACCCACCAAGGGACTCCCTTCCTAACAACTGTCCCATTCACAAAAAGGATTTGGTGTCCAATGCTCACCGACTCGTTGAGTTCCAGGAACAAATCGTCGAGTTCAGTCTTAACCATTTCTATACATTCGATTTCAAAGGGATTTAACACACTAAAACCATAGATCTGGCCTCCTAATGTCCATTTTACACGTAAAGTTCCAAGCTTGATGCACATGCATGGGGTTTTAAGCTCCAAAAGTCCATAAAAGTGCACTACAATGTGCATGGGGCTCTCATGGCCCTAAAGTTGGCATCTTTATCCCATGAGACCCCTCCAATAAGTCAGATCTGAAGGCTAGATTCCATATAACACTCCTAAAATCCGAAAATGGCTTGAAAAGCCCTAAATGCACCCAAGATCTACCATCTAAAGATGAACAACCAAATGGAAGGCCAAAGCAGGGGCATTTTACCTTGATTAAGCTGAAAATGGAAGGAGATTTCTGGATCCACAAGCCCCAAGTCGAATTCCCAAGTTCCTTTCCTTCCTTCCAAGCTTCACAAGTCAACAAAAGCACCAAAATGGCCTTAACACACACACAAACGGCTAGGGTTTCGATATGCAGCTCTTGGGGAGTGTTAGGGACAAGGGTGGCTGAGTTAAGGTGTTTATATAGGGTGCAAACCCTCAAATTTAGGGTTTCACTTATCCAGCACCTACTCGCCGAGTCAGTCACCTGACTCATCGGGTCAATCATTTAAGATGTCCACGGGTCATGACCCTACTCGACGAGTTGATCATCCAACTCGTCGAGTCCCAGAGAAAAACACAAGATACTTGAATGAAAAGGCATACCAGGCAACAGGAGTTACATTTCTAGTCTGATCAAACTTCGCTGATAAATTCCCCAATACATGTGTCACTGCCCTGCGAAAAGAGTTATCTGATCACTGCCCATTACGGCTTTCCACTGATCTCGCTGATTTTGGGCCCAAGCCATTCCGATTCTTTATTGGTTGGATGCAAAGAGCTTCAATACGGTTGTAGACAATGCTTTGCAATGTTTCAGGGGATATGGTACCCCTGATTTATATCTGGCTGCCAGACTCAAGCATCTCAAAGAATGCTTGAAGAAACGGAGACTCGTCTCATTCTCAAAAGAAAAAATAGAGTTAGATCAGATAAAAAAGCTTGTTGACTCGTCGGATATGGCAGCTGAATCAAGAATCTTGACGTCTGTAGAGATGAATCAACGCAAGGATGGGAATCAAAAAATTATTGAGTTGGAGAAATGGGCAGCCCTCAATCTCAAACAAAAATCACATATTCAATGGACAGTTGATGGGGATGAGAATACCCGTTTCTTTCGCGGTCATGTGAACAATAAGAGCAGGAAAAATACCATATATGGCCTAACAATCAATGGTTGTTGGTCGACAGATGTGCAAGAAATTATGGGTGAAACATTTAGATCATTTGAACAAAAATTCAAGGGACGATGGCCCGAAAGGCCTAAACTAATCGGTGAAGCATTTAGATTATTTGAACAAAAATTCAGTCCGCGTATGTGACGTTTTTATTATTATTATTATTATTATTATTATTATTATTATTATTATTATTTATAACCAAAACTACAATAACCAACTAATTATAATTTTAACTATAAACTAATATTTATGTGACATTTTTTTAATTGTATACATACTATATTATCAGCAAGTATATGAACATAAATGTTTATTCAATTATATTTGAAAATTAATATAACGATACATATATTTATTATTAATCTTTAATTTTTTTAGTCTAATATTGGTCTGCTATTTATATTTTCATGTTTTTTATATGCTTTTTGATAGGCTTCAGTCTAAATATATTATAAATAAATGATAATTACCTATTTATGTTTGATTGAATTATAGAATAAAATAATGCTAGCTACTTGTATAAATATGTATAAGAATAATCATTATAATATTTGTAACTATTTATGTTTGATTGAATTATAGAATAAAATAATGTTAGTTACTTGTATAAGAATAATCATTATAATATTTGTAACTTTTTAACGAAATAACGGTAATGACTTCTATGCTTAGATATCCAGTTGTATTCGATCGATTTAACTTTTAGCAATTTACGTGGTAATTGTTAATTTTTACTTTACAGGGGCATTTAAATATTATTATTCATTTAATTTTTGACTTTTCTTATTATTATTAAAAAAATCGGTTTTTTAATATTTAAATTTAAAAAAAGTTTTTGAAATTAACTAGCAAATTTTATGACTTCAATTATATTTAAATTATAATTATAAATTTTTTAAATCAAAACAAAGCCTACTTTAACCCAAAATACCAATACATCTATATTTTGAACACAAAACTACAACTACTATTCTTTTTAACCAAAAATAAAAATATATTTATTTTTAAACAAAAACTACCACATATTTTCATTTTAAATAAATTTGTTTTTACTTGAAATAACCCGTTGAAAAAAACTTAATCGCCCACGAAAACTATTTGCTGAAAATAACGTTTCGGCACCGCTGCATCGCGCGGGTATCCTGGTAGTGTATATATATATATATATATATATATATATATATATATATATATATATATATATATATATATATATATATATATATATATATATATATATATAAACTAATTTACGGTTGGGTTTGTAAAATATAAGAATATCCATTAATATATAAATATAAAATGGGCTACATTTAAGCTATTTGATGATTACAATATCCATTAATAATTCAAGTGACCTTTTTTATAATAATAAGCTTAAGTTTATGGTTATGAGATGTAATCAGGGGTGAAACCAAGAATTTAAAATAAGGAAGCTTACATGTAATAAGATAGTCAAATATATTTTATATTCAAGCAATGTACATAACAGAGTCAGTAAATTTGAAACTAAATCGAAAAAGAAAAATTCATCTAAATAGAAGTTATATAGATATCTAAAGAATCAATCTTCAAAAGGTGTCAAATGATCATAAGCACATATTCATAGTTAGGTTGTTGACAGTAGCGGACGCATAACGTTTTGATAGGGGTGACACTAAAAAAAATTTCTGAAATAATCTAAATTAGTAGTGGCACTCGTATTTAAGTCGGTGCACCCAATAGAAAAAAAAACAAAAAACATTAAATTTTTTTTTACACTACGTGTCGGAATCGGAACAGTGGCCCGGGACCCCCCGGGCACCACTAAGGTCCGCCACGGGTTGTGGACATGTATTATGAATATTTTCTCTCGTATTATTACTAACAATATGCAAATGTGAGTCATGAACATCTTGGTTCTTTTCTTACTCATGGTTTATCTTATAAATATAAGAAACAAAAGTAACATTTATAATAAGATCACTAACAACAAATTATAGAAAATTATAGAAAATTAAGTGTGGACTATGCATTAAAATTTACTTTCTTGATTCTTGTTGATTGGAGAACGAAAATCGTGTCATGTAATTTGTAAGTGCTAGCAAATGTAGCCAAGATTAAGCTATGCATTTAAAATCACATCGTTTAATTAAATAAAAAGGATACCAGACTTTTGGCAATTAAAAAATGGAAGCTACTTATATGGGCTTTTAGTTTGCTCATGATTTTATTATTTTTATATACCATAAAGAGATGATTTTATTATTTTTATATACCATAAAGAGATTGGAGGGGCGTGACTTTACTACAAACTGATATCGGCTTCAATTTAATGGCTACTTCTTTCTATGTATCATAGTTTTGTTTATTTTTAAATAGAGATTAGGGGGAAGGAGCACCTGCTTGCCACCCTATTGTCTTCGCCACCGGACGTAATTCTTCAGTAGTTGATTCAAATATATGTAATTAATTATTTTAAAATCGGTGTATGAATTTTATTTTAATGTTGTAACATTAAAATTATTATTATATGACTAGTTTGGTTGTTTATATTTTATATCAATGTTGTAAATTTAGAATTATTAAAATTTTGATGTTGAAAAGCTATTTTAATTTTATAAAATTTACTTACATTGAAAAATAATTTTTTTTATTATAGATTATAGACGTCTAATGTAACTCTCTTGGTGGAGAGGATTATAGATATGTTCAACAGCCTATATACATACGTTTTTAGATTTGAAAAACAGATAATAACTATCGGATAATTGTTTGAGTCAGGTTGAATAATATTTGCGAAAGAAAAAACCACGGTGGTTTCCACCCAACAATTGCGGAAATTACATCGAAATGCTTTAGCCGGGAACCTGACACTGCTTTAATAGCAACCGCCTTAAGCATATTTGAATGATAATATAAATTTATAGTTAGTATGCCATGATTCCTATCAGTATTAAGAAGAAGACAAAGAATTAATTAAATACTCAAATTATAGTTCCGTGGGAACGGGAGAAAGAATAATTAAGAATCCTAAAAACTCGTAGCGGTGCTTGGTTAGTTTCTAATCCAAACCATTATTGAGAGGCTTTAAATAATTTTTAAACTTTGTATTTCAATATTCATTATATTCTCTTCGACCCATAGCATTCGTTTGTACATTAAAAGTATATTCACATCACAGACTGTTCAGGATTAAATCTTGTTCATATGACGGTAGATTATAATTTCAGAGGACCCACTTAAAAGTTCAAAAAAACATACATGCATGCATCGATCGCTTTTTTTTTTTTCTTCACCAAATCTTCAGTACCATGAATAATAACGATAATAATAATAAACCGAAGAGAAGAATATGCCACAGACCCCTCACTCTTCCTATGACAGGACACATAACTGAAGGCTATCCACGTCGGTACATGAGAGGTCGGCTCCGAAAGCAGTTGGTTATAATATCAATAGAATTTGGAAGGAAGCCTATATATGCACATTCACATAGACATAGCTTTTCTCATAACCTAATTAAACTTTCTCTTCAAAAAATTACACAAGAACGATGGCTTTCATCCCTAGGAATATTCCGATCAACGGAGAAGAAGTGGTGGTGGAGGTAGAACAACCAATACCAGTAGAAGCCAACCTCGGCACATTCCATTCAGTCATCGCGTGTTTCTTTATATGCAGAGCACACATCGTTAATCTACAGGAAGCTGTCCATCGCCTCTGGATCAACTATTACCCGCCAACATTTGGAGAGTCGACTCTGATCATGCCACCATGCCCACTTAGCTTTATCATCACTAGTTTATATGCTTTTGCAGACATCAAGTCGCAAGGATCTGAATTTCCTTTCCATACGCACCCGAGGTCCATCAATGTAGCTGTTACCAGTCTGCTTTTTTATGGTTTAGCTTCTGGAGCTGAACATTTCATCTGTGTGTCACGTCTTGGTCCCGTATCAGTTTATGCCATGGTTGCTCGTTTGGGAAGGATAACTTGTTTGTGCATTTTGGTGGTATCTTTAGCATCTTTGTTCTATCTATGACCATATGTTCATATCTCCTGATCATGGAGTTGCAGTGTATATTGAGTACGATGATGCCTCGGATTTTGTATGTTTCTTGTGAGTAAAATCAATTTAAATTTTGCTTTATCCATGTAACGTTTAATTAATCCATATGCGCTTTTCTTGTGATCAGCTGTTAAGGACGATAGTTTTAGGCTTTTGTCATGTGGGCAATAACAGTTTGGTGTGCTTTGTAAACTCATCACTTAATTTTTTTTTTTTTTATTTTTTTTTTATTTTTTTATTGTCCTTATATCAAGTCAAAACCATAATCTCCACAACTCACACAAAACCAAGCCAAACGTATGCGACATTGAATTTTTATACAACATACTTGTTTGGTGTTTGGATTCGCCGGTTAACCTGACAACCCCGTTATATATATTACATTTAAATGAAAACAAAAAAAAAATATTTATGAATTAATCGAAGATACAGGGTGCCCTAACCTTAATCTTTCATCTATATTCGTACTTTTGTCATTCTAGATCCTAACATGAGAGACTCACACCCAAACTTCGAGTCTATGTCACAACTCGCAAACTTCCAAGACCAACTCACTTTAAAATGCTAATTATTAATTAATTTAGACATGTATAATCCGTATATATTTGATATATGAAAAGTTTTTCAAAAATTTCCCGCCGACTTTCTGACCCGAAATCGACCCTCTGACCTGAGAACCCATATACTTAAACAGGTTGTGTGGAGTGACCCGCCAACCTAGCAACCCGTGACCCGCCAACCTGTCATCCTAAATGCATATATGGGTTGCGATAAGGTAATGTATTTTGATCCGCCAACCCAAATCCGACCTAATCCACAAACATAAATTATTCTTGTGAATTATGTGCCCCTTATTTCCTACCATAGATTAACTTGGTTTGGAGCTTATAGCTAGGCTTTCGTTATTTAGTTATGGTTAGAGATGCACATCCTTGGTCCCGTACCGGTCTTTAGTTGGTCCTAAAGAGTCCTGTGTTTTTGGGCTTGATCTAACAACTGTACAAAATATAATTGGTTGGTTTTTATTCAGATCTTAATTCAGTCCGATGTTTTTGGCATCAATTTGGTGGTCTTTGTGTGCGCCTATTTTGATTCAGATCCGAACGTTTTCGGTTTCAACATTTTCTGTTAATAAATATGTGAATAACACAAAAATGATATATTATTATAATAATAAAATGATACATTAACATTTAATAAAAAGAAAGAGTGCAAGAAGTTATGTAGTAAAGACGGGAAGAAGTTATGTAATATCTGATTAACATAAAAATGATATGTATATAAATTTCACTTCTGGTTTTTTTTGGAGACAGGTCTCAAGTCGATTTGAAAACAGTTTAGTCTTTTTTGGGAGAGGTCTCAAAAATGGTCTCATCTTTTTTTAGTTTTTTCAGATCGATCACGTTTGTTCTTTTTTCGATCCGATCTTCTTTTTCTTTTTTTTAGCTCCGGTGAAGTTCTAAACTGGTTTAGTGTGCTTCTTTTATGGGATCGATCTTAGACCCGTCTTTTTGATTTAGGTCTAATCTCATAAAAGCCCAAAAGTTAATAATTTTTTGTCGGTTTTAACCAAAGTTCTTTTTTTATGTCCATTAAAGCCACAAATTTGCATAGTTTTTTTTTTCATTTATGGATATTAACAACTTTTACTCTGATTATTTAGTTACCCTTGATAGTTGTGTTTCACGTCTCACACCCAAATCTGTTGCATAACGGCTCCTCATGCTAAACACAATCAATACCAACCCTAGTTACTTCCTAAGGTTAAGTCCAAAATCACGAGGCCTAATAATGGCCCAAATCCAAACTAGGGAATGCTAAGGCCCAAGATCCAAAATGGCCTCAAGTTAGCGGTCTAACTCTAACAGCTGGCCCTCACGTCATGTAACGCCCCGTTCCTGGTACACAATTTCTTAATTTATCAAGTATTTATTTTCGAGCTGCTCGACGAGTTGGTAGCCCTAACTCGTCGAGTATATGTCAGTTTGGACGCGGGGTTTAAAAGTCTACTCGGCGAGTCCAAGCATGGACTCGACGAGCAGATCTATTAGGAGGAAACCCTATATTTTCGGGGTTTTGCACCCTATTTAAACCTCTTGACCTCCCTTTGGGTCTCCCTAATTAGCCTCCCTGTCCTCCAGAAACCCTAAATCGATTGTGAGCCTCTTCCTTGAGTTTTTGAGTGTGTTTTGTGCCTTTGGAGTTGTTGGCAGAGATTGGAGGTTGCAAGGCTGTGGTGGAAGAGCAAGATCAAGAAGTGTAACCATCTTGGGCAGCTTTCTGAGGTAAAAAGCTCTTAGCTTGATTAACTATAGCTTAGATCTCTTTGAAGGATGATTCATGGGTCTTTTTGACCCTTTAGATTAGGAAAAGTTGTTCTCGTGGATCATATATGCAAAGCAATTCTCCATTTTTGTAATTTAGAGCCTCTAGAGCTATAAAAAGGGTCTTGAACCCATTTTTATCCAAGCCATGACCATGTTCACGAAAGTAGATTGCTATAACTTGAGTTTGGGTTCATTTGAGGTGTGCAAAGCCATCAAGTCTCAAACTTTATAGAAATTGTGACAACCCGAAATTTCTATCTTGTACAACCATTCAGTTCAATCAATGTCTGACTTGTTTTTGCTATCTTTTAGCCTTGTGAAGGGTCTATTTGAGTGTTCTAAACCTAGTACCTTCAAGGAATGAGTTTTAGGAAGTATCGTATAGAGTTCAGTGTGCAGCATACAAACCGGAAACTCCATCATAAGGAGTTTATGGCCGTAAACTAGAGTTTACGGTCGTAAACAACTCCTTGGCTGTAAACTCATCCCCTCAATATGATATACCTTCATTTTTCACCTTTTTCTCACACTCCCATCTCAAGAACTCGATTTCCTCTCAAGTATCATCAAGAACTTCCACCTTGATCTTCAAAAATGTAAGCATTCCTTCCTTTTTATTAGTTTGTATCCTTTTTGATCTTGTATCACCCTTTGATTTCATCCATGAAATTCATCTTTTTTGGTAGATCTTGAAGCCTTTTTCACTTCCACCAAGAACACATACTAATTTTTGAACTGTGAACCCCCTTCCAAGCTTCAAAAATGTGAGTACCTCTTCTATCTTCCAGTTAAGATTAAGAATCACATGATTCCTAGCCCAGTAACATCATATTATGCATGAACACCAAGAGTTTATGGTCGTAAACCCTTGTATGGCCATAAACTCTTGTGTTGGTGTATGCTTTGGCTTCAAACTCATTTAAGACCAAACATAGGACCATAAACACTTAGGAAATGCATGTTAGGGCCATAAAACACCTCGTTTGCAAGTTCTCCCACGAGTATACAACCGTAAACTCCTTGACTGTAAACTCCATGACCGTATACCACTTAGGCCATAAACACAATAGCCGTAAACTCCATTGTGTGGCCGTAAACCCCTTAGATGCAATCCGTTATGATTGTAACACTTCAAAATAAGTGTTTCCTAGTCCCTAAGGTGATCCTCTATCATGATTAGTTGCTTATACACTAATTATATCAATATATGTGTGTCATTATATGCTTAAGAGGATCCGTTTGTGCCCGAGATTCCACTTAGCACTCAACATCCTGTTTCGATCTTTCATTCGTATCACTCACTACAGGTGAGTTCAAACCCCTAACTTACCTTTTAAATGATTTTAAATGCATTTATGGGGGGGATACAAGTTGAAACATTATAGTTTTTATATCAATCATAAGTGATTAATAACTATCAAACAGATGGATTTCCTATACTTCAAAAACTGTGTCATCAAATATCTATTTTCAAAACATTGTATCAAACTCTTTTATATTCAAAACTCTTTATCAAAGTCTTTTAAACTTATATATTGTCAAAATCATGTCTCTCTCTCTCTCTCTCTCTATATATATATATATATATATATATATATATATATATATATATATATATATATATATATATATATATATATAGGGTATTGGTTGTTTGTCCAAATGTCATTTGAATCTTAGTTATATATTATGTATATATTTATAGATATAAAAGTTCTTACATTAGTTCAATGCCTTTGGGTCACAAAGGTGTACAAACATACTCAGTCATTCAAACAACATTACTAGTAAACTATAATAGGTATAGTTTATGAGATTACTATTCACTATTTCTAGTACAATGAAAAATACAAGAGTCAGTTCATACATGAGTCAGTTCAAACTTACAATAATGAGAAACAAAAAGAACATACTATAATGAGAAACAAAGAGAACATACTATACACTATATAGATAGAGGATACTATGCAAATACAAGAATACTATAACATTAATGCCAGCCACTACTTCATGGCATGGCATCATACTGTTGTGTCACGTTTTGTAACACATCGGGATTAAAATACTCTGACCAAGAGTTTATACTTTTAAATAATAAAATATTTAACCAAAGTATACATACCTGCATTCATACTAAAATCAGTGTCACTAGGACAGAACAAAAAGTATTACGATTGTTAGACAACACAAGTAGGCTTAGAGACTTATAATCAGATCTGGGAGTGATATAGCCTGATCAACTATATCTTTCTGAGAAGTGATTAACATGTACCTAAGAATGGTTGTGGTGTTCCAACAATTCTAAAAACTCACCAACACTACTTCAATGAAAACTTTAGAACAAAATATGAACTTAAAATACTATCAGAGTATTCTGTGTTACTATAATTACTTATTTGAGAACTAAAAATTTCATTACTAGTAGGTCAATAGTTGCTGAGCGGATACGCTAAAGTTTTATGTGACTAAGGTGTCATAGACTTAGAATATGTGATATTTGCTTTATTTCCTGTTCCTTGTTTGGTTGTGGATCTAGAGTTAGGGTCACTCATTCGAAGGTCTATTATATTTCGGTTACATGTGACTGGTATGCACTACGCAAGTTTAAAGTAACTGGTAAGGATCATTCTATAATTATCTTAAGCAGTACGTCTATTAACTATCTCTTTTATCCCTATTCTCCTATAGATAACATGGTTGGATTCCATCCTCCTGGCGACCCGTACTTTCCCAACCAAGGCAATGCTGGATGGCTCGACGCAGAGCCAGAAGAGGATCGTGAAATCCCATTGGATGACGACTTCGCAGAGAACTTTCCGGAGGATTCTGCATCTGAGCCAAAACTCAATAATCTACCTCTGGTGGCTCCAATCCCAAATCTTAATCCTCGTCCAACATTTCAAGGCCCCACACCTCTGTAGGAAACAAACTTGAACAGATGGAGTAACAAACAGGGTCAACCCTTACCCTACAATGAAGACCGAAGCTTCTACAATCTGAGTGAGGGAGGCTGAGCAGACAGAGTCCTGCCTATTTTGGTTCATAGGATTTCTCGCCATGAGGAACAGGGAAGGGTAGCCATCGACCGAGTCATGGAGGTTAATGCCGATGCGGGAGTTAACACCGTTCGCATTCGCCATCTAGAGTCTGCCCAGGGAAGAACCCTAAACCAGAATGCAGCCCTGCAGAGAGAACTTACTGCGACCCAAGATGAAGTCAGGGGAATTCAAGCTCGTCATTCAACATTCGAAAGGCGCATGCGAGACATGGAGCGTCTCCTGTCAGAATCAAGGACTCATCCGAACCATTCTCGTCGCTAGTAGAGTCCACTCTACTTTCTCTTTTGGGATATAACTTAGGTCTATATGAAAGCTCTAGTTTTAATTTCCTATCTATGATAAGACTTTGAACTTGTTAGTCCGTTAAAAGTCTTGGTATATCAAAACTTTCTTTATATGGTTTGATGTAAGACCTACTTTTAGGTCATTTTCCCCGAACTTGTTACATCATTAATGACAATATTATTGACAAACATCTAATCTTATGGGAAATCTTTATCTAAATACTTTCATCTTTCTATTGATAGATCTCTATATTCATCATACTCTCATCTGTGTTGTTGGGATATGGCAAGTTAGTCCATGGACCACTCTCATTATACTCACAATTGATTCTTACTATCATCATCATCTTTGTAAACTTTCAGTAGAGAAATGCCTCCACGAAGAGTGAAAAGGAGTAATCCTCGGATAACTTTAACTCAACCACCACCTCCTCTACAATATGATCCTACAGCTCTCCAAGCTGCAGTATATGCGGCTGTTGCATCAGCCTTAATGCAATTCAGCACTAGCAGCACTAGCGGGAGTGGTGTTGCTGCTCAATCTACTCAAGGTGATGCTCCGGTGCGCTCTAGAGAGTTCTCATATAAGGAATTCACCAACTGCAAGCCCAGGT
The DNA here is from genome assembly GCF_002870075.4 of Lactuca sativa. Taxonomy (NCBI): domain Eukaryota; kingdom Viridiplantae; phylum Streptophyta; class Magnoliopsida; order Asterales; family Asteraceae; genus Lactuca; species Lactuca sativa. Next base: position 164,410,062 of record NC_056628.2, read on the forward strand.
CCTTTAACGGGACCGATGGAATCATTGTCCTCTCGTAATGGTTCGAGAAGACGGAGTCGATCTTTGAGATATGCTCCTGTCCGGAAGGGAACAAGGTTAAATTTGATGCCTGCACCTTCGCAGACAGAGCCCTGACGTGGTGGCATATCCATGTTAAGTCACTTACTCTAATAGTGGCTAACTTTATGGGCTGGGAAGCTCTGAAGGAGCTCATGATCGAGGAATACTGCCCGAGAGGCGAGGTTCAGAAACTTGAACAGGAACTATGGAGCCTAACCATGAAGGGCTCCGGCATAGTTGCCTACACTACCAGATTCAGCGATCTGGTGGCACCATGTAAGGGAATGGCCCCTACCGAGGGAAAGAAAGTCAAAAGGTAGATTTGGGGGCTAATGCCTCCATTTCAGGGGAATGTCCTAGCTTCAAACCCCACTACCTTCGGCAATGCCAAGCGACTGGCAAAATGGCTTGTGGATCATGGAGTCCACACCCCGTCAACAATAACAACCCTAGCCATCCCAGAACCTTCCAAAGCCACTGAAAACAAGCGGAAGTTCTGGGGTAACATGAAGGAAAAAGCAGCGCAGAACTCTGCCAAGAAGTAGCAGGTCGTGGCTGTTCATGCTTGATAACACCTACTGCTACTGCGCCAATGAAGCAGTATGCTGGGAGCTTGCCCAAGTGCAACAAGTGCAACTTCCACCATAATGGCCCCTACCGGGAAATGCAGTGCTCTAACTACAACACGATGGGGCACACTGCCTGTTTCTGCAAGTCTCCAACAAGGCCAATAAACCAAGTTCGTGTCACCGGTGTGGGCCAGACTTGCTACGGATGTGGCGAGGTGAGTCGCTATAAAAGGAACCGCCCGAAGGTAGGGAACGCGGGTGGCGTAGTAAGAGTTTTGGTTATAGGCCACGATGAACCTGTAGTCGACCCTACTGTAGTCACTTGCACATTTCTCATTGACAACTCTTATGCATGCATACTGTTTGATAGTGGAGTGGAGAGGAGTTTCGTGAAGCAGAAATTTGCTCACTTACTTAAACAAAAACCGCGCGCACTTAAAGAACCGTTCACTGTAGAAATGGATAACGGAAAAACTGAGAGCACTAGCAGTATATACATAGGATGTACTCTAACTCTAGATAGCCATTCATTTCACGTCGACCTCATGACGATCTCAATTAAACATTTCGACGTCATAATCAGCATGGATTGGTTGAGTCTTCATCGCGCCGAAATTATGTGTTATGAAAAATCCGTTTGTCTTAATCTAATGTCTAGTGAAACTCTAGTTATCTATGGCGACAAACCCGACACGAACCTTCGTATAATCTCGAGTATACAAGCCCAAAAGTACATACGAAAGGAATGTCATGCATTCCTTGCTCATGTGGTCGATACGAGCCAAGAGACAAAAGACATAAAAAAACATCCCAGAGGTACGTGACTTTCCCGACATCTTTCCAGAAGAACTACCAGGATTACTACCACAGCGTCAAGTCAAGTTTAGAATCGACTTAGTTCCAGGGGCTACCCCGGTAGACAAATCGCCCTATCGTCTAGCACCAGCTGAGATGCTAGAACTATCCAGTCAACTTAACGAACTGCTCAACAATGGCTTTATTAGACCAAGCTTCTCGCCCTGGGGAGCACCAGTTTTGTTCGTGAAGAATAAGGACAGATCGTTCCATATGTGCATCGACTACAGAGAACTCAACAAGCTTACCATGAAGAATCGTTACCCTCTACCTCGCATAGATGATTTATTCGACCAACTGCAAGGGGCGAATTACTTTTCAAAGATTGATCTGAGATCCGGGTATCACCAATTACGAGTGCTAGAGGAGGATGTTCCGAATCTAGCCTTCCGAACTCGTTATGGACACTACATGTTTGTAGTGATGCCATTCGGATTGCTGGACTTAATGAATAGGGTATTCATGGACTTAATGAATAGGGTGTTCCGTCCTTAATTGGATCAATTCGTCATTGTATTGATCGATGACATACTTATCTACTCTCGTAGTAAGGAGGAGCATAGTAAACATCTACGAAAGATCTTAGAAACACTATGGTCAGAGAAGCTCTACGCGAAGTTCTCATAATGCGAATTTTGGATCCGAAGAGTCGAACTCTTGGGTCACGTTGTTAGTGAAGAAGGAATTCATGTGGACCCTTCCAGCCATTGAGAACTGGTCAGCACGGAAGGCACTTACAGAAATTCGTCAATTTCTAGGCCTCGTTGGCTACTATTGCAGGTTCATTTAGAACTTCTCTAGAATCGCGAAACCGCTTACTACATTGACCCAGAAGGGCGTAGCCTTTGACTGGGAGGAGAAACAAGAAGAAGCGTTTGAAACACTAAAGTGAGCCTTATACACCGCACCGATACTATCCTGCCCAAAAGGGATAGAAGACTTTGTAGTTTATTGCGATGACTCCAATCAAGTGCTCGGTTGTGTCTTGATGCAACGAGGTAAGGTCATCGCCTATGCCTCGAGACAACTAAAGACACACGAGGTCAACTACACCACACACGATCTCGAGTTAGGAGCAGTGGTATTTGCTCTGAAGATCTGGAGACCCAACATGTATGGTACAAAAGCACTATCTTTATAGACCACAAAATCCTGCAACATATATTCAACCAGAAGGAGCTCAATATGAGACAACGACGGTGGGTCGAGCTACTCTATGACTACGAATGCGAAATTCGTTATCATCTGGGTAAAACCAACGTAGTAGCGGACGCCCTAAGTCGGTAAGAATATTCTGGTCGTAGAATCAAATCATTGACTATGACTATCCATTCGCATCTTTCCCTACAAATCAAGGAGGCTCAGCTAGAATCCTTGAAACCTGAAAACGTGGTGGGTGAATCCCTGAGAGGAATGGATAAAAACTTGGAATTCAGGGGTGGCAGAGCCTTATATCTTATTGACCAGATCTGGACACCGAAGCATTGTGGTTTCAGTGACTTGGTCATGGACGAAGCGCACAACATTCGATATTCCATCCATCCAGGTTCAGATAAAATGTATCTTGACCTAAAGAAGCTATACTGGTGGCCTAACATGAAATCAATGATCTCTACCTTCATGAGTAAGTGTCTTACTCGTGCCAAGGTTAAGGTCGAATACTAGAAACCCTCAGGATTACTACAGCAACCGGAGATACCGGAATGGAAGTAGGAGCGGATCACGATGGGCTTCATAACTAAGTTGCCCAAGACAACGGGTGGTCTCGATACCATTTGGGTGATTGTAGACAGGTTAAAAAAGTCCACACACTTCCTGCCTATCAAAGACATTGACAAGATGGAGAAACTAATAAGAACATACATTAGGGAGATCATACGAATGCATGGTGTTCCTATATCCATTATCTCTTATAGAGATAGTAGATTCACCTCAAGGTCCTGGCAATCGCTACAAAGTTCTCTAGGAAATAGTTTGGAAATTAGTACAACCTATCATCGACAGACCGAAGAACAAAGTGAGAGGACTATTCAAACTTTGGAAGATATGTTGCGAGCCTGTGTGATAGACTTTGGGAAGGCATGGAATACTCATTTACCCCTTGTCGAGTTCTCCTATATTAACAGTTATCACACGAGCATAAAGGTTGCTGCATTTGAAGCCCTCTATGGCCAAAAGTGCAGATCCCCTTTGTGCTGGGCTGAGGTGAGTGACATGCAGTTAGCTAAAGGACGAGTTCCTGACAACAATCTCATAGGTCCGGAAATCATACGGGAAATGACAAATAAAATCGTTCAAATTTGTGAAGGATTGAAAGCCTCTAGAGACCGACAGAAAAGCTATGCAGACAAGCGAAGGAAACCTTTGGAATTCCAGGTTGGTGACCATGTTGTTTTGAAGGTCTCACCCTAAAAAGGCTTGATACGCTTTGGAAAGCGGTGAAAGCTAAATCCAAGATATGTAGGGCCTTTCGATATTATCGCTAGAATCGGCCCTGTAGCTTACAAACTCAAACTACCTCGCGAACTTAGTAACGTACACCCTACTTTCCACGTCCCAATCTTGAAAAAGTGTCTATCCAACGAGACTCTAGTAATCCCACTCGACGAGATCGAGATCAACGAGAGCCTCAACTTCGTGGAAGAACAAGTAGAGATAATGGACTAAGATGTCAAGAAAACAAAGCAAAGTCGTATCCCAATAGTGAAGGTTCGTTGGAATTCCAAGCGGGGACCTGATTTTACTTGGAGCGCGAGGATCAAATGAAACTGAAATATCCTCATCTTTTTACTTAGTTATTTGTAATTGCTTAAACTCTAAATCTGGGATGAAATTCTCTCTAATGGGGGGATGATGTGACAACCCGAAATTGCTACCTTCTAAAACCATTCAGTTCAAAAAATGTTAGACTTGTTTTTGCTATCTTTTAGCCTTGTTAAGGGTCTATTTGAGTGTTCTAAACCTAGTACCTTCAAGGAATGAGTTTTAGGAAGTATCGTATAGAGTTCAGTGTGCAGCATACAAACCGGAAACTCCATCATAAGGAGTTTATGGCCGTAAACTAGAGTTTACAGTCGTAAACACCTCCTTGGCCGTAAACTCATCCCCTCAATATGATATACCTTCATTTTTCACCTTTTTATCATACTCCCATCTTAAGAACTCGATTTCCTCTCAAGTATCATCAAGAACTTCCACCTTGATCTTCAAAAATGTAAGCATTCTTTCCTTTTTATTAGTTGTTATCCTTCTTGATCTTGTATCACCCTTTGATTTCATCCACGAAATTCATCTTTTTGGGTAGATCTTCAAGCCTTTTTCACTTCCACTAAGAACACATACTAATTTTTAAACCGTAAACCCCCTTCCAAGCTTCAAAAATGTGAGTACCTCTTCTGTCTTCCAGTTAAGCTTAAGAATCACATGATTCCTGGCCTTGTAACATCATATTATGCATGAACACCAAGAGTTTACAGCCGTAAATCCTTGCATGGCCGTAAACTCTTGTGTTGGTGTATGTTTTGGCTTCAAACTCATTTATGACCAAACCTAGGACCATAAACGCTTAGGGAATGCATGTTAGGGCCATAAAACATCTCGTTTTCAAGTTCTCCCATGAGTGTACGGCCGTAAACTCCTTAACCATACACTCCTTGACCGTATACCACTTAGGCAGTAAACACAATGGCCGTAAACTCCATTGTCTGGTCGTAAACCCCTTAGATGCAATCCTTTATGATTGTAACACTTCAAAATAACTGTTTCCTAGTCCCTAAGGTGATCCTCTATCATAATTAGTTGCTTATATGCTAATTATATATATATATATATATATATATATATATATATATATATATATATATATATATATATATATATATGCTTAATAGGATCCGTTTGTGCCTGAGATTTCACTTAACACTCAGCATCCTCTATCGATCTTTCATTCGTATCATTGACTACAAGTGAGTTCATACCCTAACTTACATTTTAAATGCTTTTATGGTAGGGAATACAAGTTGAAACATTATAGTTATTATATCAATCACATGTGATTAATAACTATCAAACAGATGGATTTCTTATACTTCAAAAACTGTGTTAGCAAACAGCTATTTTCAAAACATTTTATCGAACTCTTTTATATGCAAAACTCTTTATCAAAGTCTTTTAAACTTATATATTGTCAAAATCATGTCTATATATATATATATATATATATATATATATATATATATATAATATTGAAAGTGCTTAGGACTGATAAGTTGCTTTATTACCTATTCGTTGTTTGGTTGTGGACTTAGGGTATTGGTTGCTTGTCCGAATGTCATTTCAATCTTAGTTATATATTATGTATATATGTATAAATATAAAAGTTCTTACATTAGTTCAATACCTTTGGGTAACAAAGGTGTACAAACACATTCACTCATTCAAACAACATTACTAGTAAACTATAATATGTATAGTTTATGAGATTACTATTCACTATTTCTAGTACAATGAAACATACCAGAGTCTGTTCAAACATACTATAATTAGAAACAAAAAGAAGATACTATAATGAGAAACAAAGAGAAGATACTATACACTATATAGAGAAAGCTTGTTATACAAATACAAGAATACTATAACTTTAATGTGAGCTACTACTTCATAGCATGACATCATACTGCTGTGTCACATTTTGTAACAAGAATCTCCTGGAGGGAGAGCATGAATTTGTGTATAGATCTATACTGGATTGACCATCCTACACCTTGCTACTAGCTACAGTGGGACTTGCAGGTCTATGGGTTACAAATGTCATAATATTTTGACCTCTTCGAGCATCGTGTTTTCTACTAGTTAATCAAGCATGGTTATAATAATATCACATTATACCCTAATTAACAATTGCTTTAAGGTAGTTAGTACAACAGTATTTACTATATACAATACTACAATACATCATTATTTTCCCATTGCATTCAGTTTGTGATCTTCTCACATAAACAGTAATGTAAAACTACATTTTTGTAATTATAGTCATACTTGGGAAAACATTCACTTTTACAACAAACAACATTCAGAACATTCGGGCCTTGGTAGAATGCTACATTTATGGTAGAAAGTATAGGATTTTCTAGGAGATACAAACATTTACTACAAACACTTACAAATATTTACAACAAACATTTACAAACACTTTCTTCAAACTTACATAACATTTGACACTAAATACTTATGAATTCACCAACTTAAATGTTGATCCTCTCTTTTCAAAATAACTTGTATTCTCAGGTCACCAGTAGACAAGTACCGATGATAGGTTTTGAGAAGACGGAGCACTTTCAAGACTCGTCTTTATTTTGATTATTAATTTTTGGTGTCTTATTATTAAACAGAACACACTTGTATTGAATTATACTATTAATGCAATGGATGATGTTGTTGCTTGTTTACTATTATGCATTGTTGTGATACTGTACATGCCGTCCTCTGCCCCCCGAATGTTTCTGCCATTTCGGTTTGGGTGTGTGACAGAAATGGACCTTGGAAACAACCTAGATTTGTCTTTTGGAGCCGTGAAAGTGTGAAACCAGTTAACTAGGTTAGATCCGCATGGGACTCGACGAGTTCATAAGGGAACTCGGCGAGTCCGATGAAGAAATCCCGATGATGTCCATAGGACTTGGTGATTCGATTAAGGAACTCACTGAGTAGAAGGATCTTGTCCATTTTCTGTTTATGCCAAGACTCGGCGAGTCTAAGGACGACTCGACGAGTCAGTTCACAAAATCGCAATGACATGTAGCTTGGGAACTCGACGAGTCATGGGGTTGACTCGGCGAGTCGAGTCGCGGTTCAAGGGTTTTGATTTCTACGACTCAACAAGTCACAAGGCTGGCTCGCTGAGTTTAGTCAACCTAGAAGGTTGACTTTGACTAGGATGTTGACTTTGACCAGGGGTAAAATGGTCATTTTACGCTAATAATAGTTCTCGGTTTCTGACTACGTGTCATTATGGAATTTAGAGTTGGAGAGTTACCGGAGCAGCAGACAGGGATTCCTCACTCGGGTTATCAGTAATCAGTCATACGAGGTGAGTTTCCCTTTAGTAGGAATGGGTCTAAGGCACAAAGGCCGACCCACAACTTGTTATGATCACTAGCTGAGTGTGAGCGGGGCTGTAGCTCCTGGTAGCTGAGTTTGATTATGATATATGTCTGAATGATAGATTTAGTTATACTTGTTGTCTGTGTGATACATGTATGTTTGTCTAGTAGCTGAGTGCGGGCGAGGCCCGTATCTCATACCAGCCGAGTGTGGGTGGGGCCCATATCTCGAAGTGGCTACGTGCGGGCGGGACCTGTATCTCAAAGATAGCGGAGTGTGGCGGGGCCCGTATCTCCTAGTTAACGGAGTGTAGGTTGGGCGCGTATCTACATGAGTGTGGGTGGGGCACGTATCTCCTAGTTTCATGTTATATGTGTATGGTTTGTGGTAGTTTGGGGGAGCTCACTAAGCTTCATGCTTACAGTTTCAGGTACTTCCGGTAGCAAGGGGAAGAGCTCGGGATGATGGCATGACACACACCACAATATTAGCCCAGGAGTTTACTGTGATGTTTTGTTATGAGATTTGATTTGTGACAGATATTTATCATGTTTTATGATACATGATTCACGTTTTATTTATGACATTGGATGATTTATGATTTTAACAACGATTTGAAAACGAAAATTTTGGACTGTATTTTCGGGATGTTTCAAGTTGGTATCAGAGCCTTAGTTTGAGGGATTCGGGCACACTTCCGGGTGTGTCTGGACTCAAACTAAGGAAGTGGTATAAATTTTTAAAAGAAAATCATTTTACAAAAAGGATTTGAAAATAGAAAGAGATTTTGAAAAGAGAAAAAGGGTGTGGTGCATGCAATCGGCCGAGCTCAAGTAAGTACTCCCAAATTACCAATACAAGTCTATGTTATGATATGTTTTAAAGCTTTACGAGAACAACATGCTAAATTAGGACTAAGGATCTAGGTAGGATGCCTTATGTGTCTGATATATATGTATCAGCTTTATGAACTGCATGCTAGTACAGATTAGACGATATGATAGCTGAGTAGTGTATGCTTGACTATGTGTACTTAATGTCCGAATGTTGCCTGATTTATGCTTTTAGGTGTTCTAGTTGTTTTTCACTAACTAGTAAGTGAGTGTCTTACGTTGCATATTGCAAGGAATAAATAATTTTAGAAGGTTAGGTCTAGCTCTATTTCGCAGCTCTTGTTTGAGTCTAACCGTTCTAGGGTAGGATCTCTCATTCGAAGAATTATCTAGTCTGAGTGATATGTAATAGTTTTCACGAGCTAGTTAGGGGAAGATAGCAGGAACTTCTCATGCAGCTGATGGCGGAGAGTGGGATGGTAATTTCTCTAGGGCAAGCCTAGGAAGAGAGTAGCATGTAAAGAAGTAATAGTAGAAGGAACTTAGTACGGATAAATGTGGAAGGTAGTATGGGCCCGTACTACTGAAATCAGAGGATCTGTACTCGAATCAAGGAAGGCTAAGATAAAGACAGGGAACTTGGAGTGTTGTGATCCCACGAGTTTTATAGAATTCTGATATGCGATCTGATGTGGTTTTTTTTTCTTCAGAATGGCGGTTTTATGTCTTAGGCCAGCAATTGGTAGTTCATGTGAGGGATCAGGCTTGGGCTTTGGATCCGAGCAGTTGGATGAGCAGAATAGGAAGTTCATTTCCTTGGTGATTACGCGCTGCATACTTGAGTAGACTCCTGTGATCTTTGGTACAGTCAAGGATGGTATTTTGGAGCTTATGGAGGAGAAGTTTAGCACTTTCTATACTGAGATGGTGGCCATGATGGGGTCGTGCACACTCACTTTTCGGGAGTTTAGATCATGTGGAGCTCCGGACTGTCATGGGGCTTGGGAAACCATTGCGAGTACTAGATGGTTGGCGGATGTCGCAAACGCTTTCAGCACCAGCAGGTGTCCCGAGGGGGACAAGGTTAGGCTTGCATCCTGTCTTATGAAGGACATGGCACGTGACTGGTGGGAGGATGTTACGAGAGCTATTGGTGATGATATAGTTTGGACGCGATGACCTAGAGAGATTTCACGACCAGGTTCAGGGCCGAGTTTGCACTGGTGATCAACGTGCAACACCTAGCGAGGGAGTTCCAGGATCATGAGCTGACTACTGGGACTATGGCGGAGATCATCGCCGAGTTCAGGGGAGAGGTCCCTTCTTGTTCTGCAGTACGTGGTGGAAGAGGAGATGAAAAAGGCCTGATATCATGAGATGTTGTGGAGTGATATATACCAGTTCGTGAGCCGCTCATGCTGCAAGACATTGGAAGATATGATTGCGAGGGCTTGTGAGAGGGAGATTGATTTAGAGATAGAGAATAAGAGGAAGCCAGAGTCGGTATCTGGCTTGGAGGGCTCGGGTAAGAAGCCCAAGATAGGTTCCCAAGGGAAGGGCCTGCAAGGCCGAGGCCACTGCGGCAAGTGTGGCAGGTCGTACGAGGGGACGTGGATGACAGGAAGTTCGGGTTGCTTCAAGTGCGACCGAACAGGACATGTGAGCAGAGATTGTACTGCTGCTTCTACCACCGCAACCACCGCATTATGTTATCTGATTTGCTTCCAGCGCCATCAGAGGGGCCATCAGAGGTCCCAGTGCCAAATTTTGGCAACGACAGGGAAGGTGATCGCACCCGCCCCTGCTATATTGAGGGTTGTAGACGGCCGTCAGGGTCGGGCTGAGACGCCAGTGGCGAAGAGCAGAGCCTTCCAATTGATAACAGAGGAACAACGTGCAACTCCTGATATGGTTATGGGTATGTATCTTCTCCATTATATATTATTTATTTATGATTATTGCTCATGTTTTTGTGTTTATTTATAGGATTGTTCTTAGTGAACAATATATCAGCTATGGTACTATTTGACTCGGGGGCTACCTGATCATTTGTGTCGCTTGGTCTTAGCAAATGATTTAGTAGAGCTCTGGGGGAGCTGGATTGCCCACTCGACGTTGTGATAACTGATCACAGGACCGTAAGGGTCGCAAGAGTTCATAGAAGATGTACACTACGGTTATTTGATGATCAGTTCTCAGTGGATTTGGTTCCAATTCCCTACGAGGTAATAAGGTTATCAGGGGTATGGATTAGTTGAGCCCCAACAGGGTAGTGATTGATTATGAGTTGCAACTAGTGAGGGTTCGTACTCCTAGTGGGGGAGAGTTAGTGATTTAGGGGGAGAGGTCACGACGCGGATCGATTCTTTGTTCAGCGGCGAGAGCGAGGCGCTACTTTCAGCAGGGTTGCGCAGGATATGTCACCTATGTCTTGGATACACGAGTTAAGGGTATGGCGACAGTCGATGATGTACCAGTAGTGCGAGAGTACATGGACGTATTCGCGGGGGATTTACCTGGGATACCTCCGAAGAGACAGGTTGAGTTTTAAATTGACCTGGTCCCTGGTGCGGCTCCGATAGCCAATGCACCACACCAGTTGGCTCCTCCCGAGATGCAGGAGTTGTCTACATAGCTGTAGGAGCTGCTAGACAAGGGTTTTATTAGGACGAGTAGTTCACTATGGGGAGCCCCGATCCTGTCTGTAAAGAAGAAGGTCAGATCACATTGTATGTGCATAGATTACCGGGAGTTGAACAAGGTAATGGTAAAGAACCGTTACCCACTCCCAAGGATAGATGATTTGTTTGACCAGCTTCCGGGAGCATCCTGGTTCTCCAAGATTGATCTACGGTCCGAATATCTCTAGATGTGGGTCACAAATGATGATGTGCAGAAGACCGTTTTTAGGACCCGCTATGGACATTATGAGTTTGTGGTGATGCCGTTTGGGCTCACCAATGCTCCAGCCACATTCATGGACCTCATGAACCGTGTGTGCAGACCAATGCTGGATCGGTCTATGATAGTGTTCATTGATGACATCTTGGTTTACTCCAAGACTCAGGAGCAGCATGAGGAGCACCTGAGAGAGGTACTAGAGGCACCGAGGAGGGAGAGACTTTATGCGAAGTTCTCCAAGTGTGACTTCTGGTTGCGTGAGGTGAAGTTCCATGGGCACCTTGTCAACTAGAAGGGTATTTTGGCTGACCCGGCCAAGATAGAGGCCGTGATGCAGTGGGAGACTCCAAGGTCTCCAACTGAGGTTCGGAGCTTCCTGTGTTTGGTAGGTTATTATAGGAGATTTATCCAAGACTTCTCCAAGATAGCAGTTCTGTTAACCTGAATGACCAAGAAGTCGGTTGTTTTTCGTTGCGACCCTGAGCAGCAGTCAGCCTTTGAGACGCTCAGGAAGCGATTGTGCGAGGCATTGATTCTCACCCTGCCAAAGGGAGTAGATGACTTCATAGTCTATTGTAACGCTTCTATCACATGTATGTGGGCAGTGTTCATACAATGATGTGAAGTGATAGCTTATGCCTCAAGATAGTTAAAGCCTCATGAGGCTAACTACCCGACACATGACTTGGAGCTGTGGGTTATAGTGTTCGCCCTCAAGAATTGGTGGCATTACCTCTATGGGGTCCGGTGTACCGTTCACACGGACCACAGGAGTTTGAGGTACCTCATGACCAGCCAAGTCTAAACATGAGGCAATGTCGGTGGTTAGACGTCGTGAAGGACTACGATTGTGAGATCCTTTACCCCCGGGCAAGACCAACGTGGTGGCCGACACCCTGAGCCGCAAGGCTTCAGCGGCCCCGATCCGAGATATCTGTCTAAGGATGACAATGATTACTCTACTGTTGGAGCAAATTTGAGGGGCGCAGGCCGAGGGTCTGAAGGAGGAGCGTCGGAAGTGCGAGAGGATTACAGGCCAGGTGGCCTCCTTCGATTACGACAACAGGGGGTTATTGACCCTGAATAGGAGAGTTTGGGTGTAATACTGGGGCGGAGTATGCCAGATATTGATGGATAAGGCCCACAAGTCCATGTTCTCCATCCATCCGGGAGCGACGAAGATGTACATAGATCTTCGCCCAGACTATTGGTGGCCGTGCATGAAGCAGGATGTCACCTGGTATGTAGAGAGATGCCGGAGCTGCAAGAAGGTCAAGGTGGAGCACCAGAGGCCACATGGAAATATGCATCCATTGGATATCCCCGTGTGGAAGTGGGTGGATATTACTATAGATTTTATCACCAAGCGTCATAGGATCGCACGGGGGGTCGATTCGATATGGGTCATCGTGGATCGGTTGACCAAGAGAGCGCACTTCATACCGATCCAGGAGAGCATCTTAGCTGAGAAGCTGGCCGAGATTTATGTGTGAGAGGTAGTGGCGTGCAACGGGGGACCTGTCTCGGTGGTGTCAGACTGATTTTTCGTTTTACTTCCAGGTTTTTGAAGCAGTTTCACGATGAGATGGGTACTCGTCTCCATTTCTATACCGCTTTCCACCCCCAGATGGACGGGTAGAGCGAGAGGACGATTCAGACTCTTGAGGACATGCTTCGGGCATGTGTACTAGATTTCAGTGGCAGTTGGGATACGTACCTTCCGTTAGCAGAATTTTCGTATAACAACAGCTACCACTCCAGTATTGACCGGCCTCCCTTTGAGATGCTTTACGGGAGGAAGTGTAGGACCGCAATCTGCTGGGGCGAGGTTGGTCAGAGGGTCATGGGGAGTATGGAGGTAGTACTCAAGACCACAAATCGGATACAATGGGTCCAGGGCAGGATCCAAACTACGCAGAGCAGACAGAAAAGCTACGCCGACAAGCGAGGCTCGGATTTAGAGTTTCACATGGGCGACATGGTCCTCCTAAAAGTGTCACCCTGGAAGGGTGCTAATAGGTTTCAGAAGCGGGGTATGTTGGGCCCTTGTTTTATTGGTCTTTTTAGGGTTTTGGCCCGGGTAGGTCGGATTGCTTACCGGTTAGACCTCCTAACAGAGATCAACCAGATCCACAACACGTTCCACGTTTCCCATCTGCGGAAGTGCTTGGTGGATGATTTAGCAACGATGCCCATTAAGGATATTCAGGTTGATGATACCCTAAATTACATAGAGAGAGTAGTGGCGAACTTAGATCGCAAGATAAAGGAGCTAAGGAACAAGCGGGTCGAGCTAGTGAAGGTGCAGTGGCAACACCACAAGGGTTAAGAGTGGACATGGGAGCCCGAACAGGAAATGAGGGAGCACTACCCATAGTTGTTTTCAGACACAGCAGACTTCAAGGACGAAGTCTAAGATAAGTAGGGGAGAGTTGTAATGCCTTGTTCCTGGTACGCAATTTATTAATTTATCAAGTATTTATTTTTGAGCTGCTCGATGAGTTGGTAGCCCTAACTCGTTAAGTATATGTCATTTTTCATGCAGGGTTTAAAAAGTCTACTTGGCAAGTCCAAGCAAGGACTCGACAAGTAATTCTGTCAGGAGGAAACCTTATTTTCAGGGTTTTGCACCCTATTTAAACCTCTTAACCTCCCTTTGGGCCTCCCTTATCAGCCTCCCTGTCCTCCAGAAAACCTAAATCGATTGTGAGCCTCTTCCTTTAGTTTTTGATTGTGTTTTGTGCCTTTGGAGTAGTTGGAAGAGCTTGGATCTTGCAAGGCGGTGGTTGAAGAACAAGATCCAGAAGTGTAACTATCTTGGGCAGCTTTCTGAGGTAAAAAGCTCTTATCTTGATGAACTATATCTTAGATCTCTTTGAAGGACGATTCATGGGTCTTCTTGATCCTTTAGATTAGGAAAACTTGTTCTCATGGATTATATGCAAAGCAATTCTCCTTTTCTATAATTTAGAGCCTCTAGAGCCATAAAAATTGTCTTGAACCCATTTTTATCCATGCCATGACCATGTTCATGAAATTAGATTGATATAACTTGAGTTTGGGTTCATTTGAGGTGTGCAAAGCCATCAACTCTCCAACTTTATAGAAAATGGACCTTGGAAACAACCTAGATCTGTATTTTGGAGCTGTGGAAGTGTGAAACTAGCTAAATAGGTTAGATCTGCATGGGACTCGACGAGTTCATAAGGGAACTCGACGAGTCCGATGAAGAAACCCTGATGATGCTCATAGGACTCGGTAGGGCTGGTAAATCATGCTATCGTTTCGTGTTTCTGTCTGACACGACAGGACACGATAAGGTTTTTTGTAACACGAACATGACACAACACGATGTCGTGTTTTTTTAACTAGCACGAAAATGAACGAATTAAAAAATGACAAACACGACAAGACACGAAAAATATAACATATACTAAAAACTAGTTTATTTAATGAATACTTTATAAAATATAACACGACAAAAACGACAAACACGACAAACACGAAAAACATGACATGACATTGTGTTTTTTACAGCTAACACGAACACAACACGAACACGAATTCAAATTTTAGTTTCGTCCCAATTTCGTTTAGTTTCGTGTATTTTTTTCGTGTCGTCTCATAAACTGCCACCCCAAGGACTCGGCAAGTCCATTAAGGAATTTACCAAGTAGAAGGATGTTGTCCTTTTTCTGTTTATGCCAAGACTCGACGAGTCTAAGGACGACTCAACAAGTCCGTTCGTAAAATCGCAATGACATGTAGCTTGGGAACTTGACGAGTCATAGGTTTGACTCGGCGAGTCGAGTCGCGATTCCAGGATTCTGATTTCTAGGACTCAGTGAGTCACAAGGTCGACTCAGCGAGTATGGTCAACCTGGAAGATTGACTTTGACCAGGATGTTGACTCTGACCATGGAAAAAATGGTCATTTTACCCTAAGAATAGTTATTGGTTTCTGACTAAGTGTCATTATGGAATTTATAGTCGGAGAGTTACCTGAGCAGCAGACAGGGATTCCTCACTCATGTTTTCAGCAGTCAGTCATACGAGGTGAGTTTCCCATCAGTAGGAACGAGTCTAAGGAACCAAGGTCGGCCCACAGCATGTTATGATTAGTAGCTGAGTGTGAGCGGGTCCCATATCTCCTGGTAGCTGAGTTTGATTATGATATGTGTCTGAATGATAGATTTAGTTATACTTGTTGTCTGTGTGATACTTGTACGTTTGTCTAGTTGCTGAGTGTGGGCGGGGCCCGTATTCCATAGCAGTCGAGTGTGGGCGGGGCTCGTATCTCGAAGTGGCTGAGTGTGGGCGGGGCTCATATCTCAGAGATAGTGGAGTGTGGGTGGGCCCCGTATCTCCTAGTTAGTGGAGTGTGGGTGGGGCCCGTATCTCCATGAGTGTGGGCGACACCCATTTCTCCTAATTGCATGTTATATATTGATATGGTATGTGGTAGTTTGGGGGAGCTCACTAAGCTTCGTGCTTACAGTTTCAGTTTTGGTTTCAGGTAATTCTGGTAGCAATGGGAAGAGCTCGAGATGATGGCATGGCACACACTACAGTATTAGCCTGGGTATTTACTCTGATGTTTTGTTATGAGATTTGATTTGTGACAGATATTATGATGTTTTATGATACACGATTCACGTTTTATTTATGACATTAGATGATTTATGATTTTAATAATGATTTGAAAACAAAATTTTGGACCGTATTTTTAGGATGTTTCACGTCATGACCAGCTTATGGTCACGTCGTGAGCATCAACTTAACCCGATCCCAACTCAACAGGTCAACTTTACCAATTAACTCGCCTAGTCTCACTTCCAATCATCGTTACGTCGTGACCATCCCCAGAATCACATTGTGATCTATTCCAGAGAAAACATTTGGAAAGGCAAGCATTCTCACGACGTGATTGGCTTAATCCTCGCGTCATGAACATTGCATGGCTAGCTTTGAGCAATAAGTTCTTATTCCATTCAGTCATTTGTTGGGACATTCCAGAGGGTTCGCCCTTACTTAAAGGATTAGAAAAATCGTAGCTTTTAGTTATGCATGTCTAATGCATGACCCAAACACTCATTAGGTCAAAAGATGGGAAAATAAGGCCAAGAGTCATGCTTAGAGTCTAAAACTACTCAAAAACTCAAATCCTAAGATTATACTACAGAGAATGCCTCAATGATCCATAAAGTTGCCAACTTTATGGATCCCATGCATGCAATCCTTTACAACCATGCAAAAAGGAGATTAAAAATAAGATATAACATGCAATAGATAAAAATGTCTGAGGTTTATGGCTTACAATGGCCCAAAAGCTCTACAAGGTCTTCTTCTACTTTTATGAGACAAAATCTACCAAAGAGATCTTCAAATATACAAAAGTGACTAAGGACTCCAAGTAGGTCGAGATTAGCGTTTTCAGGAGGTAAGAGAGTAATGGAGGCTAAGGATGGGCAACCCTAGCCCTCTTTTTCCATTAAATACTCGAAATATTGGGGTTTTGGTCATCAGACTGTCCTCATGTCGTCAGCATCCATAGTGTCACGCCGTGAGACTCAAAAACATGGGTCAATTAGTCATTGGTCACTCACGACATGACCACCATCTCTCACATAGTGAGCCTCATCCAAAAGTTATAATTCAAATAAATAAATACCTCCATGACCTGAATGTTACAATTCTCCCCCACTAGAATCAAACTTTGTCCTCGAAGTCCGCCACCTCAAATAAATCGGGATAATGCACCCTCATCTCCTCCTGATTCCTTGTATATTCTGAACCCTTTCGGTGTAGCCGCTACACCCTCACTAAAGCCACCACCTTGTTTCGTAAAGTCATTGTATTTTGGTCCAGAATTGTCACTGGTGTCTCCACGTAATCCAAGCGATCATCAACCTGAATATCATCTAAATGAACAATTTCCGAATCATCAGCCACACACTTTCAAAGCTGAGACACATGAAAGGTGTTATAAATCTGATTGAGCTCCTCAGGAAAATCCAATTTATAAGCTCCCTTGCCAACCCTAGCAACTACCCGGAATGGCCTAATATATCGGGGTCCCAATTTGCCCCTCTTCCTGAGGCGTATTACACCCTTCCATGGCAATACCTTAAAAAAAACCATGTCATCGACTAGAAATTCCAACTCAGATCTCCGCTTGTCGGCATAACATTTCTACCGACTCGGTCAGCCTGCAGTCTCTGTCTAATATGTTGAATAAGTTATGTCGTCTAAGGACTAGCTCGGTCCTTCCCAAGACCCTGTGACCAATATCTTCCCAACACACTAGGGTCCAACACTTCCTCCCATTAAGGAGTTCTGTAACATCCCAAAAATAAGTCCTAAAAATTTCATTTTTAATTTAATAAAACAGTAATCTAAAATGTTTTCATACAATTAAGATAGACCAAAGTATATCACTACATTACAAACCATTAGAGTAAATCACAATAATCTGGAATAGAGTGTTGTGTGCTCTGTAATCATCCCAGGCTCTTCCCTTTTGATCTTGAAATACTTGAAATATAAACTGAAAACAGTAAACACAAAGTTTAGTAGGTTCCCCAAAATACCACATACCATATATAATAAACACATACTAGGCCCCCACCCCACATTGGGCCTTGGCTGGCATCGAGTTCCACTCGACCTCGGGCCCCGCCCGACATTGAGCCCTGCTCGAGTTACAAATATGTAATTATTTAGACCCTTCCCGACATCGACCTTCACCCGGTATATATATAAAATATAAACATATAATCATGCTAACATGTATGGTAATCACAAAGTAAATGGCATACAATAAAGTAATCGAGCCTCGCCCGGGATCGAGTCCTGATCGATATACATAACAATTCGTACACAAGCAAGAGTCACATAGACATCTAGCATCCTATCATAATAAACCATGGGCCGGCATTGGTGCCTTCAAACCGCTAAACATAGTGAGGAAACTCACCTCAGACTGTTGAATCTCACAGATAAATCTCTAGCTTCCGGTCCGCTAAAATCCCCACGCTATCAATCATAAAATAACATCCAATTAATAATTGGATTCCAATCCATAACCACTAACCTAAATTAGGGTAAAAAGACCATTTTACCCTTTACCTAGCTTGGTCCAACACTAGGGCCCAAACCAAATACACTAAAAGGCCCAATTCCAAAATGGTCACCCAAAGCCCAATTATCCAAATTGGGCCCAAGTCCCTGCGTAGGCCTTCATGCAAGTGAACCCAAAATAAAAGTATCAGTCGAAAATAAACATGATGGCCCAGCAAGTTACTATTCACCTAAAGTCCAAACATGGCCCAAATCCGAGAAGCCTAAAATTTCTAAAGCCCATTTGCTAAGTATGCGGGACGTACTCAACTCGTACGCTCAGTGTACACGTCCTTGGGCAAGTACGCACAACGTACAAGCTTGGTACATCTAACTAACTCACCATTTGGCCATCCATAACAATTAATCACTTAACCCTTTCGACCCTTATTCCATACTCTCAGATCTTGTCCTAAAAGATGATGTATCACGTATAGTTGGCAAATTTATGTGCATACATGGTTTAATAAAGCTCTAGTGCTCAAAAGAGCTTAACAAATGACTTGACGCATGCATGAGTCCATAAAAACCAAAAAGTTTGCATCTTTAGGCTTAAGGAACCCTTAGTATGTCCAGATCTAAAAGGTTAAACTCCAGAAATGACCTTAGCTCACAAGGACTAACCAAAAGTGACTAAAATAACCATAAACAGGCCAAGGAGTAGATCTATGAAATAAGTTGACATGTTTTGGACTTTATACCTCAAATGCCACAAAATGGAGATGCTAAAGCTGGATCTCAAAACTCTTTTCCAAAGGATGGTTCTTCCATGTTCCCCGTCCTCTTCAAGACGCACAAAACACACCCAAAATGCTTCACATGAGCTCAAAGGCACCACACAAAGGCTAAAGGACAAAATTAAGGTTTGAGGATATGGAGGCTGGTCAAAGATGTCCAAGACGTGGGTTAATGCTGCTTAAATATGGCACAAACCCTAAAGATTAGGGTTTACCCCTAGCCAACGTATGCCTAATGTAACCCACGTATGCCCAATGTACGTGGTCGATGCACACAATCAAACTTGTAACATTCATAAAATTCTACAAATTTTTTAACTTTTTAAACAACCCAAAAATCATCAGTGTTTACATATTGCATTCAAAATAAGTTTCACATCAGAGAAATCCCAAAATTGTAAAACAAAAAATATGAAGAGGTGCACGATCACGCCTTCGCCTTGTTTCAATCCTTTGAAGTACCTGAAACACAATCCAAAACTATAAGCCCAAAGCTTAGTGAGAACCCTCCAAAACACCACCATAATACATAATCATAAATATCACAACAACAAAACACATACAGAACCTTCAACATGTCTGGACCGCCGCACCGAGCCTTCAACTTGTCTAGACGATTCTCCTGGCCATCGGCCTGACTAGTTTGCTTTGCAGGCCATCAGTCTATCCTGGCCACCCTCAGTCTGTTGTCCTTCAGCACAAAGAAGGACCGCCTCAACCCAACGACACACATGTCGATATATAAAAAACTCATAAACGTATAATCAATCAACAAACAATCACAGATCATATAGATAGATAAGCATAGCATCATCCTATCTACCATGATTCAGATCTAACAGATCACTACAGTACTCAATCATACGATAATCAGGATAACAATCGAATGGGCCGACCTTGGTTCCTTTCGACCTGAAAGTATAGTGAGGAAAACTCACCTCACAAGTTGTGCAGAACTGATAAGGTCTGACTCCTAATCTCAGCTCCCGAGTCAATGCCTATAATCATCATGACCACTTTCATCAAAATCCCAAAATACCCTTAAATTCCCTCAATAGTCCAACATGGTCAACCATGTTCAAAGTCAAAGACAATGGTGAATTTCAACAGTCTATGTTGACCCAACTCATCGAGTGCACCTATCAACTCGTTGAGTTTCTATAGTATCAGAAGGATCGGGAAAAGCCTAGCCAACTCATTAAGTTGACTGAACAACTCACCAATTTTTCCCCAGCTTAACACATATAACTGATTCCTTGATTCCAGGGGCTCTAAGGTTCAGATCTAAACTCCAAATGTGTCTAAGAGGATAAAGTTTCCAAATTTATCCTTTAGGGCTACTCTAAATTCTCAAAACCCCATCCACAAGGCTTGACAACTCAAAGGCTTAACCATTTAGCGTAAAATACTTGCCATCTAGAACCCAACTTTTCTAGAAGAGATTCTAGCCTAAAAAACATCCCAAAGGTTGGTGCTTTATAGACATGCATGTCCACTGCATGTCTTGAACCCAAAATGGGTCTAAAAGGGAAAATATGACCTATACTCCATGCATGGCATCAAAGCTTGGCTAAAGACCAGATCTAACCCACTATAAGGTCACCTTGACCTAGAGATTCATAAAGTTGAAATCTTTATGAAGTCCATCCATTGCAACATCCAAAATAAGGAGAAAAAGGGACAACAATCAGGATCTAGCTACATAGATAGATAAAAATCGGATCTTGAACACTTACATAGGTCCAAAAGAGTGTCAAATTGAAGATGACAACTTAGCTTGCTAGATCCTTTCCTCCTTCTTCCAACTTATTGTCCTTTTTCTCAAAAGAATCACACTAAAACACAAAATGAGAGGGAAGGGTGATTAGAGTTTACTAGGGATGCAAGAGCGGTTTAGAGGCTGATAAAGGATCAACCCTAAAGACTTAAGGAGATTAAATATGGTGCAAAGCCCAAAAATATTAGGGTTTCATAATCAACTGCCAACTCGTAATGTTGAGGCACCTCGACTCGTCGAGTTGGTCCATTAATATCCGCGGCCAATATCACCTCAACACGACTAGTTGAGGCCTTCCAACTCATCGAGTTTCCAAGGAACAACATCATTAAAGATTTAATCCCATACATGAGGATTGGGATGTTACAACTCTCCCACACTTGGACTAGGCTTCATCCTCGAAGCCTGTTGCGGTTAACCACTCAGGGTAATGCTCTCGCATCTCTGCCTCCAGCTCCCACGTCCACTCAGAGCCCCTCTGATACATCCAACATACCTTTACCAAAGGTATTTCCTTGCTATGCTAAATCTTCACCTTCCTCTCCAGAATTGCTACTGGTCACTCGACATAGTTCAGGCACTCATCAACCTAAATATCATCCAATGATACTACTACATCCTCGTCCAATACACACTTTCGCAGCTGCGAATCATGGAAAGTGCTATGAATCTGACTTACCTCCTCTGGAAAATCCAATCTATACGTCACCTTGTCAACCCTGGCAACAATCTGGAATGGTATGATATATCAGGGCCCCAACTTCCCCCTCTTCCTAAAGTGAGTCACACCTTTCCAAGGTGAGACCTTCAGCAACACCATGTCACCGACCTGAAACTCTAACTCAGATCGGTGTCGGTCGGCATAACTCTTCTGCTGACTCTGAGCAGTCTTCAATCTCTTCTCAATCTTCTGAATCATCTTCGAAGTCTGTAGAACCACCTCGGACTGAACCATGACCCTGTGACCAACCTTGCCCCAGCAAACTGGAGTACGACACCTCCGCCCATACAAAATCTTAAAAGGAGGAGCACCAATGTTGGAGTGAAAACTATTGTTATAGGAGAACTCTACAAGGGGTAGGTAGGAGTCCCATCTCCCATGAAAATCAATATTGCAGGCTTGCAACGTATCCTCAAGAGTCTGAGTGGTCCGCTCACTCTGACTGTTGGTCTGCGGAAGATAAGTTGTACTGAAGTAAAGCCTCGTGCCCAGATCCTCATGGAACTTCTACTAAAATCGGGAGTTGAACCAAACATCATGGTCTGAAAAAATAGAGACTGGAACCCCATGGTGAGCAACGATCTCGTGAGTATACACATCGACCAACTTCTCGGCCGACGAGCCCTCCCGAATTGCTAGAAAGTGGGCACTCTTAGTCAATCGATCCACGATGACCCAAATATCATCAAAACCCCTTGCCGTCTTCGACAACTTAGTGACGAAGTCCATCAAAATTTGCTCCCATTTCCACATGGGAACCTCCAGGGGTTGCAGCTTGCCATGCAGCCTCTGATAATCAACCTTGACCATCCTACAGGTCAAGCACCTCTCAACGTACCAGACGATCTCCATCTTCATGCACAGCCACCAACAACTCAACCTCAGATCCCGAAACATCTTGGTGGCCCCCGGATGGATTGAAAAACGAGACTTATGAGCCTCCTCCTACACAATCTTTTGAACCCCACCAGACACAAGAACCCATACCCGACCAAAATAGGTCTACAAATCACGACTGTCCGGAACAAATCTGGTGACCTCGCCCATGATCGTCTCAATCTTCCAATTTTTTCCCGCACCCCTTTCAGCTTAAGCCTCCTTAATCAATCCCACGAGCAAAGAATCCATAGATATCTTCATACATGACACCCCAACAGGAGGTCCAACTGACTTGCAGCTCAAGGCATCCGCCACCACATTCTCTTTTACCTAGATGGTACACGATTTCACAGTTATAATCCTTGACTACATCCAGCCACTTACGTTTCCTCATGTTTAGGTTCGGCTGATGCATATTTTGTGCCTCAAACTCTTGTGATCCGTATAGATGGTATAGCAGACCCCATAAAGGTAATGCCTCCAAATATTGAGGGTGAAAACTACCGCCCCCAACTCAAGATCGTGCATGGGATACTTCATCTCATGTGGCTTCAGCTGCCATGAAGCATGAGTTGTCACTCGTCCTCTCTGCATTAGGACTGGTACTAACCCAGTGATGGACGCATCATAAAAAACCACAAAATCCTCGATTCCCTCGGGGAGGGTCAAAACTGGGGCCTCGCAAAGTCTCTACCAAATGGTCTCGAATACTGACTGTTGCTCGGGGGGCCATTAGAAATCTACCCCCTTCCTCGTCAATCGATTAACGGGTACTACAATCTTGGAGAAATCCTAAATAAATCTTCGGTAGTACCCTGCTAACCCAAGAAAATCCTGATATTTGAGGGAGATTTCGGAACCTCCCACTGCATCACTGCCTTAATTTTGGTCAGATCGGCCAAAATCCTATCCTTGTTAATGAGGTGTCCAAGGAATTGAACCTCTCGCAACCTAAACTCGCATTTCGAGAACTTGTCATAAAGTTGTTCTTGCCTCAAAACCTCCAGAAGCTTGCGAAGATGCTCCTCATGCTGATCTCTGGTCTTGGAATACACCAATATATCATCATTAAACACGATAACTGAGCGATCGAGCATTGGCCTGCATACCCGATTCATCAAATCCATAAATACTGACGGCGCATTGGTGAGCCCAAATGGAATCACCACGAACTCGTAATGCCCATATCGAGTCCAGAACGTAGTCTTCTCCATGTCCACCTCCCTCACACTAAAATAATGTTACCCAGACCTCATATCAATCTTGGAGAACTAAGATGATCCCTGAAACTGATCAAAGAGATCATCAATCTGCGTAACGGGATAATGGTTATTCACCGTTAACTTGTTCAACTCCCTGTAATCAATGCATATCTGGTGTGAACCATCCTTCTTCTTGACGAATAGTATCGGTGCTCCTCATGGAGACTGCTTGGACGGATGAACTGCTTGCCAAGCAGCTCCTGCATCTCAGGCGGTGCCAATCGGTACGACGCCTTGGCAATAGGGCCGCACCTGGCACTAGATCGATCCTGAACTCGACCTGCCTCTCAGGAGGCACACCGGGTAACTCCTCTGGGAATACATCAGTGAACTCCCTGATAACTAGAACATCAGTAACCGAAACCTGATCCCCAATCTACCTATCCACTAAATAAGCCAAATAACCTGTATACTCGTGCTAAATATACCGTCGAGCCCTGGCTGGCGAACAAAACCTTGAACCCATCCTGGTACCCTCTCTAAAATAACCAGTTCTCCCCCGATTAGGGTTCGAACCACCACATGTTGACCCTCCTAGTCGATGATGGCACCGAAACGGCTCAAGAAATCCATACCTGCAATTACGTAGACATCCCACATTGGAATAGGAATATAATCGATCGGAAAGGATACCCCGAGGATCTCCAGAACGTAACCCTGATAAATCGAAGAAGCAGAAATATCGTGTTCGGTGGCAATAGAAACTCGCAACGGACACTACAACTCCCCTATGGGCAAAGCAAACTCCCTACTAAAAGACCAAGAAATAAAGGACTGCTTGCACCCGAGTCAAACAATACAAGAGCAGACACGGAGTTCACTAAGAACGTACCTAACAGATGTGCAAACATATGAGCATAAAACAAACATAATCAATAAGATAAGGGATAGAAACATACCATTCATAACATCTGGTGCTGTCCTGGCCTCCTTGGCAATGAGCTGGAAAGCGCGACCTCGAGCCCTCGAAGGGCTCCGCTCTGCCCTGACTACCGTTAGTGATCCTCAAAGTAGTTGGCGTGGGGGCCTACGCCAGCTTGGCGGCGAGCAATGAACAATTGACCTTCACATGGCCAACCTGATCACAATGGTAGCAAATCCTCACACTCTGAATTGGGGCTGACTGGCGGCAGTCCTGCGCATAATGCCCCTCTTTGCCAAATATGTGGCACACACTACTAGATCGACATGCTTCGACATGAACCCTTCCACACTTTTCACAAGTGTGGCCTCGCTGACCTCTAGACCTAGAATCAGCAGCTTTGAACTGCTTTGGCGATGGCTACGACTGTGTCGGGGCATGTCTCTGCTCACTCAACTGAAAATCTATCTCAAGCTCACGCCGCCAGGTGGCCTCCTACAACTCCAACAAAGTATCACACCGCTAAGTAGAAGCAAACTGCCTGATATTTGTCTTGAGCATGCTCAGATAACGGTTCATCTGAGCGTGATCTAAAACAAACTCAGGTGAAAACATAACCCTCTCAATAAAAATCCACATGATCTCCATCACCAAATCCGATCCCTGCTTCAGGTCTAAAAACTCCTGAGCCAACCTCTCTCGCTCGACCCGTGGAATGTAGTGAGTACAAAACATTTCCACGAACTGATCCCAAGATATCACATCCCTCCATAACACTCATATTTTCGCCATATTTGAGTGTACAATCATGACCATGAAAGTTTTATATCGCAAAGATGTTATCAATATTTACTTCACGATTTTTAACACGTGTTAAGAACCTTTTTATTCAAGAACATGTTCCATTTTCAACCCATAACTATGATGCATGCAATTATCCAAAGGGTAGACGAGACTTTACTTGTATTCCCCCCCTCCCCCGGAAAAGTATGAAAAAACGAAAATATTGGGGTATGAAGCTCACCTTGGTATTTTTCATAAGTTCTAGGAAGGAGAAGAAGGAAGTAAAGAAACATGCCTCAACATCGGACAACAAACTCATCACAATGATCAGGTCTTAAACTCCATCAAACACCAGGGGCTTCGTATTATCGAAATCCCAATAGTGGAAGGCTCTCTCCCTATGGGCCTCATTGTCTGTAACAACTGTGGTAGGTGCAACAACAACAACTTCAGAAATTGCAGCGTAATGGTCACAAAAGATCTCAATCATGGTGGTCTTGATAGACCCAAACAACTCAGGTATCTGCCCCTGGACAATAGTGACGACCTCAATATGAATCAACTCCCTAATCTGATCCTCACTCAACCCTGGCCTATCCTGGCCACCCACTCCAGCTCCAGAAGTTGATCCCCTCGTAAACACCATACTGAAAAATAATTCATGATATATTTGACAAACACATATCATAACATACAAATTGTTCTAATAAACGAAACCCTAGGAGTTATGACTTCCTTGCTACGTATATGGGTCTTGTGCTTCCAGTAGTACACACCCATACTACCTTCCAAACCTACCTGAATTTGTCTCAGAGGATCATCAAAATAGTCATGACCACACAATACTAGGATATGCATACCCCTATCCTTGTTCCTAGAATATGGCTAAATATTCTTCAGCGGGTGGCTGCTCACAAATAATCCTTTCATACAACTTCCACCAACCCTGCAACACTCGTGTATGCTAATCATACATAGCACTGGATCCTATAGACAGTCAACTACTTGATTCTATCCTAAGCCTTTCATCAAACAAGAACAGGAAATAAGGCTAAACCAAACATTTTAAGGCTATAAAATCTTAGTTATGTACAACTATGATGCATACACTAAGTAACTACAGTAATAATGTCAATTCCATCTATGCAATAACCCAAAGCTATCAGCCAATTCTATCATGCAACTCCTATAGATCCCTAGCCTACTACTACCATGTAGTTCTACCATAAACATCACATCAAATAACAGTGTGGGTAGCTTGAGGTATTCTTTCTTGCTCTGACTGATTGTACACATTTCATCCTTCCTTGGTTACTTTTGAAGTATATTTTTCTTGAAAACTATTTTGAAAAATTTTGCAATTCCCTAGTTTGAGTATGGATTCAAACGAATGTTTATCCAATTCTCTCAAACTAAGCCTCTGATACCAGCTTGTAACATTCCCAAAAAATCACAAAAAATTAATTTTTTTGGAATTAACCATTAACCATCATTTTTTATAAAAAGAACCATTGTTTCAAAAAGTAAAATCATATTCGAATGTCCCAACAACCAATAATATGAAAAATAGAGAGAGTTCACGATCAGACCTTCACTTTCCCACAATCCTCTAAAGTACCTGAAACAATAAACTAAAACTATAAACCAAATCTTAGTGAGTTACCAAGACACCGCATATCAAACAGAGCATATAAATATGAGCAGCCAGCTTGACTGGACTACCTCGCATGGCCTACAGCCTATCTAGACCGCTCTATGGGTCGTCGGCCTAACTGGACAGCCTCGTAGGGTCTGCCACTTATCCGGTCTTCCCCGAGTGTCTTGGCCTATAGTACAAACCAGGACCGCTTTAACCCTGCTACAATATGTCAACATATGTAACAAGAAAACATAAACACAAAACCAACAAGTACAGATAATCATGCATATCTACTAACCAACAAGATAATAGAATAGAACTATCCTAACTAGGATAATGGGCCTACATTGGTGCCTTCAATCCATGAAATAGTGAGGAAAACTCACTTCAATCAGAAGATAACACGTCTCACACCCAAATCTGCTACACAACGACTCCTCATGCTACACACAATCAATACCAACCCTAGTTACTTCCTTACGTTAAGTCCAAAATCATGATGCCCAATAAGGGCACAAATCTAAACTAGGGAATCCTAAGTCCCAAATGTTCCAAAATGGCCTCAAGTCAGCGGTCCAACTTAATCTGATCCCATCAGCGGGTCAACTCATCCAATCAACTCGCCTAGTCTCGATTCCAGTCACCTTCACATCGTGACCACCCCCAGAATCACGTAGTGATCTAATCCGTACAAAACAGTTGGAAAGGTAACCATTCTCACGACATGACAGGTTTAATCCTCATGTTGTCAGCGCTGCATGGCAAGATTTGAGCATTAAGCTCTTATTCCATTCAGGTATTTCTTGGGACATTCCAAAGGGTCCTCCCTCACCTAAAGGATAATAAAAATCATAGATTTTAGTCATGCATGTCCAATGCATGACATAAACTCTCACAAGGTCAAACGAGGGGAAGATGAGGTTAAGACTCATGATTGGAGTCTAAAACTACTCAAAAACATATATCCAAAGATTATACGACAGAGAATGCCTCAATGATCCATAAAGTTACCAGCTTTATGGATCACATGCATGTAATCCTTCACAACCATGCAAAAAGGATACTAACACTTAGATATAGCATGAAATAGATAGAAAGGTCAGAGCTTTATGTCTTACAATGGTCCAAAAACTCTACAAGAAGGTGATGTAGAAGCTGAAATTCCAATATGTTGCTCCACCAAGGTCTTCTTCAACTTCTATGAGACAAAATCCACCAAAGAGAGCTACAAAGATACAAATTGGCTAAGGACTTCAAGTAGGTCGAGACTAGGTATTTCAGGAGGTAAGAGAGAGTGTGACATCCCCATTTTCACGGCCAGAAAAGACCGATTTGTTTATGCTTTGTTTTATAAATCAGAGTGATCGTTTAAAGAAAACGGTTGCGGAATTTGTTTCCAAAATAAAATATGATAACCATTTATCAAAACGTTTCTCAAAGAGAATGTATTTTCATTAAATAATAAAACCTCGGGATGTCATGTTCCGATACAGACCAAAAGCATAAACAATAATAAATAGACCTTACAACAGTTATTCATAACTACTGGCTTATAATTCAAAATCTCTCGTCAAGTCCACCAACTTATACTCTTGTGCCATTACCTATAATGCAAAGAAAACTGGGTGGATCAGGCTTGGGAGCCTGGTGAGCATATAGGGTTTTCAACCCACAATAATACAATTATTATATTCAACCATCAAACAATCAACTCAATTACTCATCCCTATTATGTTTCTTAGGATTTTACCCTAGGAATTCAACTACTCGTCATTCCTTTATTCCTAAGGATTGACCTGAGGAATTTACACAAACTTCCATTGCTACATAAGGCGCATCTGCCAACATTATCCTTTAAGCGCCTCTGCCAGGATTACGTCATACACTATGAGGCGCGACTGCCAAGTTTATGACATTCTATTTTAGGCGCATCTGCCGACATTATCTTATAAGCGCATCTGCCAAGATTATCCTATAAGCGCATCTGCCAGGATTACCCTATAAGCGCATCTGCTATTGTTATGACAATCTCTATTTGGCGCATCTGCCGACATTATCCTATAAGCGCATCTGCTATTGTTATGACAATCTCTATTTGGCACATCTGCCAAGATCACAATATTCACTACTTGGTGCATCTACCGCTATTATTCTCAAGCGCATCTGCTAGCATTATGGCATGCTCTTTAAGGTTCATCTACCAATACTATACTTAAGTGCATCTACTAGTATTATGTCACTCTCTCTTTGGTGCATCTACAAATACTATGCTTGAGCGCATCCGCTAGCATTATGACATTCTCTAATTAGTGCATCTGCCAATATCATTCTTAATCATCTTTCATACCTCATCATTTTATCACATACCAACTATCTCATCTACCCATGTTCTACCCAACATATTTGTAGATATAAGATACATATACAGTTTAACTCGTTTAAAAACTATATAAAACATTCATTCCATACTTATATCAAATAAACAACAATATATAAACACATAGCATGTATTTTATAACAAATACTTCATATTTATATGTTAGAAGAAAGTAACCACACACTCTCCCAAACATATACTTAATGCATTCAAACAATACTTGTATTATACCCGTGTTTATGAAAGGGACTATACACATGATACCTTATCGAATGAACACGTAATTCAAAATAAATAATCCGTACTCCTGGATCTAAAACTAACCTCTTGATTTGATCCATACTCTCGGATCTAAAACTAATCTCTTGATCTGATCCATACTCTCGGATCTAAAACTAACCTTTTGATCTGATCCATACTCTCGGATCTAAAACTAACCTTTTGATCTGATCCATACATCCATATCTAAAACAAGTTTATCTCTTTATTCTTTTATCTCATGGTCCAACCCATATTTTATCACCTACCAACAACCTCATCTACTCATGTTCTACCCAACATATCTTTAGATACAAAATACGTATATAGTTTAACTCATTAAAACTTATATAATTCACCCGTTCCACAATCATCTCAAATAAACAACAAAATATTATATACGTAGCACGTATTTCATAGCAAATACTTAATATTTATGTGTTAGAAGAAAGTGACCACACACTCACTCGTATAAACAGCAATATACTTAATACACTTAAACCATACTTGTATTATTATCGTGTTTGTGAAAGGTGGTATACACTCACACATATAAACAATTTTATATATATACATAGCACGTATTTTATAAAATACTTCATATCTATGTCTAAGACGAAAGTGACTATACACTCACTTGATCAGAAGATGATCGGACAGCACTACGACTTGCAGAAGTAGTAATCCTCAGCAGATCTGGAAGATCTCTTCAAAAATCGAACTTCTCGCGGGCAGAGTTTCGGCTCGGGAAACGCACTTCTCGGGATCTTCGGGATCTCGGGACTTTTCTCGGGGCTCGAGAACAATACCGGGGCTTCGGTGTATTTCTGGCACGCAAATCGATGCAAAACGGGAGAGAGAAGAGAGAAAATAGCAACCCTAAACGGCTGGCCCTTCAAATCTATTTATAGGGCAAATTTGGCCATTGCCACGTCGTGGCAACCTTGTTCCACGTCGTGGGCTTGGTCGTCACTGCATGCGTCATCCCAAGTTGCATCTGGGGGCCTTCCGGAGGTGTCAGGACACTTGCCACGTCGTGGCACGGCTTGCCACGTCGTGGTCTCTGACAGTTTTGGGGTTTCGCGCCCCGAACTTCAGAAATTCATAACTTTCGCATATGAACTCCGTTTTCGACGTTCTTTATAGCGCCGCGAAGGTGAGATTATGCTCTACAACTCGCGTTTAGACTCCATTGTCTAATTTTGACTTTATTTTTAATATATTATAAGTATATTACTTATATATTATCTTTAGTAGGCCGGGACAGGAAAACTCCGTTCAAAATTCATAACTCCTTCATCTGAACTCCGATTCCGTCCGTCTTTCCGTCGTTGCACTACTATCGATGAGATCTTCAATTATCATTTATATCACTAAGGATAGATATCTATCTACCTTAAATTCACTATCTATGTCGCGCTGGGTCACGTTGGGTCGTGCCGGTTCTGTCGTGAAACTTCGACAGGTCATAACTTCTTCGTTATAACTCGGATTTTGGCGTTCTTTATATGCACGGAAACCTTGTGACATATACTACAACTTGGTTAAGATTAATCCTTCTAGATAATCTTCCATCAAAAAGTCATTTTTGACGCCTATCGTCTCTAAATTGACTAGCCCTGATCTACGGGCATTACAATTATCTCCCCCTTTGGATGATTACGTCCCAGAATCATCAACGAAGATAGAACTTGTATAATGATTCCACATGTTATTTATTCATCCTAGGTAATAAACGTAACTTCTATGTTTCCTTGAAAGAGTATTTAACTCTATGGCTTTCTGGACCGCAGAAGATGCCAAATCTTGCATCTGCTTATCGTATTATGTTGTACTTTCAATCGTAACCTTCAAGTTACCAAATAAGTCCTCATTGTGGACTCCTTCTTCTTCTCAGGATAAATACTTTCCTTTATCTATTGTAACAAACCGATGGGTCGTGCTCTATTTAGCTCTCATCGCACGATGCGACGCTTAGACTCAGTCTTTAATAATGTTAAATTCCAGAATGGAATATACCTTCCTTCATATTCTAATGTGATATAATCACATTTCAGCATGTAGCACTTCTACCTGCAAACTTCTTTTAACAACGAGCGCGACACTATCAATCGCATTAACTTCAACCTTCTGACTTAAGTCAGATGTTACATCTAACTTGGTCCTCTAGACCATGTAACATACTCCTCGTAGTCGAACTCAAATTTAAATATGACCACTAGGGTCGGAACAAGAACCATCTTACTAGTCATTACCGAAACAATGGTAATGACATACCAGAATAAAATGGAATCAATCACTAGCTTCTTGGTAACCTTGTGACTTTCCCCGATCCAAGTGCGAGTCATGTGCTTCCGGTAGTATATGCATCTACTACCTTTCACACCTACTCATACTCGTCGCAAGTATTGTCCCGCAGTCGACCAAGTCACCATACAAGAAAATCACAAAACAATTTAACACATACGAATGTGTCCAAATAATCATAAACAATTTCCCTAGACTCTACTAGGACTTCTTCATTACTCAATCTTCAATCATCAACTCTACTT
This sequence comes from Lactuca sativa, assembly GCF_002870075.4. Classification (NCBI taxonomy): domain Eukaryota; kingdom Viridiplantae; phylum Streptophyta; class Magnoliopsida; order Asterales; family Asteraceae; genus Lactuca; species Lactuca sativa. The sequence continues at coordinate 164,442,348 of NC_056628.2, forward strand.
CAACTCGATTGATGATGGAAATACCAGATGATGAGAAAACTTCAAGAATTTCACCAATCGTTCCATCATCCTGCTAATCAAAGGTGTAGTTTAGACGTACCGTACTCCTCTAAACATACTTTTATTTCATAAGACATACTCTAAAGGCAAGATACCACTCTTACGATATCTTCTGATAGGTGTCATCCACTATCATAAGCCTTCTTCATTTCCTCCATTTACTCAATTTCTCTACGAGTCTTCACCATGACTTCTTGTACATCCAAGTAGACATTCGGTGTACCAAGCGAGAATTTTAAGATAAGAAAGCTTTAATTACGATAAACGTATAAATCTCCTTATCACTCCGAAGCGTTTACATGCTAGTTCTAATATCGTAGTCATACGCTTAGAATCCCATACACATAAGGTTTCCAGATCCGGCCGGCAACAGACCATAGATCCGAACAAGTAATAGCATCAATTTAGCTATCACACAAAACAATTAGCACATAAAAGCATTTTAGGCATCATTCCTAAAATAAACTAGTGCTTGTGTCAATTTAGGTGTACTACCTAACATATTTTAGACACACTCCTCACAATCATTACTTAGCATTCTAAGTTTAAGTCTAGAAATTTCCTACAAATTCCTAGTTCGCTTAAACTAATGCTTTGATACCAACTGTGACATCCCCATTTTCACGGCCAGAAAAGACCGATTTGTTTATGCTTTGTTTTATAAATCAGAGTGATCGTTTAAAGAAAACGGTTGCGGAATATGTTCCCAAAATAAAATATGATAACCATTTATCAAAATGTTTCTCAAAGAGAATGTATTGTCATAAAATAATAAAACCTCGGGATGTCATGTTTTGATACAGACCAAAAGCATAAACAATAATAAATAGACCTTACAACAGTTATTCATAACTACTGGCCTATAATTCAAAATCTCTCGTCAAGTCCACCAACTTATACTCTTGTGCCATTACCTGTAATGCAAAGAAAACTGAGTGGGTCAGGCTTGGGAGCCTGGTGAGCATATAGAGTTTTCAACCCACAATAATACAATTATTATATTCAAACATCAAACAATCAACTCAATTACTCATCCCTATTATGTTTCTTAGGATTTTACCCTAGGAATTCAACTACTCGTCATTCCTTTATTCCTAAGGATTGACCTAACGAATTTACACAAACTTCCATTGCTACATAAGGCGCATCTGCCAACATTATCCTTTAAGCGCCTCTGCCAGGATTACGTCATACACTATGAGGCGCGACTGCCAGGTTTATGACATTCTCTTTTAGGCGCATCTGCCGACATTATCTTATAAGCGCATCACCCAAGATTATCCTATAAGCGCATCTGCTATTGTTATGACAATCTCTATTTGGCGCATCTGCCGACATTATCCTATAAGCGCATCTGCCAGGATTACCCTATAAGCGCATCTGCTATTGTTATGACAATCTCTATTTGGCGCATCTGCCGACATTATCCTATAAGCGCATCTGCTATTGTTATGACAATCTCTATTTGGCGCATCTGCCAAGATCATGACATTCACTACTTGGTGCATCTACCGATATTATTCTCAAGCGCATCTGCTAGCATTATGGCATGCTCTTTTAGCTTCATCTACCAATACTATACTTAAGTGCATCTACTAGTATTATGTCACTCTCTCTTTGGTGCATCTACCAATACTATGCTTGAGCGCATCCGCTAGCATTATGACATTCTCTAATTAGTGCATCTGCCAATATCATTCTTAATCATCTTTCATACCTCATCATTTTATCACATACCAACTATCTCATCTACCCATGTTCTACCCAACATATTTGTAGATATAAAATACATATACAGTTTAACTCATTTAAAAACTATATAAAACATTCATTCCAGACTCATATCAAATAAACAACAATATATAAACACATAGCACGTATTTTATAACAAATACTTCATATTTATATGTTAGAAGAAAGTAACCACACACTCTCTCCCAAACATATACTTAATACATTCAAACAATACTTGTATTATACCCGTGTTTATGAAAGGGACTATACACATGATACCTTATCGAATGAACACGTAATTCAAAATAAATAATTCGTACTCCAGGATCTAAAACTAACCTCTTGATTTGATCCATACTCTCGGATCTAAAACTAATCTCTTGATCTGATCCATACTCTCGGATCTAAAACTAACCTTTTGATCTGATCCATACTCTCGGATCTAAAACTAACCTTTTGATCTGATCCATACATCCATATCTAAAACAAGTTTATCTCTTTATTCTTTTATCTCATGGTCCAACCCATATTTTATCACCTACCAACAACCTCATCTACTCATGTTCTACCCAACATATATTTAGATACAAAATACGTATATAGTTTAACTCATTAAAACTTATATAATCACCCGTTCCACAATCATCTCAAATAAACAACAAAATATTATATACGTAGCACGTATTTCATAGCAAATACTTAATATTTATGTGTCAGAAGAAAGTGACCACACACTCACTCGATGCAAAACGGGAGAGAGAAGAGAGAAAATAGCAACCCTAAACGGCTGGCCCTTCAAATCTATTTATAGGGCAAATTTGGCCATTGCCACGTCGTGGCAACCTTGTTCCACGTCGTGGGCTTGGTCGTCACTGCATGCGTCATCCCAAGTTGCATCTGGGGGCCTTCCGGAGGTGTCAGGACACTTGCCACGTCGTGGCACGGCTTGCCACGTCGTGGTCTCTGACAGTTTTGGGGTTTCGCGCCCCGAACTTCAGAAATTCATAACTTTCGCATACGAACTCCGTTTTCGACGTTCTTTATATCAACGCGAAGGTGAGATTATGCTCTACAACTCTCGTTTAGACTCCATTGGCTAATTTTGACTTTATTTTTAATATATTATAAGTATATTACTTATATATTATCTTTAGTAGTCCGGGACAGGAAAACTCCGTTCGAAATTCTTAACTCCTTCATCTGAACTCCGATTCCGTCCGTCTTTCCGTCGTTGCACTACTATCGATGAGATCTTCAATTATCATTTATATCACTAAGGATAGATATCTATCTACCTTAAATTCACTATCTACGTCGCGCTGGGTCGCGCTGGGTCGTGCCGGTTCTGTCGTGAAACTTCGACAGGTCATAACTTCTTCGTTATAACTCGGATTTTGGCGTTCTTTATATGCACGGAAACTTTGTGACATATACTACAACTTGGTTAAGATTAATCCTTCTAGATAATCTTCCATCAAAAAGTCATTTTTGATGCCTATCGTCTCTAAATTGACTAGCCCTGATCTACGGGCGTTACAGAGAGAGAGAGAGAGAGAGAGAGAGAGGGAGGCTAAGGATGGGCAACCCTAGCCCTCTCATTCCATTAAAAACTCAAAATATTAGTCCCCACGTGGTGGCCATCCATAGTCTCATGTCGTGAGACTTAAAAACAAGGGTCCTTTAGTCATTGGCTAATCACGATGTGACCACCATGTCTCACATCGTGAGCCTTATCCAAAAGCTATAATTCAAATAAATAAACACCTCCACGAATTGGATCTTACAATTACTTAAAGACAGGCTTCATTCCATCAAGAATGACATTAATTTAGTTTTGGGATGGAAACATAGGGTTCAAATTGCACACGATGAATAACATACATCGAATTATCTTCACAATTTCACCACTCAACCATATATTATGCAACAATTCGCCACTTGTTTATCATCTTCTACATCCCTTGTTCTGTTTATCGCCTTCTCTAAACATCCACCTACACCAAGTTATCTTAACAACTATAAGAAACCAAACACCGTCATCTTCTCCATTCTCTTTTAGTTTGCATTTACTCGATTAGTTTTGTTAAATCTTCACATTCATCTAGACTTGATGATCTTTCCTTATGAAATGAATCATAGCCAAAACACTAGGAACATCGACTGGATTCTATATGTGTTGGTGTGTGTATATGGATGTCAAAGAACAAGGCTTAATGGTGGGCTTTCTATCAGTTTCATGTTTAATATATGAAGAAATGCTTAAGTACACATGAGGTGTTCCATGAAATGATCATGTGAGACCAAACTATAATTTCATTCATTTTCTTGTACGAGTGTTTAGATGGATGGATCGATTTGAGATCAAATCAAGTAAATCCAAATTGATTTCGGTTTCCAAAACATGAATCCGAATTGTTCAAACTAAATTCAAATCCGATCCGAACTAAACAAATTAGAATTTGGATGGATCGATTTTTACAATTCGGTTTTCAAGAGACGGGTCATTGATGAAAAAATATAACATGAATATTAGTCAACTCTAAACAAAAATAAACTTTTTGGTTGGGAATTAAAATTTATGAACAACTGTTCACAATGTATATTATAATTCAATATTTTATACATAAAAAACTTTTAAGAAGTACACATTAAGCTATTATATTGGATAATATATTTTAATCTATTTAAAAATACAATTTAGTAAATTAATAAACAATTAAAAGATGTATATAAAAAACAAATATAAATAAATAAATAAATAATAAACTCTTATTGGGTTTTTTGAACTATTTAGTTTTAATTTTATAAACTGTAACCAATCTGAAATCCAAAATAATAATTCGGTTTTGCTGAAAACTGATCCAAAAATCCGAATATTGGAACCAAATTGTCCAATTGGACAAATCATTTAATGAACAACCTTATTTTCTTGACTGTGTAAACATGGAGGAATGTAGAGATGATGAACAATGTATGTAGTTAGAAAGAAATTGGAGACTCAACCCTATTCTTCAATTCATTGTTTAGGAGACCTTGCATGTGGGGAGAAACATGAACATGATTTTTAGTTGAATCGAATTGCTGGTGGATATCTTTTAAAAAACCCATGTACATAGCTCATTCTTTTGTTTGTATCAATGATGTTGCCATGTGAGTTCTTTGTTCGATCAACTATTATGCTATTATGGATTCTTTGTTCAGCCACATCGGCAAAGTATCCAAGTCTAACAAGCCACCATGCCAGTCATGTGGAGTGGTAACTTGCTAAGAGAAGAATTGCTAAGAGAAGAATTACATGATAAAATCTATAAATAAATAAAACTTTCCAAATTTAAGGCATTAGTGGACAGATAAAACGATTTCGGGTAAAACCGATAAAATATTATAAATTTAAAAGCTTTTAGGTTTATGTATAGTAAATAGTAATAGGATTTTTCTTTATGATATGTAATAGTGGATCCCATAGACCAAACCAATCGGTTGTCATAGGTCTATAATAAAAACAATGTTGAACAAACACCAAATGTTTACGGTGGGAACATAAATAAAGAAAAAACAAAAAAAACTATGTATACGAATAATGAAGTAACGAGCCTCCCACTCATTAATTCAATTGTGATAATGAAAAAATAAGTGTTAATGTTATTCCGATAGCCATTACAAAAGTAATAGACAATTTTAAACATTAACAAATATTTTTAATAATAAAAGAGGATGTAAAGAACCCCTCCAGTATGGTTTGTGTGCGGTGGAGGCCGCACTTCGGTACCCAAAAGAGCGCTCCAATGCTCTATTTTCTAAACATTTACCATTGTGAACGGTCGAAATTATATATATATATATATATATATATATATATATATATATATATATATATATATATATATATATATATATATATATATATATATAAACATTTCAAATCTTACAAAATTTTAACCAAACTAACTCAAAAAAATTCATATTTTATCATCTTTTTGTTTCCAAAACCTTTGACAATGTCATCCTCCAAAAAAACTACCCTAATCGTTTTTAATATCTAATTTTTTTTCAAGCTTTTAATAGTTTGATTATTGTTTTTTTTTTAAGTTGTAGGCTTAATATTTCTAAATTTTTTCTCAAGTATTGCACCACCCAGTGGATCATTTTTGTGGTAAAAACACACGTCACACCTAGGCGGTTTCATCCCTCCATCATTTGCAATAAATATAACCTAAAACTAAAACCCAACAAATAAGGAAAGGAAAGTTTTTCATTCAAGACTTAAAACACCATATGAGAACAAATTTTTTTCATTTATTTTTAAAATATTGAACATTCCACCAAGTTCTACAAGAGACTAAGCAATAGGATGGCTAAAAATATTATAAAAAACTAGCAAGAAGTTAGAAAAAAATAACATCAAACGTGTAGCCAATATAGGCCTATGAAGCCGAGAACTCCAACTGAGATTTGCTTTCCTACATCTATTGCTAATCCAAAAAAAAATGTCCTATAAACCACATCGTCAAAAAGAAAAGATTTAGATGGATTATCCGCTCCAAAAACAATAGAATTTCGAAAATTCCAGATACATCAAAAAATAGTCATAATAGCCGCATCAAAAGCTTCACGTTGACCTCTTCTCATTGCAATAGAAGAAGACCACGAAAGAAGAGACTGAACTGAGATCTGCTCCGGCACCTCAATACCCCATCAAATAGCAATCCGCATCCAATTCGAAATCCAATCAATGCAGCTAGAAAAAAGATGTTGAATAGTCTCCTCACTACCTGAACAAATGGGACAAAGAATCAAATCTACCATATTTCCCTTGTGAGAAAGTCTCTCTCTAGTGGGAATACTAAGCAACTGAATCCTCTATATAAGAATATTAATCTTAATGGGGAGCCAATTATTCCATCGAGTCTCTTCCCCTCCTGTTAAAAGTATATTGTTATCTATATACACGCGAACGGAAGAAACAGAAAACGTGTCACCAGTATCAATAGCCGAGTGCAATCTATCAGGAACCGATCATAACTGGACACTCAGAAGAATAGAAAGTAAACCGTCCCACTGCTCTTGCTCAACTCCCCCTCGGGGATTACATCTCAGAGTAATCATCTCCCAACCTTTAGACATCCGGTTAATAACACTAAGATGTCTAAAAGTATCTAAAGCATAAATTCTATGAAAAGTAGATGCAAGTCGGTCTACACCCATCCAAATGTCTTTCTACAATGACGTGTATCGACCATCCCCAATCCTGATAGGACATAAAGACTGATAATCTATACCTCTGCCTCTAAGTTGCACAAACATACAAATAACTCCATTCCAAGGACACGTACCACCTCTTCTCGTAGCCAAGGAACTGCAACCACCATCAGGACCATAAAATGATTTTATAACACGAATCCATAACAAATTAGGACCATGATAAAATCTCCACCACCAACGTAACATCATAGCCCTATTAAAGGAGTAAAGGCTCCCTACTCCCAAGCAACCCTCATCCTTGGCGGCTAAAACTCTATCCCATCTAACCCAATGCACCCATCTCTCATCTAGATGTGCACCCCAAAAAAATTCTCACCCTCAGAGCCTCTAACGAAGTCAGGACCGAAATAAGAGTAAAGAACATTGATATCAAATAACTACCTAACGAACCTAATACAGATTTCACCAAAGTAAGCCGACCTCCAAAAAAATGCATTTTGCCTTCCAACCCGAGAGTCAAGTTCGGAATCTCTCGAACACAGAGTGCCAAGCAGAAACTCAAATCATATTCTGACCCACTAGAACACCAAGATGAATAAATGGAAGTTGAGCCGCATCACACCCAGTCTTATCTTGAACAATAGAGACCTTGGAAAAGGGAAAACCCACACCAATTAATTTGCTTTTAAACAAATTGATTTTCAACCCTGAATCCATAAATAAACATCAAAGAATGTGAATGATCCGGTTCACATTCTCAGGATCCCAGGCGGAAACTAGCATGACATCATCCACATAAAAAAGATGAGAAATCTCTATCCCTGAAATAGAAATTCCTCTAACAACATTATTAGAACGAGCCCTGCACAAAGCAAGATGCAACCCCTCCATAGCTAAAATAAAAGGAAAACGAGATAAAGGATCTCCATGTCTCAAACTAAGACGAATCTGAAATTCATCAGTAGGCCATCCATTCAATAAGACAGAATCCCTAGCTTAAATCAGAAGCTCCTTAATCCACCCACACCACCTAGAACTAAATCCTATAATATGCATAATTTCTAGGAGATAATCCCATGATGGAGAGTCATATCCCTTCTCAAATTCCACTTTGAAAAACATCAAAGATTTTCCAGTCTCCTTGCTCCAAGACACGACTTCATTCAGGGGGAACGGACCATCTAAAATTTGTCTTCCTTTAACAAATGTAGATTGCTCCAAGCTCACGACACTATCAATCACCTCTCCCAATCTATTAGCTAAAAGTTTACCAATAATTTTATATTGACAACCAATAAGGCTAATAGGTCTAAAGTCTTTCGTGGTCTTCAGAACATTAACTTTAAGGATAATAGTAAAAAAAGATGCATTACATCCCTTTGGAATGGATGAGTAGTGAAAGAAGTGCATGACAAGCGCCTCTATATCATCAACTATAAGATCCCAATACCTCTTTAGAAACCCAAAAGTAAAATCATATGGGCCTGGAGCCATTGTTGACCCGCAATCTCGTACAACCTTCTTAATCTCCTCGCGTGTAAAAGGAGATTGCAAAAAATCAGGCTGGCATCAGTCAAGGGCTACCAACTTCATTGCTTCGAAAAAAGAGACGGGTAATAAGAATGAAACTCATTCTCAATAGAGTTGGGTTATCAACCCAAACTCCATCAATTATAAGTCCACATAGAGCAACTTGACGCCAATTACGATTTATCACCCCATAAAAGTAACTCAAATTTTAGTCCCCTTCTATCCCCTACTGAATTTTGCCTTCTGGGCAAGCTCCACTTGAGTAATATGCTCTAAATCTGACACCTCCTTCAAAATGGTGACTCGTTTCTCTCTTAACTCAACCACACCATCATTAGCCATTAAACGATCACCAATAGACTAAATCTTCTCTTGGATTTCTTTCTTTTTATTAAATATGGAATCCCAATTATTAGAACTCCACCCCCTGAGATTAGATTTAAGAAGCTGAAGTTTCTTCTTGAAAACGACCTAAGGATTATCCACCAAAGATCTCGAAAGTGAATTAACCCAAGAATACCACATGACATCATCAAAGCCATCCATGTCAAACCAAGAGTGAAATAAACGAAAAAGGGTAGGCCCATAATCAATCTGATGCTCTAACAAAAGAATAGGACGGTGATCCAGAATCATTTTTTCCAAAACAAGACCCATAAGATGAGGAAAAGAGACTAAACGACCTTCTGTAACCAAAAATCTGTCCAATTTACTAAACTCTAAACACCATTTATCACTCCAAGTAAATCGAGGACTACCTAGAGGCAAATCTACCAGATCGTGATGTTCAATGAAATCATTGAAACAACGTGCAAAAACTTGGTCAAATGAAGATATCCTAATCTCTCAGATTACACTCGAGCTTCATGAAAGTCACTGAATCCTGAATGGACCCAAACCGCCTCTATAGCAAGATACCAAGTTGAAACTTGCACTCATTTTTGATTGATACAACCCGGATCCCAAATAGCTAGAATACCGCAAGAGGCTCCACGAGAAGGGGACAATGCATGCATACATGAAATATTACCCCAAAAAGATCTAACCGAAATCAATCTAATGTATTCCATCTTTGTTTCTTGAATTGCTAAAAAATTAACTTTGTAAGAATGACATAATTTTCTAATCCAACTTCGCTTTTCCAATGAACCTGCTCCTTGAATATTAATAGAAAGACAATTCATATCGGAAATTGTCTCTAACCGCAACCTTCTACAATTTCAACAAATCTATCCAAACACCCATCCATATTATATCCCAACGCCTCCCCCATTTTGATGGTCTTTTAAAAGAACCTTCCGAATTTTTCTGATTATTACTCATAAAAGAGCTCTGTTGTTTCGAGAAACCCAATGGATGGGTAAGATCTTCCTTCGAGTTGTTGACACCCGACATCCTTTGAAATTCTCCAGAAAAACCCACCCATAGGGGGGGGGGGAACGAGTCCTAGAAAAAAATTCTGGATCAGTAGCAGATTAGGGCCGCAAATCTGAAGCATTAGCAGAACATTGTTGATCAACATCTTGCTGATCAAAAGTGGTTGGTAGAGGGACTGCAACAAAAGTTGTCGGTGATGTAGCATGTGTCCAGGAGGTCACACCTTTCTGTTGCTGTAAAGAAGTTGATGGAATGCATGATGGAATAGGAGAAACCATATCAACAGATTTTTTGTGATCATAATTATTCGAGTTAACCCCAAAATACCCATGAGGTGTTTTTTCAACTTCCTTAAATATCTTTTAGTGTTTCAACTCTTCTTCATCAAGTTTTTCTAGAGCCTCGTATGTTTCAAATGGTTCATTTGTATCCTCATCTTTCTCATTTAAAAAACCAGTACTCCCTTCTTCTTTAATTTGAACATAGCTTTCGTTTTCACTATCTTTAGAATTAGAGAAATCACATGAAAAAGACGGATCCCATCCGGGTGCTTCTTTAACATGAATTGGAAAAACGGTACCATCTACACTAATTTAACTACCTCCGCAATGATATCCAAGTGAGATGTCAATACACACACACAGCTCTTATACATGCCCTCTCCGAGATTATCACCTAAATGAACAATGTATCCCCATTTAGCCATAATCTTTCTGAGAGCCATTTTACTCCAAGCACATAAAGGTAGTCGTTCAATATCGATCTATAAGTCACAATTAATATTTTGTAATTTTCATATTTGCGAGGGTGCTTATTTGTAAATATATTGTATATATATACTCATTCTCCACCTATTCCTAGGTATTGAGATCATCACTTTCTCATGGTATCAGAGCACCCATTTTCGGTTCCTCTACCTTGATCGATTCTTTCCCTCTTCTTCCCACTTCCGTTTCTTTCCTTCTCTTTCAGCAATGGTTTCTACCTCATCCTCTACCCATGATCATGATCTCCCCATGAACACCATACTTCACTGAATCACTATCAAGCTTTCTTCCACAAATTACTTACTGTGGATGAACCAGATGACGCATCTTCTTACTAATCAAGGGCTGCTAGGGCATGTCAATGGATCTTCGTCTCTCCCAGCTGAATTTTCTGATGCAGCAAAATCAACTCCAAATCCTACCTATCAGGAATGGATTACAGCAGACCAACACACAATACTTCTTCTTTATGCCTCTCTCACAGAGGAATCTTTTTTTGAAATCATGGGTCTCTCCACTGCTCGAACTATCTGGGTTGCCCTTGAACGGGTCTATGGAAACTCATCCATGGAGAGAATTCAAACCCTTTTGTGATCAATTACGCCATCTCACAAAGGGTGATCTTACTGTTTCTGAATTTAGTAGAAGATTTAAAAATATTTGTGACCAACTCTCGGACATTGGTCAATATGTTGATGAATCAGACAAGACCCATTGGTTTCTCTGTGATCTTGGGGCTGCTTTTGATACCTTCTCTATTGCTATCTGCACCTCCTGTGTTCCTTCTGTTTTTCGTGATCTTCTAGCACAGGCTGGGGGACATGAAATGCTCCTCCAATCAATTCATAGATCCACCCCTCATGTTGCTTTTGCTTCTGAACAGGACCATCATCACCCTTTATTGGCGTCTCCCCAGATTACTCTTCAATCACCTTATTTACAGGTCCCATCCTTAACTCAACACGACATTTTTCATTCTTCTGGTTTTCGTGGCAGAGGTGGTCGCACCCCTCGGGGTGGTCGTGATAATGGTCATCGACCACCTCACTGTCAACTTTGTCATACCAATGGCCACTAGGCAAATTCATGTCCTCAACTTGCATCTTTTTCTAATGCATCTCCTTCTCGTGATTCTGATCTTGCTCATGCTTTTCATGCGCAATGTCATGTGAACACTCCAGCACCAGATTGGTATGTGGATTCTGGGGCCTCGGATCATATGGTCTCTTCTTCCACATCAGTTACAAACTCCACACCTTCTATTGGGGATGCCTCGGTTCTCTTTGGTAACAACACTCCTCTTCCTACCTCTTGTGTTGGTACTTCCACCATTGCGAATAATGTTTGCTTAAATGATGTTTTGGTTGTTCCCAACCTTACCAAAAATTTATTGTCTGTCAATAAACTAACTCATGAAAATGATGTGGATGTTGTTTTTTCCCACAATATGTTTACCATTCAGGATCACCCAACGAAGGAAGTGCTAGCACAAGGAAAGTGTGATCATGGGCTATATTTGATGTCTGTGGCGCCTCAAGTTCAAGCCCTTTTTGTTCGACATAAAAATAAAGGCTCTTATGAATTCGACATTCTAGATTGGGTTACACTTCATTTGATACTATTTCATTATTACATAATTTGGTACATTTGGAGGTTTCTTCTATTTTACCGAAACCGGTTATATGTTCACCTTGCCAATTAGCTGAATCTTGTCTTTTACCATTTGAGCTAGATTCAAAACGTGCTTTACGTGTCTTGGACTTGGTACATTGTGATTTATGGGGGCCATTCCCCATTCTTTCGGTTAATGCTTATCGCTATTATGTGTCGTTTGTTGATGATCATTCAAGATTCACTTGGCTTTATCCTCTCAAAGAAAAATCTGAGTTTTTTGGTGTGCTTGATAAATTTATGAAGTTTGTTCAAACTCAATTTGGCACTAAAATAAAAACTTTTTAAAGCGATGGAGGAACTGAAATTTTGAACAATAATGTAAAAAAGTTACTTAGCGACAATGGTACGTTTCATCAGATTTCGTGCCCCTATACTCTGCAAGAGAATGGTCGTGTCGAACGGAAACATCGACACATTGTTGAGTCAGGGCTTGCCATGCTTTTCCATGCTCATGTACCTCCCTCGTATTGGGTTCATGCCTTGCATCCACGATCTACATTATTAATCGCTTGCGTACGAAGATTCTCTCTTCAAAGTCTCCATTTGAAGTTTTGTTTGGTCGTGTTCCCTCATATGCCAATTTTAAACCATTTGGTTGTCGGATTTATCCGTACTTACGGGACTATACCTCTAACAAACTTGCTCCAAGCAGTATTGCGTGTATCTTTATTGGATATAACGCCCAATATAAGGGTTATCAATATCTTGACCCACTTACATCACGAAGTTATATCACTAGACACGCACGTTTTGATGAGATGAGTTTCCCGTCACTACTAGAAAACAGCCCTTTAATGACGCACTAACAATGACATGCGCTGATAGAGGACACGCAATTGAGCGTGCCCTAAAAAATAATGCTAGTTTTGAGAAATTTGAAGGATAGAGGACACGTATTTGTACGTGCCCTAAAATTAGTGTTAGAAAAGAAAAAAAGGAAATGCGGAGGGCGCCTTTCATAACATGCGTGTCATCTAAGTGTGTCACTTTATAATTTTTTAATGAAACACGCGTTTTAAGGCCGAATTTCACCCGCCTATTGGATCCAAAAAATTAAACCCCCCGCCTCTTCCGGTTAGCAAGAAAAAGCCCTAGGGCTTCGTCTTCATAGTAGAATTGCTCTTGATTTCGTGATCAAATGCCAGACGAAGATGATGATAACGATCATCGTCTCGGCGGAGTCACCCTAACCTCCATTTTCATGCGACCCTTCAGCACCTACATCGCTATATCCCTTATGTAACATCAAATTACCTACTCCCAACCGCACTCACAACGTCATTTTACAACTTACTTTAGACGAGAAAGTTTTGCAGTTGGTTCACAAAGTTCTGGGGATTCCTCTCCTTGGGATCTCCGCTTACGAGCGACGGTGGTTTAGGGGATGGAAAATGGCATTGATGGGTGGGTTCAATCCCTTAGATTCGCTTCTAATCTGACCTCCATCTCATCTAGCATTTTTTGATCTTACAAAGAAGAAGACGACTCAACCGGCTGAAACATAGGTCGGACTCGGTAGATGAATACCTAAATGATGTTCAAAATCTAATTGATTTTTGGTTTTGCTTTCTCTCATCTCCGGTGTGAAGGTTTCACTTTTTTCATCACTATTTCCTATTTTTGATGTTTAACTAATCGTTTTTTTAATTTCTATAAAATAATTTCTTACTAGTTTTCCATTTATCCCAACTCCATCTTTATCTTCTCTAATATTAGGGATTTTTATTTGAAAATGTGATTTCAAGAATGACGACCTTATATTCTTTTTGCAGAACTGGAAGTCTAGAAGGATTGTAAGCTTATTTGAATTGATATCTTTTCTATTTTGTTTTTGGATATGTCGTAGAAAGAAACTTAACAAATTGACTTGTTTCATGATTATAGTATTTGTTTGTTTTTTCTATTGGGTTCTCTGCTTCATGTAAATTTTGTTCTTAAAATCACAAGCAGGTTTTAATATTTGGTGTCTTGGTTATTAATCACACTAGATCTTTTTTGCATCAAAATCAACGTGTCCGAACATACACAAAGGTAAATAGTAAATAGTAATACTACATCTTTTTTGCATCAAAAACATATTTTGTTGAAGTTGATTTATGTAAATTTTGTGATTGAGGACTTTTATCAAACACTTGGTGTGCGTAGGTTCAGAAACGTGGGTCTGGAGGAAGAACTATTGATGTGACATGTTATAAAGTGTATGAAGAGCTAAGACATGATCTGGAATGCATGTTTTGTGTTGAAGGTCAATTAGAAGATACACAAAAGGACTGATTGGGAAACTTGTTTATGTTGATCATGAGAATGATATATTGCTTGTTAGTGATGACCCATGGGAGTAAGTCGCTAAACTTCATCATCTCCTTCTATAATTTTTTATATCGTTATGACTTTTACCTTTTTTTTAACAGAGAATTTCTGAGCTATGTTCAAAGCATAAAGATATTGTCGTATTCTGAAGTACAACAGATAAGTTTAAATGATGATTTAGGTAACATGCCAGTCCCTAATGAAGCTTCTAGTTGGACTGATAGTGGGAATCCATGGAAAGGGAAATGTGAAGACAACTCAGCTACATCTTTCAACAAGTGAATGCTTTATGAGGTGTGAGGGCATATCTATCTTTTTAGATTCCGAGGGATCAATGAAGAAGAAGTATGTATTCTTGTAGGCTTTCTGACATAGAGTTTCCTGTTAGTGGTTAGTTGTGAGTGTGCTTCCCAATGCTAAATATGAGGTGAATGTGGCTTGCTTTCACCCTTTCTTTAGGGGTGGTATTTCTATGGCACAGTATCCTAACTCTTTGTAGACATTAGTTTATATAATGACTAGGTTTCGCTTTATATTCTCAGGACAACGGAAGAGCTTGGATTAGAAAAACACTCATTCAAGGTAAGTTTGATCTTATTTTATTTTATGATTCAATGTACTAAATTATTCTTGACTTCTTTTAACTACTGTCTTCTTGAGGGGTTTTTGGCCTCTTTATGAAGCATAACATACCTTAAATGGCTACCATAGTTTTTCTATATAAAGATGAACATATCATCATTTAAGTTTATGATTTCAACTGCTAATTTATGTAGTCAGATCACGTGCCTATATTGTTGATGTTAATTGTTCTTTCCTGCAGACCACTTCACTACTAGACAAAGAGCCTTTTACGACGCGCAAACAATGACACGCGCAGATATATGATACGCATTTCTATGTGTCTAAAAAATAATGTTATTTTTTAAAAATTTGAAGGATAGTGGACACGCATTTTTGTGTGCCCTAAAATTAGTGTCCAAAAAAAAGAAAATTAAAAACACAGAAGGCACCTAAATTAAATCGGCATCGTATACAAATGTTGTTTTATAATTTTTAATACGTGCGTCCCTCTTCTTTGATAGAGGTAAGCGGGAAAACCAAATATCTAAATTTTTTGAAGTACCCTCCTACCTCTACCTCTCTCTCTCTCTCTCTCTCTCTCTCTCTCTCTCTATTTTCACCTCTAGGTCACGATTCACCATGTGAACTAAGGCATGCCTAAGATTCTGTCTCTTTATCGCCATCGTCGTCGGCTTTGATCTCTTCTTAAAAAAGCGACGATGAATTTACCACGAGGCGTCACAAAAGCAACCGGAGGCATCAATACCGGTGGAGAAACGAAATAAGGAGTTCTAGAAGAGAGAAAGAGAAGGGGAAAGAGAGGTGGAAGATAAAGAAAAGAGATAAAGTGACAAATATAGAAGGAACGGGAGCAGTAGCTAGAGATCAAATCAAGAAGGCAAAAGGACGGGTTCAGATTCAGACATAAATTCATTCGCGATTCTTTGCTTTCAATTTCATATACGCCTCGATGTTCTTATGAATCGCCTGGATTGTGATACGAGCACGCCCTCTCTTATTCCTCCTCTGATTCGAGAATGACTTGCTCCATCCACCCTTGAAGACGTCACTGGCATCAGTGGTTTTGAGCAGAGTCGATTCGATCTTCTTTTTAAAACCCTAAACGCCGATTCAGAATATCGTTGGTAAAACCCTAGATCCAAAAATAGGCTACCATTAATTCTTCTTCCGATTTTGGCCAATCATCTAACCCTTTGATTTGGGTCTTTAGTGTTGGAATAAAAATCCGAGACTTTGTCTTCATATGGGCAATGTTAACGCTTCTCTCAGGTAAATAGTAAAATCACTTGATTTGCCATTGTGACATCGTATTCTTTTTTATTTTGATTTGGCAGTTTTAATTTTGAATGTACAGGTGTTTCTCAGGATGTAAGTGAGGGCTACATCACTTGATTTTCCATGTTGGCATCATATTCTGGTACTTGAAATCTTGAGGGTAAATCTGGAAGGGTTGAATATAGCTAACTATTGCAGTTTTTAGTCTTTTTATATACTAATATTACCTCCCAAAACATTTCATCTAACTATCAGTTGCTGTATATTTTGTAGGGTTTCTGTGTAGAAGCACATATTCTGTGAATTCTATTTCAAAATTTTCACATGTAAGCTAGTTAACATACTTATGTTGCTAGTTGGAGTTACTTAAGATAACTTATTCATTATGCATCCCTTTTCACACACAAACAGATAGTTTTTCAAGCCGTGGCAATTGATTAATGTTTTTTGAATAATGTCTTTTGAATCTGGAAAGGATATATCATAACAGTTATATGATGCTTTTTTTTTAGATTTTACCGAAGAAATTTTGTGTTATGCATTTGCCTGAGCATGATACAACACTTATTCTTGTTGATTAATCTGGAAAGGAGTTTAAGACGAATTATTTGAAAGTAAGACATGGTTTAAGTGCTGGATGGAGGTGGTTTTCTATTGCACAAGGGTTACTTTAGAGTGATATTTTGTTTTTTCGTCTTGTTGAACCCTGTAAACTTCAGGTAATATTTTTGCTTTTTTTTTTGTCTAAAAGATTATGTTATTATATACCCTAAATTGTGTCTTTTTGACTTAACGGAGACATAAGATTATGTTATTATATACCCTAAATTGGATGCTAATCCCATTGAAAATTGACTTTACCCCTCCTTTCAGGTTAATTTCTTACTTTACCCCTCCTTTCACTTTATGGTCTGGAATGTTGTGGTCCTTAGTCCTTTGCTAAGAGGGCAAAATTTGTTAGTGAAAAACTCTTGGAGAACCCAATCCTCTTGAATGTATGGGTTTTGAAATTGAATGAAAAGAAGTAGTTGTTTGTTTGTTCTCTTTCTGTGAAATTATCTATTCATATCTTATCAGTCTTAATAAGGAAAGAAAGAAAAAAGAACAAAACAGAAAATGGAAGTAAGATTCTATAATAAACATATAAATGGTATCTGTTAGGTTTTTTGTAACATGATTTAAACTTTTCAGATGGATTGATATGATTGGAGAGTTAGAGAAGATGGCTAATCTTCTTTGACCTCTTCATATCACATCAACTGGCATTTTAATTTTTTGTAATGATTTCATTCAGATAAAATATTGAGCAAGATGGGTGAAGGTTAGCTGTAAAGTAATGGTTGTCTGCAAAATCTTATATTTTTATCACTCTTCTTTTGTAGGTCTCAACAAATTTCTAGTGCTGTAGGCACCTTTGGTTGAGTTTTGGAATGTTGGGATCGTGAAACCCATGGATATGTAGCAATGAAGGTAGTGTGAAGCATAAGAAAATATCTTGATGACTTTGTTCTGTTTTTCTAAATCATGGTACTTCTTTGTTGATAAGGTACTTTAATATATGTGATGCTTGTTAGAATATGAATTTACAGAGGTTGATAACTATCCTAAGTAAACAGGAAACCTCATTTGAATACATTTTAATATGAATTTACAGAGGTTGAATGGTATTTTAACTTTGTGACATATATAACCATAGTCATGCATTCTCCCTGTTTTTGATGTTGTTATATGCTCAACATTTTTTTAAGACAGTACTTACTCCATTTTTATTCTCTTTGCATGGTTTTGTATCTTTTGGCGAGTATTTTAACATACAGATCCTAATGGTAATCCCTTAAGTTACTTTAATTAGTAAGATGTTTTGAGAGATTATAAGTTTTGTTTTCTGATCATTCATTTAATGCGATAGGTCCAATGTATTACAAGGGAGTTTATCATCTATTCTATCAGACCCCTTTCTAAAAGAATGGAAGATATATTCTGGTTATGGTTCCTAGTTTGTCTGCATCAGCATCAACATCATCAAAACGACCCAAGTACTAGTGAAAGAACTCAAAGCCACATGTAAATGCAAAATCTGCTTCCACCAATGCTACTCAAATCATAGAAACAGAAAAATCTTATGATGTTTAACTTGAATTCAAACATAGGATCACTCAGGTGCCTACAAGATGAGACTAGTAATAATGTTAGAGTGGTTGCCCTCAAGTAATGTTCTATGTCATTATTTCTCTTTTTAAATTTGATTTTTTTGAAACAGTTATAATGTTGGCATCATCTTGAACAGGGTTGTTGGATCTTTTATTGAATTTACTCCTGATGCATCTGAAGTGGTAAGTCTATTTGTTCCCTGGAGGGTAATATTGTAATTGTTCTACTTGTTCTAAAGCTACATCCCAATCATATACACACATATTAAAATTTTCAAATTTATCCCAAGCATATTAAATGTTTCAAGACAATGCCTTGCATCTGGTGATGTCAATCAAACAACAAGATCCGGGGTTTTGTTTTCTCTACTTTAATAATTTTCTGACTTTCAGAAGACATGTATATATATTATTAGTTTCTACCTTGTTAATTGATTACATATGAGATTGAAGATTGATACGTTGTTACTTCTCCTTCAGATTATGTGGCTAGGAGACATCTTTAGAGCCAAAGTTGTGGATACAATAGAATACTCATTGACAATAGAGGTGACTATTCATTACATCCGCATTACATATGACTACTGACTCGCTATAAACATACAACCATACAATTAAAGTAAACAAAACTTGTTAATAGTATTTTAGCCAAGTTTGTAATCACAGAGCTCCTCTGGTTAATCAGGTCACTGGGGATCCTGGGAAGATGGTTACTGTTCAGAGAAACTTAGCCAAATTTGGAATCAAAGAGCTCACAACAACAAGGAAGGTGAGATGTGTCTTAAATGCCTTTTTTCATGCAACACACACACACACTAACTATGTATGTTGCAAATTGTAGATTGCTTTAAGAAGAGAAAAAATTGGGTGAAACTGCTCCATTTTGGAACTATTGTGCTGCTTCGTATCTAGATCTGGAAGCCCCAGCTCCAATTCCTACTGTTTCAAATATAAGTCACACGGTTGATGAGAACTTGAGTGTGGTTTCAGGGGTATATTCTTTAATTCTTTGCAAGTTTCTATTTGTGATAATTACTTCTTTTTTTATTAATTTGAGTTGTGATATATTTGTTTGAATGTAGGGAGATGTTTATCCTGTGGAGTACTATAATAAGTTCTCAATGAATCAAGTCCTTGACCCCTATTGGGGTGTGCTTTATGAAGAAGATGTAAGATATGCGTGAATTTCTAATTTTTCTTTAATGTCTTATCAATCATTATTTAGAAAATAGTTTATGGGCTATATATAACTGAAATTTAATATTAATAAAACCGTTAACTGGTCATAAGTCTCACACTGTGAACATTCTTGTCAATAATGCTCCTGGAGTTCTCAACCTGGTCACCGGAGTTATATCCAGAAAGGGTTACAACATCTAGCTTTGGTTTTTTATCCTTATAGTATAATTTTTTAGGTGAAATGTTTACTTTTTTTTTAAATAACAATATTTAAAAATAAAAAAATGTATTGTGTTAAATTTAGTGGAACAAAGTTTTCTTCTTCAGAGTCCATTAACTTCACTGCTGACATTTATAAAGGTGATGCACACCTTTTTTTCTTCTTAATTGTTTTCTTTTACTATGTTTTGAAACAGTTGTACACTTGTTTTAAAGGTGATGCACACTTCTTTTAAAGGTTTCATTATTCTCATTTAGTTAGTTGTTCTCATTTGGTAGGTTTAAAAGTAGAATATCCCAATAAAAATTAACTTAAAAGTAGAATGAAAATGACAAGTGATTTTGTGTTGTGTTTATAGGGTTGATGAAAGCGAATAGCTCTAAAGTTAGAAGAGGAAAAGAAAGCTCAAGCTGAAAGAGATAAGATGCTGCAAATGCAAGTGTTGCATTCTTCATTTCAATTGTTAGTATGAAACACATAGTAGATTAGATGAATGCAAATTTATATATTTTAAGAAATGGAATTGTATGACATTAAATTTTATGCAATGGATTGTATTTTTTTTATATGGTATTTTATTTCTATTATGAGAAAGTAAATGCAAATTTACTTTAAAAATTAATAAATATATAAATATATTTTTTTAAACATTTAAATTTACGATACGCAAAAATGTGTGTCATCTTCATTTATGACATGGCCTTTCTTGACAGGGGTTTTAATGATACGCAATGCGTGTCATTAACACGCGCGTCGTATGGTTAAGACACGCGAATGCGTGTCGTCTTCCTTTACGACAGGGCCCTCCTTGATACGCATTGGGTGTCGTAAATGCGCGTCGTAAATGAGCGTCGTAAATGCGCGTCGTCTCTCTTTATGATAGGGCCTTCCTTGACGCGCATTTGCGCGTCGTCTGAGCCTTTTACGACGCGCACAGAGCGTCGTAAAAGCCTATTTTTCTAGTAGTGCTTAGAAAAATTGGAGCGACTTTTGAATGGGATCTCTGTACTAACATAGTTCACACCACGTGCAATGGACTACCTACTCTTATGCGGGGAGTGCATCTCCACCAAGTACGTGGCTTGTTGATCAATTGTAATTTCCAAGTATTTCATGTATTTTGTAGTCATTTGGTGCCTAACATCACTATAGGGACAAACTAAGAGATTTTTAATATTGTGATGAGATATTCATGTATTTTCCATGCTAATGATTTGACTTTGTTTTTGTTATTTCTGGCTGACGTGCATCACATGAGATTCGAGACCACCGAGTGGTTTGATTGACTTGAGGGCTCTGCTCGAAGGATGGAGTATCGGATCGTGTCCATGAAATTTGGAGGAGATGGTGAAGGATGGTGGTTGGAGGAGGAGATGAATAAGATGGACGAAGAGAATCAATATGAGGGTGGTTTGGAAAAGGTTGGAATGGAGCTGTGGAAGAGGAAAGTTACATGTATGCTTCGCTCCTAACTTCCTTTTCCTTTTTTTTGCTGCCTATAAAGTGTTCGGCAAAATGCTTCTGTGGTGTTTCTTTTTCAGGATACTTTAATAATGAGATCTTGTTCCTGACTGTATCCCAGTCTCCGGATGTACAACTAAGACATGATATTTGGGGGTTTCTTTCAAGAAGCAAATTCAATGGGAGTTCTGAGACTTGGATTGATTATGGTCTCAATGAAATTCCAAAGGATGTGGTGATTGCTTATTGTTTCAATGAAATTCCAATGAGGAAACCTTCATCCATAAAGCCTTCGCCTCTGAATCAGTTCACCGACCTTATCAAAATGGAGGTACATATGTATATTGTGTATGGTTGTAAGAAAATTGATGATATATTTAATAATTAAAATGTTTTTTGGTATTTAGATTGCACTGAGTGGTTATTCGGAGGTGCTAACAAGGATTCTATGCTCATACAAAGAAAATTTTGCTATGTTAAACCGTAAAGTTGACAAATCAACCGCAGTTATTTTTGGTAATCCTCACTCTGCAGATTTTGAGGTTTCTTTGCCTTGTATCATTATGTCTCCAACTTGTATTGTTTTTCTATTAAATAATAATAATAAACTTGTCAATTGTTGATTCGTGGATTCAAGCGCAGCTAAAGATCCTAAATCACCATGGATGCCATTTTCTATGTTGTTTGAAGTAGTTTCTACAAAAGTTGAACCTGATCATGTGAGATTGGTGCATATTTTGTATGAATCTTTTAGGGTATGTATTTTTGTGTTTTTTAAACTTTGTATACAAACGAAAGTGTTTAAAATCTTTTTTGGTGATATATTTAGGAGAAAAAAATGATCAGTTGTTGGGGATCAAATATTGAGGTCAACAATATCCAACCTCCAATGCAAGGTTTGATTGAGTATAGTCCTTTTGGTTTCTAGTATTATCTTTATGTCATTCTTGGTGACTTTGCCTATATAGAACTGATCAGTGATTCCTATATTCCCTTCTCCCCACTTTTGTTTTCTTCAAATTCTAAATGTGTTCTTAATCCTAATTTTAAGAGGTTATTTACAGTTGTGAACCATTCATAATGATTTCCAACATTACAACAATATTGCCATACAAAAATTGTGTCTTACAGCAATATTGCCTTACAACAACTGTCTTATACAAAATTTTCCTTACAGTAATATTGTGTTACTATGTTATAGCAAATTTGCATATCCACTTTTCGCTTTGCATTGCATTTCTTACAAGGGACATGACTGTGGACTGGACAAGCTTTCATGACTGACAGAATTAATTTCATGCAATAATGCGCTATTGTGTTATAGCAAAAGTTACCCTCCTTCTTGTATGCAAATCTTGAAAAACTTCTATGCAGCAATCCCTATAATGTAACCATTCACCAAAAGTAGGGTTAAAACCAACATATCTGCATGTAGATCTTGAAAATATTCTAAAATTAGCAAAACAAATATATGCTATCTAGGGATAATTACAAAACTGACCAATATGGGTAATAGGGGGGATGCATTTTTAGCAAAATGACCACCATTTTGCAAATTGTGAAATTGTTTTTTGACCATAAAAAAATTCGAAGAAAATTGATGCAGTATTTCACAATATATCTTTTTTTGTGGTGTAGACCATTAAAAAAACAATTTTTGTAATATCTAAGGAGGCTCATTGTGAAATAGGTGGTCACTTTGTGATAAGCCCCAAAAAGATGTTATTTTGTTTAATAACTCCTACCCATTTTGGTCGTGATTTTCTTATTTATATAATTATACATACACATAACACATGCCCCTATTACTTTGGAGAGCCTTTCTTTATGATAATTCACCAAGATGAAACTTTAGGTCATGTCAAACTTCGCATTCAAAAGAAATCGCAGGTTCCTGATGATGACTTTTCCAAGGGACTTACTTACTTGTATTAATTAATTCAAAATTCGAATTAATAAACTTTGTGCCATTCTATCCTACTTATTATTTTCCTATTCTGGAAAACCTCAATGCTTCTTCTGCTTTAGCATTGTGCATTGTTCAGGATGAATTATTATTGAAAGCAATGGAGGTAGGTATTTTTACATTATCCTACTAAAAGTTCAAAAATTTTGCACACTTGTCACCATTAATAATAATAATTGGCTTCAGGTTTATGTAGTGGTGGCACCATTTTTGGGACACGTGTCACCATCAATAATTGGTTCAGGTTTATGTAGTGGTGGTACCATTTTTAGTTGGCAGTGTAAATTTCAGATTTCACTTACGAAAGGTTTCCATTCTTTTGACAGATGAAAAGGCATGTAAAACTATTTTTTCATTTTCAAAACCATTAACTCATGTTTATTTAATCTGTGATTTTGATTATCTAGTGGAGCTCCAATGGTCCTCTACTAGAGATTCTTATGGGAAGCTTGTTGTTTCATGGTATCATAACTGCAAATGTGATGGAAGGATCGGTTGATAGTGAGCTTCAAGTGAACTACAATAACATTCATAAGGTGAAGTAATTTATGTAGCAATTTTATGAATGAATTGATGATAACTTATTTTGATTATACTTACTCTCCAGGTATTATGGGAGCCATTCATTGAACCCTGGAAGTTCCAAGTAAGCTTAAGAAGAGAGCAAGGAAAAAGCGCCCTTCAAAATAGCCCAGTCATGACAGATGTTCATCTCGAGTCAACAATGAATATCAATATCAATGTTACAGATTCCTTGATTAAGGTTGCTTTCAGAACACTTGTAATGGTTTCTAGCTATTTTCTCTAAAAATATTCTATTTTGATGCCAGGTCATACTCACAAATGCAACAACAATGCCATTTGAAGTCAGATTCGATATCCCATTTGGTGTATCTCCCAATATTCTGGACCTTGTATATCCAGGACACGAGTTTCCTCTTCCTCTAAATTTAGCAGAATCAGGTCGGATAAGATGGCGTCCATTATGGAACACTTACCTATGGAGTGAAGCTTATAGCATTTCCAATATTCTTTCTAATGAAAGTAAGATTGGACATTTGAGGTCATTTGTCTGCTACCCTAATCTAATCATATAGAATCTTCTCCTTTGATCTTACTGGAATATTATTTCCTATAGGGTCTAGAAATGGGATTATTACTAATAACAATAGATAATTACTTTGCTCTTCATGGGATTTTCACGTATTATGTTACTTGGCTTCACTATTTCCAAAAAACATAAACTTGTTTTGGCAAGATGAGGTACCAAGTTATGTAGTCAATAATCTTTATTTATTTTTATTTTTTTAATGTGTTTGGAATTGGATTAGTTATGATGCTTTGACCTAACTCTAACTTTTATATTGTTTTGGTAAGCTCTAGATTCCAAAAATGAAAGTTGTCAGTGACACTAAAGACCTTAAAGAAGACCTTAATTATCAAGAAACGTAGGATGATATGACAATCAATGTCTGTGTTATAATTCATATGGATAGCGATTTTACTTTTCATGCCATTATTATTTATTTCTTTTTTTTGTTTGCAGTTTCTTGCAGAAACTTTGGATGTTGTTCAAGACATTGATTAGGTCATTTCTCTTGGAAATGCTTTTGCAAAGCACAATGAGCTTTATACATATAATGATGAGCATTCTGCACTACTTCACATGTATGAACTCATTATCTTATCATTACATTTTTTTAATTAAATTATCTTATTGAGAGTGTTCTTCTCCTACAAATGTCTTGGTATACTTCTTCAGAAAGTTGATGACATGACTTATGTTCATGATAAAATCGTCTGGATGTACAAACAAGCAAATAATCTAGATTTCAAGTATTCCAGCACCTTGATAATTATTACATTGCTATGTTTCAAATTTAACCCTGTTTTCTAATATTGTTTTGGTTGAACATGTTATTCCTCAAATTTTAACAGATTCTTGAATTGTGACTCACCCCTGCAGCTTTCTGAATGCAGGCTTATTTTGGTGCTGGATTAAGTGGAGTTCTGGCTTGGTGTGTGCGAGTGGGAAGGAACCAACCCAATGCCCCCGGAGTTCTGGCACCTTCCATTCTTACTTCCTATGTATCCAGGTTAATCTACTCGTATTAATTCATGTCTCAAAGTGTGTATTCCAATATACGGTATCATGATTTGTGTATTTATAAAATTTTGAAATAGGGTCTTGTTTAATGCTTTAGTTGTGTTTGATCTAAGGGTGATCAACTTATCAAAAGTAAGTTACTTTTTCATCATTTTATTTAATATTTTTGTGATTGAATGAAAGTCTTAATGAAAGTAATTGACAACCCTTTTTCTGTAAATGATGTTGTGATTGTGGGAGAGGTGTTGTGTTTTTCTCTTTTGCTAGGTAACCTTCTCAACAACAACATTCTACTTAAGCACGTGAGTAATCAAGATTAAGGGAGACTTGTAATCATGTTTGGCATTCCTTTCCAGTAAGAAACGGAGTTGTATGATTATTTGTTAGTTTTATAGGAATGTTTAACACATGGTAGCAATGTATTATTTTTGTTTAACATTTGAATGATTCTTTGTATGACATTATAATTTGTGCAATTTATTTAATTTTTTGAGTATGAAATTTTATTTTATATTATGCAATGGATTGTATTTTTTGTATATGGTATTTTATTTCTATTATGAGAAATTAAATGCAAATTGAATTTAAAAATTAATAAATATATAAATTTATTTTTTTTAAATATTTAAATTTACGATACGCAAAAATGTGTGTCATCTTCATTTATGACATGGCCTTTCTTGACAGGGGTTTTCTTGATACGCATTGCGTGTCATTAACACGCGCGTCGTAAGGTTACGACACGCGAATGCGTGTCATCTTCCTTTATGACAGGGCCTTCTTTGATACGCATTGCGTGTCGTAAACACGCGTCGTAATTGCGCGTTGTAGATGAGTGTCGTAAATGCGTGTAGTCTCTCTTTATGACAGGGCCTTCCTTGACGCGCATTTGCACGTCGTCTGAGCCTTTTACGACGCGCAATGAGCATCGTAAAAGGTTGTTTTTCTAGTAGTGCGTACAAAGAAATACCTTCCAATACACCTATTTACCCTCACCCTTCACACATTTCTAAATGACATATCTCTACCCTCCTTATCCACATCACCTTCCCCTCTTACACCATCCACCCCTGCGCCTTCACCTACGCCATGCAACCTATGTCCACCTCCACCACTTGGTGTTGTGTTTCCCGAGACCCTTCCCTCCAATGACGACTCATCTCCATTCGCTCCTCCTTCATCTGCCAACTCCCATTCCTCGCCACCTACCACCCCTAGCCCCTCTCCCTTTCACAACACACCCTCCTCCCCTACTCCACCACTATCACCCACTACCACTACTCTGCCGGCCACCACTACCCCGGAACTCATCGGGCACTCAATGGTCACTCGTGCCAAAGCTGGCATTTTTAAACCCAACCATCAAGTTGATCTTTCTGGATTTCTATGTCATTGGCTCTCTCATGCGTTATTTGCTTCAAGTGATCCTATCCATCACACTCAAGCCATGAGTGGCCCTAAATGGGTGCATGCTATGCATATGGAGATGGATGATATGTATAACAATAATACGTTGACATTGGTTCCATGTCCTGATAATCACAATGTTGTAGGATGCAAGTGGTTGTTTCGCACCAAATACCGTGCAGATGGCTCCATTGAGCGTCATAAGGGTCGTTTCATGGCTTAGGGTTTCAGTCAAGTACCTGGTGTTGATTTTTCACTTACTTCTAGCCCGATTGATAAATTATCTACCATCCGAGCTGTCTTGTCATTGGTGGTTATTAATAATTGGCCGTTACATCAATTAGATGTAAATAATGCTTTTCTCCATGGTGACTTATCCGACAAAGTTTTCATGCAGCAACCACCGCGATTTGTTGATTCTCGATTCCCGAATCATGTTTGTCGGCTCAATAAAGCAATATATGGTCTCTAACAAGCTCCTCGGGCTTGGTTTCATTGACTCCACTCTTTTCTGGTGGCTGATGGTTTTCACTGCAGTCGTGCTGATCCATATGTTTTCATCTTTAAACATGGGGCTTGCTTATTATATTTACTTGTCTATGTGGATGACTTAATTCTTATAGGCACTCACTCCTCACTTATTCGGTCTTTCACTCGTAAATTGCATAATGAGTTCTGATTTAAGGACCTTGGGCTGTTAAACTATTTTCTTGGTCTTGAGGTGTCTTACATGGATTCGGGTCTCTTTCTTTGTCAATCCAAATATGCACATGATATTTTATCTCGGGCAGGCCTGCTTGAATCTAAACCTATGGCCACGCCACTATCATCCTCTACAACATTGGTTGTTGTTGGGGTGCCTTTCTCCGATCCTACCAAGTACCACTTGTTGGTTGGTGCTCTTCAATATTTAACCATCACGCACCCCGATATATCTTATGTTGTTAATCAAGTTCGGTACATTCAAGTTCCAACAGAAGACCATTATCATGCTGTCAAACATTTACTTCGGTACATTAAAGGCACGCTTCATTTTGGGTTGACATTCTCTCACCCTAATTCAACCAATTTGGTTGGGTATTCTGATGATGATTGGGCTCGGTGTCTTGATACTCATCGTTCCACCTATGGCTACTCGATATTCATGGGGGGGATCTTATATCATGGAGCGCTAAAAAGCAGCCTACAGTTTCTCGCTCGAGTTGTGAGTATGAATATCGAGCAATGGCAAATATGTCTGCGGAAATCATATGGCCCACACGTCTTCTACATGAGCTCCATGCCTTACCTGATGGTCGGCCGACTCTCTTGTGTGACAATCAACATGCTCTATTTCTCTCTCAAAATCCGGTCTCACATAAGAGGGGGAAACATATTGAGATTGACTACCATTATATCAGGGAACTAGTTGCAAGTGGCAAGCTTCATACAATGTTCATTCCTACCAAGCTTCAGGTGGTGGACATCTTTACCAAAAGTCTACCTCGACATGAGTTTGAACTCTTCTGAAATATGCTTTGTCTTGGTCCACCCCCGTTTCGCTTGCAGGGGGATATAAGTCACAATTAATATTTAGTAATTTTCATATTTGTGAGGGTTCTTATTTTTAAATTTATTGTATATATATACTCATTCTCTACCCATTCCTGGGTATTGAGATCATCACTTTCTCACGACCCAAGCAATACGATCTGGTGATACAAAGTTTCTAACCCATTTTAACTTTTTAGTGATCCAATGATTAACTGCATCACTTGACAAGAAATTTTTGGATGCCTCTTTCGATTGAAACTCCAACATCTCCCAAAGATCGCCCATATATCGAATTTGAAAGTTTTCAAAACCTTCATCATTACACAACATCCCGAGATTGGGTAATGTATCGAAATCTTTAGCTTTCACAAGACAAGCTAATTTCTTATTTTTAATAATAATATCCCCTGATTCAATGAAAATATCCACTTCAGTCGATTCCTTATTTTGGTTAAATTTAGAATTGCCTCTAACCATATTTGCAGAATTTCTTCTAACCACATTAGCATAAGAACAAGGAGAGTTTTCCTGTTTTTCAACTTGTGATGCAATCTTATGCTGGGAAGTGTACTTTCTATCCACTTGTGGAACCGAAGCAAACATTTTATAGAAACCAAACCATACATCACATAAGTTGTTGATCATAAGATCAACATAAGAAATGTCTGTGAAACAGACAAACCCAAATATTTTTCCCAATCTTGATTTTCTATTAGAAAGAAAAACATGAACCACTTTTCAAAAACGTGAACACATTTTCCACATATAATATGGTAAAACAGACTCTGGGAAATTCGTTACATAGAAAGATTTGATATCAGGCCTGTTAAGAAGTGAAACTTGTTGAGCCTGTTGGGAATGTGACCCAATACTATTTTGCTTTCGTTCATACTGTCGATGTTTGTTCCAGCGTTCCCCGGATTGCCACTGTGAATTGCAATGAGACATAACGATGAAATCATTTTGGAGAGAAAGAATATCACAACCCCTGTTAGTGATCAGGACTTAGAGAAGATGATCAGAGACCAGAAAAATAAAAGGTAGTAATCACCCCAACCCTGCCGGTATTTGATCCCACCGAAGAAGAATGGCCAAGAGAAGTGAAAAAACAACGTCTGTTTCGAAGTTGCCGGAGAAGAAGTCCTCTTAAGTTTTTACTCTTCTACTATGGAGTGTAATTCAATGGTTTACAAAAGGGACGTTATCAAGATCTTAAAAAGGCATAGTTCACAACTCAAATTTAGAATCATCATCTCCATAACTCATATGACAAACTGTAAGGTAATGTGCAATATCGAACAAAAATGTCATGTAAAAAGACGTGACGTCGTAACCCCAAATCAAGGTGAACTAGGAAGATACAAATTCCATCACTCAAACTCTTATTTCCCAAATGACAAAAACCCACAACTATCATCCACATAACCCACAAATGAAAAGGTAACCTTGTATATAAGGCCAATTAGTTTACTTGGCACGAGCCTTCTCATGGTTGAGTTGTAACGCCTGTGTTTTTAAGCTAGGCATTAATGATGATGTAATAGTCTAGATCAACCTTTGTAATTTGATTTGAAATAATAAAGATGTATTATTTGATTGTTATGTGTTTTATGCTTAATTATTATAATTTAATGAATTAAGGATAAAAAATAAGCAACGAAAATAAATATTAGATGTCTATAAAGAAAGTTGTAGTGGTTGAAACAAGGATTCCAGAGATATAAAGAATACTGAAATCCGAGTTATAACGAAGAAGTTATGATATGTCGAAGTTTCGCGACCGAACTGGCACGACGTTGTATGACGTAAAAAGTGAAATTTATGATAAAGTGCTTTTTAGCCTTAGCAATCTAAATAAAAGTTATAGTATTCGTTAAACCGAGAGTGTGCATAAAAAGAATGTCCAAATCTAACTTCAAATGAGGAAGTTATGAATTTTCTAAGATTTGGCATAGTAGTATGCAGCCCGAAACTCGAATTTTAGATCGAGTGATTTTTAGCCGAAACGGCCTAAATGAGAATTGAGGATCTTGTTGATTGTATTTCAACGGTAAAAAGACAGACGAAAACGGATGTCGGATGAAGAAGTTATGAATTTTTAACGGACTTTACCTGTCCCGGTCTGTTAAAAAATATAACTTTAAAAATATATTAAAAATTAGCCGACAGAGTCTAAATGAAAGTTATAGAGCACAATTTCGCCTACGAGTGGATATAAAGAACGTCAAAAATGGAATTCGGATGCGAAAGTTACGGATTTTTGAAGTTTAGGGCACAAACTTGAAGGCTGGTCCAAGGGAGTACGCACAGCGTACTCGTGTACGTGATCCAGAGTCAGCCAACCTCCCTACTCCTTCGCATGAGAGCCACGTGTCATAGACTTGACGCGTCCGAGCTGATCCACTTCGTACGCACAACGAAGAGATGTGCAAGGAAGTACGCCCCATGTACATGAGCATTACGCCTAACGTAAGAAGGTGCTTCGGTCTCCTATAAATAAGAACGAAGCCAGCCAAATTGATGTTACAACTTTTTATTCTTTCACACTCTACTTTCCCTTTTGTTGCAAAAATTACCCCTAACCCTAATATATCATCCTAGCATCGTAAGCAAGCCCCGGAGAGCCCGAAGATCCCGAGAAAAAGAGTTTTCGAGCCAAAAGTCTGCCCACGTGAAGCCCGGTTTTTGAGAAATCACCCCGGTTTCATCTGAAAAGATTATTTTAAGGGACGGGGTGCTGCCTAATTATTGTCATAACAAGTGAGTGTGTGGTCACTTTCATCTTACACATAAATACGAAGTATTTTCTATAAAATATGTGTTATGTGTATAAATATTGTTTGTTTATTTGAGATGGATGTCGAATAAAGTTTTTATACATGTTTAGAATGATTTTACCTGTATAAGTATTTTTATCTACAAATATTTTGGGTATAACGTGGGTAGATGAAATAGTTGATGTATGTTAAAATGATGAGAGGCCTTGTTGTTGTTGTTGTTCCAGTTATCTAGCGGAGAATAGATGATGACCGCTGACTTTTCTAGAGAGTCCAGCAGAACGCTAGCAGGCTCGCAACCTGTAGGTGTTTGTGAACTTAGTGTTCAGTGGTATACTCCATCGCCCACATGGTTTCCTTATTTGACATAAGTTGCTGAGGAATCCCTTAAAGTAGTGTTGTCACCCTGATGAAAATCCTTAGACTAAGTCACTTGTGATAGGTGTTTAGGGACGTAAAGTGAGGATAATAGGATAGGGTAATCAAGGTTATTGTTGGTTGATGAAATTAATAAATTTATTGTTGGTTGATAAAAATTAATAAATTTATTATTTTGTGTGTTGAAAACCTTATATGCTCACCAAGCTCCCAAGCCTGACCCACTCAACTTTATATATTACAGGTAGTGGATCCAGAGCATAATTTGGATGGTGACGAGGAATTTTTGAATTATAGCCCAGTAGTTGTAAATAGCTGTTGTAAGGATTATAATGTACTGTTTATGGTTTTGGTCTGTATCAGAACATGACATCATGAGCTTTTTGTTATATAACGAAAATATATTTCTTTATGTAATGCATTGATAAATTTTTGTTATATTTTGTTTTGGGAACAAATTCCGCAACATCTTTTGCTCTAATTTTATTTTAAAAGCATAAACTAAATCGATATTTTCTGGCCGAGAAATTTGGGAATGTCACAATTAGTATCAGAGCATTAGTTTAAGCAAACTATGAATTTATAGGATTTCTAGACTTAACCTTAGAATGCTAAGTGATGATTGTGAGATGAGTGTCTATGATATTTTAGACACGAGCACTAATATATTTTAGGGAAGATGCATAAAATGCTTTTATGTGCTAAATGATATATGTTTTCCATATATGCCATTAATTGTTCGGATCTATGGTCTGTTGCCGACCGAATCTAAAAACCTTATGTGTTCAGTATTCTAAGCGTACAACAACGATATTAGAACTAGCATGTAATGTTTCGTAGTGATAAGGAGTATTTAATTATCTATCGTGAATGAAGATCTAAATTTGCCTTATTTGGTGTATAGATTAAAATGGCGAAAACCCGAAGTGGAGCCGGAAATGCAAGCAGAAATCAACTACCTCAACCCCAAGTGAGGGAGCAGGTGCCTATAGTAGAAGCTACAAAAGATGATCCATATGATGTTGGATCGCCAAATGGAGGAAACAAGGCTTTTACTGCAACAGAACCAAGAGGAACTTTCGGTACCTGTTGAACAGCCCAAGTTGAATGATGGACAGTCAGAAGGAGGAAAATACAGTGGGGCTATTGGTCAAGACAACCCACCGATAGTTAGACGAAACCATCTGAATGAAGGAAATAACGAATGTGGATGCAAGTACAATGATTTTATGGCATCCAAACCACCGTGCCTATCTAGAAGCCTGACACTGGTGGAAGTCATGAATTGGATCTCTGAAATGGAGACAATGTTTGAAAGTTAGAATGCTCTCGCAATTCCTCTATTAAAATCTAGACTACTGAATTAATGGAAGCTACTAGCTGATTCGATGCCTAAGGGAGAAGCTAGTAAGATGTCTTGGGAGGATTTTCTGGTATAGCCGAAGATGCAATGCTGCTCTGAGCAGGATCTTCTAGAAATCAACAATGAGTTCCAAAATCTGAAGAAGGGAGGAATGAGCGTCACTGAATACGATGTAAGTTTTACGGAGAAAATGAAGCTTGTTCCACACCTACTTCCAACCAAACTCTCTAAGGTTAACAAGTTTAACCTCGGATTACCAGCAGACTTTGGTCCAATGGTCAAGCAAACAACCACTCTGAAAGTCGCCATTTGGGCAGCTAAGAATGTGGAGACCCAAATACAAGATAAGGGTCTGGAGAGAGCGGAGATTGGTGAGAAAAAGAAATTCGATGAGTCGTCAAATTTCAGCAAGAAGAGCAAGTCCTCAAAATATGGTACGAAGAAGTTTGGAGGAGGTGAAACCAAATGGTGCGAAAAATGCAAGAAGAAGCACCATGGAAAATGTGACGGATAAGTCACTTGTTTTAAATGTGGAAAGTCGGGGCACTACGCCAGCAAGTGCACAACCAACAAAAAGGTGTGCTATGGATACCATGAATAAGGGCACATTTTGAAGGATTTCCTGAAGAAGAAAGAGGCAGCGACGCCCAATCTCCTACCAAATCCAAAATCCAAAGCTTTCCAAATGACTTTGGAAGCCGCAAAGGATGCAGTGGATGTCGCATCAGGTACCTTTCTACTAAATGGATTGCCTGCCAATTTATTGTTTGACTCTGAAGCGAATTACTCCTTTATATCACATAAATTTGGTGAAAGGCTAGCATTGCCTATAGAAAAGCTAGATGATGCCCTAATTATAGAAGTTGCTAGTGGCAAATTCATACCTGTTATTGATTACTTTAGGACATTGTCATCGATTTATACGGAAATGAATTCCAAGAGAAGATGTTACCCATCGAGTTAAATGGTTTCGACATCATTCTAGGGATGGATTGACTTTGTGCCAATGATGTAGAAATACTGTGAAAGAAAAAATAGTAAGTGTAAGTATGCATGGAAAAGAGCCATTTATGGTGTACGGAGATAAGCACAAAGTAAATTCTGGAATAATTTCCCTAATGAAAGCCAGAAAATGTTTATCTAAAGGATGCACCTCATACTTGGCATTCATGATCGATGCTAGGAAGGATAAAAAGGATATGCAAAGTATACCAGTGGTGTGTGAATATCCGAAAGTTTTTCCCGAAAATCTTCATGGATTGCCCCCTGATAGACAAGTGGAGTTTAGAATAGACTTGTTACCAGGAACAACACCAATAGCAAAAGCCCCATATCGATTAGGACCGACAGAGATGAAGGAGCTTATGACACAACTTTAGGAATTCTTGGAAAACGGTTTCATTAGACCTAGTTCATCACCCTGGGGAGCTCTGGTGTTATTCGTGAAGAAAAAAGATGGGAGCATGAGAACGTGTATTGATTATAGAGAGCTGAACAAGGCAACAATAAAGAACAAATACATGTTGCCATGAATTGATGACCTGTTTGATCAGTTGTAATGTTCGATTTATTTCTTGAAGATCGATCTTAGGTCAGGATATCATCAGCTAAAGGTGAGAGAGTTAGATATTGAGAAAATTACGTTCAGAACAAGATATGGACACTACGAGTTTTGGGTTATGTCGTTTGGACTAACCAATGCTCCAGCAACATTCATGGATTAGATTAACAGGTTTTGTAAACCATTCCTCGATAAATCTTTGATAGTGTTCATAGATGACATTCTGATTTACTCGAAAATCCAGGAGGAGCATGGCAGACACTTGCGAGAAGTGTTATTATAGAAGGAGAAGCTATATGCATAGTTCTCCAAATGTGATTTTTTGATTCAAGAAGTCCAATTTTTGGGTCATGTGGTTAACCAAGAAGGGATTATGGTTGACCCCGCTAAGATTGAAGCTAAAACAAAGTAGGAATAACGAAAGAGTCCTATGGAGATCCGAAGCTTTCTAGGATTAGCTGGATATTATTGAAGATTTATCCAAGGCTTTTCTTCAATAGCTGCCCTATCGACAACTTTGAACCACAAAGAAACTACTTGTACTTGGAGCGAGAAGCATAAGGAAGCATTCAAGAAGCTAAAGAAGAAATTATGTGAAGCACCGATTCTTTCTCTACCCAATGGAGTTGAAGACTTTGCAGTGTATAGCGATGCGTCGGGAGTTAGGTTAGGATGTGTTCTAACTCAAAGAGAAAAGGTGATAGAATATGCATCTCGATAATTGAAAGAGCATGAAAAGAACTACCCCACTCATGATTTGGAGTTGGCAGCGGTAGTATTCGCCCTAAGATATGGAGGCATTATCTTTATGGCACAAAGTGCAAACTTTTCACTGATCATAATAGTCTTCAGTACCTCTTTAATCAGAAGGAATTGGACATGAGGCAACAACACTAGCTAGAGTTACTCAAGGACTACGACTGTGAGATACTTTACCACCCTGGTTATCAAATGTTGTTGTTGATGCTCTCAGTCGGAAGGTAAACCTTGAAAAGAAAAGGCCAAGAGCGTTGAGAATTTAAGTTGTCTTGAAATTGTGAAAAGTATAAAGAAAGCTCAGGAGGAAGCTTCAGAGAAAAATGACCGAAAGGAAGAACATTTAGGTAAAAAGTTAGTTTTCGGTACAAACAACCAAGGGTTGAAAGTATTCCAAGACAGGATTTGGGTACCTAAGACGGTAGGATTAAGAGATCTTCTGATGGAAGAAGCTCAGAAGACCATGTACTCGATTCATCCCGGCAGCACAAAAATGTATAGGGATCTGAAACCCTACTATTGGTGGTCGAAGATGTTGAAAAGTATGTGACCGAGTGTGTGATATGTGTGAGGGTTAAGGCACAACATCAGAAACTGTATGGGAGTTTAGAACCTTTACCTGTATCCATGGGTAAATGCGAAGACATCACCATCGATTTTGTAACTAAACTTCCTAGAACAAAGAATGGTCACGACATGATTTGGATGGTTGTTGATCGGTTCACAAAAGGTGCACATTTCATGGTAGCCAATGAGAAATGGTATATGGATAAGCTTGCTAATGCTTATGTGAAGGAGGTAGTGAGACTTCATGGTATTCCATTAACGATTGTATCAGATCGTGATAATCGTTTCATGTCAAGGTTTTAGAGAAGTCTACAAGTGGAATTGGGTACGAAATTGTGTTTAAGTACAGCTTACCATCCGCAAACCTATGGTCAGAGCGAACAAAAGATTCAAACATTGGAGGATATGCTGAGAGCATGTACACTGGAATTCCAAGGTAACTGGGATGAACATTTACCTCTGGTAGAATTTTCCTACAATAATAGTTTCCACTCAAGCATAAAGATGGCACCTTATCAAGCTTTGTATGGACAAAAGTGTCGAACGCCATCGTGTTGGCTTGAAGCTGGGGAAAATCCATTTATGGGACCTGAGATAGTTCATCAAACTGCTCAAAAGTTAATAACGATTAGGGAAAGGATGTTAGAAGCTCAAGATCGTCAAAAGAGCTATGCTAACAAGAAAAGACAACTGATATCATTCGAAGTTGGAGATTCGGTTTTAGTTAAAGTCTCGCCATGGAAGGGGCTTATAAGATTTTGTAAAAAAGGAAATTTGAGTCCAAGTTTTATTGGACCATTTAAAGTTCTTCAAAGGATTGGGAACCAAACCTACAAACCAGAACTACCAGAAGAACTAGAAGGTATTCATAACACCTTCCACGTGTGTTATTTGAGGAAGTTCATGGGAGAAGTTCCCGACATCATTCCAATTTCTGAATTAAGGTTCGATGAAAGTAAGAAGTTAAATGAAGAATCGAAGGCAATCGTTGACCATAAGACTATGAAATTGTGACGCAAGATGGTCAAATTAGTGCTTGTGCGATGGAAACACGCGAATGGGCCAAATCTCACATAGGAAACAGAGAGTGACATGATGAGTCGTTACCCGCATTTGTTTGTGTTGGATTAGTGTCTAAGTCCATAACTAGGGTTTCCACACGTTTTGGGCAGCCACCTCTCTCCTTATTCTTCATCCTCTTGCTCTTGGTGTTTGTGAACCATTAGAGTAGTGACATTTGTGACTCTAAGCTTTCTAAAGTCATTGCAAGGAGGATTTGTGATTGTTATTGCTATATGACAATCAAGGTAAGATCTAAAACACTTTTCACATGTTAATATGATTAATTGTATGCTAGATCTAGGGTTTAAAGTCTTGGATGAAATGCATGTACAATAGAGAAACCTAGATCCAAGCATTAGGGTTGCATGAGCACATAGGATGTTCTTATGGCCAAAACCCATCAGTGGTATCAGAGCCAGGTTGGTTTCTATTGTATTGATGCCTTGTTTATTTGTTCATGCTTGAAAAATTCAATTTTGTGAGTCTGCCTGATGAACTCGGCGAGTCCCATTCTGGACTCGGCGAGTTCGAGCGTCAGAAAGAGGCAGTTTCGGGATTTCTTGCTGTTTTGCTTGAGGATACTCGCCTTAATTGTTTTGGGTCTTTAATATTCAAATTTTATCTTATATTTGAGTATATCCTTGATTAAACAAAAGATATTTACCAATTGATTAGATAATAACTTCCTTACATGATTAAAGATTGATTATTTGTATTAATTGGGTAACTTATCTTGCAAGAAATTGTTTTTAGGTCAAATTTGGATAATCATTAAATTAATTGTTTAATTTAAATTATTTTCTATTTGATCTTTGATGTCTTGAAATGTTTCAAAACTTGCCCTCAAGTTTTGGAATTTAAAAGTTGATTAATAGTTAATTTAGAAATGTTAAATTCTAAAACCCAAGTATTGTTTTGAAAAGTTCAAATCACACCCTTATGGTTTTATTAATTAATTAAGGTGTATAATTAAAGGAGATTTAATAAATCCATAAAGTTTAGGTTCACATTTAGTTAAATTAAAAGTGTAATTTATTAGACAACCTAGTATTTTAAAAGTGTAAAATACACCCTATACTATATATAACATTAAAAGTCTAACATTATATATATATATATATATATATATATATATATATATATATATATATATATATATATATATATATATATATATATATATGAGTAAAAGTCAGTCTTACCGTTAGTAGGCCTCATTCACAAAGCTGGTCTATAAGGGGTGTTTAAGGAAATTGCCTATAAAATGGCGATTGAATGGGTATCCACTCTTACCCACCGCACTCTTGACTAGTGGAGGGTCGTTAGCCGAATGGGTAAGATAGGACAGAAACCTTCCATTATAAGTATAATGAATTACAAAAGTAACTAAATGTTTTTAAAAAATTCCCAATCTTAGTTACTTTAGGCAAAAGTGAATTGATGCAATTCCATGAAATTACACTTTCTGCCCTTGCGAAGACGTTAGTGGAGCGTGTGTGGTTAACCGGCACACTAAATGGTTCTAAGCAAAGGTAGCAAAGGATGACTCATTGTTTTTCATAGTTCTGTGGAGCGTGTGTGGTTAACCGACACATCAAATAGGTGATTGTAACATATTGGGGCACCATGTAAGTTTGCATGGTTATTCACACCCTGTTTTCTGATCCTCGACATCCCAGTCACAAATCGAGGGGCGTATTGAGATTTAAACATGCCATTGAAAAGTTCAATGAATCTCAAAAGATCTAGGAATTTTCAATAGATTTAAAACTTAATTTTGTTTCGTTTTTCATGGTGGAAATTAGTGAATCGTCATTCACTTACCTTCAAATGTCCAGCAATTCGGGTTACGGCATCCCTCTCCCAAGTTGTAGAGTATTGTGTTGGGTCCTAGCCTTAATATCTCATTTGGGTGATTTATTAAGGACTCAATCGATCAACTAACTTGAATTTAATTTTTCTCCTGTTTTGTAGATGTCAAAGTATGACAACTATGGTCTTCCCAAATCCCGTGGAACAAGCTTTTCACATGAAGATGATATTCCATGATTCGATCAAGGAACACGAGATCATGCTTCACTTCCTCCACCTCCTCCTATTATTCTCCCTAACCCACAACTTCGAAAGATACTCAATCCCTTTTTGGCAAGTAAACATGAAGAAGGAAAGTCAGTATGCGCACACATCCTAGAGATGAAGTCACACATTGATAGATTAAGAATGTTGGGATCTGTTGTCTGTGAGGAGTTGGTTGTTGACTGGGTTCTTCAGTCACTTCCTGACTCATATAGTGAGTTCATAAGAGAGTACTATATGATGAACCACGACATAACCCTCATTGATCTCACCTATATGCTTATTGCTGCTGAATCAACACTGATTTGGCGCACTGGAAAAACAAAGTTGATTGGTGGATTTGCCTTCCAGACCTCTATGGATATAGGCAATGGCAATGAAAGGCATGCCATGATCAAAAAGTTTGATCATAAGAGAAAGGCAAAGTCAGAAGTAGTTCCATGTGTTGTTCCAAAAGAGTCAATTTGCTTTTATTGCCAAGAGAAGGGGCATTGGAGACGAAGCTGCCCTATTTATCTAAGAGATCTAAGAGATGGGAGAGTCAAAACGTATGGCTCTACTTTAGTTAAATTCCATTAACTAACTCTTTTAAGTTCCTATTCTAGATTCTTAATACATAATGTGATAAGATTGCATTTTGATGTTTTGTAGGATCAAAGAAAAGAAAGGAAGCGTAAGGGAAGAAGTGAGCAGAATCTAATCGTGAAGAAATGGATTTCGATCGCATTACTTGAAGATTAGAGTCTTGAGCTACTACTTAGAGTTAGAATAGATTGCTAAGAAATATGTATTAACATAGTTTTTTCAATGAATTGCATTGTAAGGACAAATCTTTCCGCAATAAAATAAATTTGGATTTTATATTATTTATTTATCCTTGCAATGGCGTGTATGAAAAATTGATGTTTGTAAGTTTCTATTATTAGCAATAATGGATTTGATTCTTAATTATGTTATTTGTGGAAAGGTCAAGAATTTACCAAATAGGGAAAGTTTCTCATCGCCCAAGTTTCAATTGGACAGAAACTTGGAATCATACAACTTGGTTGCATGATGAATGAGAAATTTCATATTTGGAAATTAGACTAATTCGTTGACAAAGTGTCAAGTGAAGGACTAGGAGATCGAGTACACAAGGTTGTGTGTTAATCAAGTCCACCACAAGATCGACAAAGATATTCGTCATTATTTACTAAAAGTTTAGTGGATATGATTATGCTTATAAGATTAAGTGTAATTCCGAGTTGATTTGAAAGAGTTTAGATCAATAGCAGAACGAATAAGAAGAATCAAGTAGGCAGAAAGATAAAAGTTTCTCTACTCTAAGAAGAAAGGAAAGTACCTTTTATTATGTTTTATGATAAGGTCTTAATGATTAAGGACCATATCTCAATTGATCCTCTAAGTGAGTCTTAGTACAATTGTATGTCTGAGAAGAGGAATCAAGAATTGAAGAAATGGTTAATTCAAGAAGTCAATCATACTTCGTTCCAAAACAAGTCTTAGAGTTAAGATTGTGACATTGAGTGACAAGTCTTAAGAAGGTTTATAACATTCATCAAATGTGGAAAGTTGTGATGTCTTGGATAAGACAAAGATCAACTAGGACCAATTTTGTGAAATGTTTAGTCTTGATAAAAGCTGCACTAACTCTTGAATATTTGTTTGTCGAGAAATGTTTATTGACAAGAGAATCTTATACGTCAAGGAGTCAGTGGGAGTCTTAATGGTCTTGAAAGGTTTCAAGAACTAATCAAGAATAAACCTTATCAATCATCACTAGCACACGACTTGAGGTTTACAACCTATCGTGTTGACACTATCCTGTTTCTGTGCCGTTCCAATTGAGTTAATTATGCATGTGAGTTCTATGAGTTCTCATTTGAATGCATAAAAGGCAAGGACCTTGATCAATGAGAACTACATTGATAAGAAAAGGGTGAGCTGCTTAACTACTTGGAAGACATGGTGGGCACTCGTGTTACCATAAGGCAAGAAATCAAGATTAAGAAAGTTCGGTCCATAAGAGTTTGGATTTGTCGCAAACTTTGGTTTTGACAAATCCACATGGATAGGAACACATACACCATTAAAAACTAAGTGTCATAAGATTCCCTCCTTCATGAAACTGACTGTGAGGAAATTCTTTCACTAAGAGAGATTTTAAGAAGATAGTGATTGTGAAGTTGTATTCTCGAATTCGATTATGGTTACGGTATCCTTTCCATGATCCGAATTGTGAGAATTGGAAATTAGTCTGAATTGTTTAGACACACATATGAGCTATCTTAGACAAAGGTGTATGAGATTAAGAAGCTTAGATAAAAGATTATCAAAGCATTAAGTATTAGAAATATGAACTTAAGAAATTCAATAGGTATTGTTTTTATGGAAGTTCAGTTGTTTTCTAAAACATGTCAAAGCTAGTGGGAGCATAAGTGTTATGCTTATGTGATAATAATCATCATAGTGGGAGCATAAAAGTTGTGCTGGTATGATTATTATGGCAAGTATTGCAAGTTAGCAATATTAATTATAAAAACCAAGAGTTATACTTTCCAAAGTCGTAAGGGTTGAAAAGTTGTTTTGTTATAATTAAGGGAGATAATATTATGCTTCATTTCAAATCTAAAGGCTTAGGTTGTGGAATGTTAATAAATTTAGTCAAAGATACATAGTGTGTTCTTAAATTTCTATTATAATTACGGTATCCCTCTTCATAGTTCGAATGGTAAGAACGAGACACATAAAATATTATGGCAGAAGATTGATAAAGTATCATATCTTTATGTAAGACATTATGCATCGTATCCCATACGCTTCGTGTATAGTATTGATTGCTAGTGCTATTATATTTGACCATTCTAAAATTTTCCAAATGTCTAGCGCATTTAGAGGGAAAAAGGACTAGAATCGGTTTTGACTAAAATAGTTAAACAACTATCAAAGGACGATCTAAAGTTCGCCAAGGATTGGTCGCTTGTGAGTAGTTGGAAGTATAGTATTGGATGGACCATATCGACGTTATTATGAATAGATAAGATTCTATTAAGAATGAATTGTTATATGGCAAATATGGAAATGTTTCCATATTGGGAGTTGGATATTTAGAATCTATGTCTAGATTAGAAACTTTATGCAAGAAGGATGTTCAAAGGAATGTACTTTGAGTGAGAGACATCGTATCTACAGAATTGTTTCTGATAGAGATTAGCCAAGTCTTGATGATTTTGAGCTATGACTTTATGAAAGGATCATTGCATAAAATGTTAGAATCTAGCATATTCTATAAGTGGTAAGAATTTGATATTCTTTCACTTGTGAATAAGGATTGGGAGTTGTGAAATGAGTATGATTGGAAATGTGTTCTTTTGATTTATTTCACAAAGTAAGAACCGTAGGTAAACATTGGGTGCATGCTAAGAGCATGGTACAAGTGTAGTAATAATTCAAGTAAGAAGTTGATTACCCGAAACAACAAATAATGAGTAATCAATATGGTGATAGATAAAAGGCGTTTTATTTATACTCAAAAGTTTGGGGCCATATGGGATTAGTATCATTCTTGTGTTTCACTTTGCGTGTTTTGACTTCCTAAATAATTTAATTGGTTCAGAACAGTCAAATTATTCAAACGGACCACAGTCGTTCATATGTTGGAAGTAGGTATGAATGAAGACTGTCGTGAATTGGTGTGTGGATTGTCTAAAGTGTATTAGACATAAGCATTTTTTTGCTGCAACGTTCATGAGTGCTTATGAATATGATTTGAGCATTGGATTAAACCCACGCTCACTTGGATCACCTCGTGGATTTTATCACGAGTGATTGGTGAGACGATAATATCTTATATTCTTGAAATCGATATGTGTGAGTTGTATCTTGCGAGTCGATAGCACATTGATAATATGTAAACGCACCAGTAACCTGGTGTTATAAAACATATTGTGTTGTGTAATTGGGTAGTCAGTGCAAGCGAGCATTGAGTCAAATTTTATCCGTTCCTTTTATCCAAAGTATGATAAAAACGATATCTTTGGGCCCCTCGATGATTTAGTGATGACACCTAAGCGCTTGGCCAAGCCGGGACTAATTTGATATGTTTAATTCTACTCTGTTTTCATTCGTCATAAATCGGAAGTCGGGAAATAGTATAGAGAGAATGATTACAATTCATGTCTTATATCTATACGATATCTAGAATGGAGGAATATATGATCCCTTATCTAAAGGACATGCGTATCTGATAAGATCAGAGTTGACAGCGGCTTTGGAAAGCTACGATTGCATATCATGATCTAAAGTCATACACATAATAGTTATTAGACTTATGCAAGTAGGAGACTGTTGGATTAGTGTCTAAGTCCATAACTATTTTGGTATGTACTTAACCCGATGGTGCATGGTTCTTTTGGGTTACCTTCACCAAAGCAACTTGATAGGATGAATTATGGAGAGAAAAGATTAATTATGATTTATTAATATATTATGAGAATAATATATTAAAGGAGAAATCATATTGTTTAATTAATATTAGTCAAGAATTAATAAGAATTAAGTTTGTGGCTAAAAGACATTAATTAAACTTAAGGGACTAGAACTGTCAATTGTGTGATAGTTGAATACTGGGCTAATAGACTCCATATTAGTGGGGTGGATGAATTCTATGGGTAAACCCATTAGAAATCGTCCTATGCCTCTAAGGAGGGAGTCCATGGGTTGCTTAGGGCCTAAGCATCCAAATTAGGGTTTCCTTGTTAGATAACCCTAATAGCCTCACTATTTAAAGGACCCTTAAGCCCCAAAAACGTGGTGAACTTGTTCTCTAGGGTTTCCACACATTTTGGGCAGCCTCCTCTCTCCTTATTCTTCATCCTCTTGCTCTTGGTGTTTGTGAACCATTAAAGGAGGGACATTTGTGACTCTAAGCTTTCTAAAGTCATTGCAAGGAGGATTTGTGATTGTTATTGCTATATGACAATCAAGGTAAGATCTAAAACCCTTTTCACATGTTAATATGATTAATTGTATGCTAGATCTAGGGTTTAAAGTCTTGGATGAATTGCATGTACAATAGAGAAACCTAGATCCAAGCATTAGGGTTGCATGAGCACATAGGATGTTCTTATGGCCAAAACCCATCAGTTTGTTGATGTATGATTCCGAGGACGGAATCATCCTAAGGAGGAGAGAATTGTAGCGCCCGTGTTTCTAGGCTAGGCATTAATGTTGGTGTAATAGTCTAGGTCGACCTTTGTAGTTTGTTTTGAAATAATAAAAATGAATTATTTGATGATTATGTGTTTTATGCTTAATTATTATAATTGAAGGAATTAAGGATAAAAAGATAAGCGTCGAAAATAAATATTAGATGAACCCGATATCTATAAAAAAAAAGTTGTAGTGGTTGCAACAAGGATTCCGAAGATATTAAGAATACCGAAATCCGAGTTATAACGAAGAAGTTATGACATG
Organism: Lactuca sativa; assembly: GCF_002870075.4. NCBI lineage: Eukaryota > Viridiplantae > Streptophyta > Magnoliopsida > Asterales > Asteraceae > Lactuca > Lactuca sativa. Next base: position 164,486,900 of record NC_056628.2, read on the forward strand.
TCGAAGTCTCGCGACAGAACTGACACGACGTTGTATGATGTAAAAAGTGAAATTCACAATAAATTGCTTTTTAGCCTTAGCAATCTAAATGAAAGTCGTAGTATTCATTAAACCGAGAGCGTGCATAAAAAGAATGTCCAAATCTAACTTCATATGAGGAAGTTATGAATTTTCTAAGACTTAGCATAGTAGTATGCAGCCCGAAACTCAAATTTTAGATCGAGTTATTTTTAGTCGAAAAACCTAAATGAGAATTGAAGATCTTGATGATAGTAGTTCAACAGTAAAAAGCCAGACAAAAATAGACGTCGGATGAAGAAGTTATGAATTTTTAACGGACTTTTCCTTTCCCGGCCTGTTAAAAAAATACAACTTTAACAATAAAGTCAAAATTAGCCAACTGAGTGTAAATAAAAGTTGTAGAGCATAATCTCACTTATGCGTAGATATAAAGAATGTCAAAAACGGAGTTCTTATGCGATAGTTACTGATTTTTGAAGTTTAGGCCACAAACTTCGAGGCTGGTCTGAAGGACTACGCCCAATGTACTCGTGTACGTGATCAGGAGTTAGTCACCCTCCCTACTCCTTCGCATGAGAGCCATGTGAAGTAGCCTTGACGCGTCCGAGCTGATCCACTTCGTATGCCCAACGTACGAAGTTACGTGTAGCGAAGAGATGTGTGAGGCAGTACGCCCCGCGTACATGAACATTACGCCCAACTTAGTAAGGTGCTTCGGTCTCCTATAAATAGGAACCGAAGCTAGCCAAATTGATGTGACAACTTTTTCTTCTTTCACCCTCTACTTTCCCTTTTATTGCAAAAATTAACCCTAACCCTAATATATCATCCTAGCATTGTAAGAAAGCCCCGGAGAACCCGAACATCCCGATAAAAAGAGTTTTCGAGATGAAGATCTGCCCACATGAAGCCCAGATTTTTTTGAGAAATCACCCCAGTTTCATCAGAAAATATTATTTTAAGAGACGAGGTGCTGCCCAATTATCGTCTTAATAAATACGAAGTATTTTCTATAAAATACGTGTTATGTGTATAAATATTGTTTGTTTATTTGAGATGGATGTTGAATGAAGTTTTTATACACATTTAGAATGATTTAAACTGTATATGTATTGTTATCTACAAATATGTTGGGTATAACATGGATAGATGAAATATTTGATGTGTGTTAAAATGATGAGAGGCCTCGTTGTTGTTGTTGTTCCAGTCATCTAGCAGATCATAGATGATGACCACGGACTTTTCTAGAGAGTCCAGCAAAACGCTAGCAGGCTCGCAACCTGTAGGTGCTTGTGAACTTAGTGTTCAACGGTATACTCCATCCCCCACATGGTTTCCTTATTTGACATAAATTGGTGAGGAATCCCTTAAAGTAGTGTTGTCACCCCAATGAAAATCCTTAGACTAGGTCACTTGTGATAGGTGTTTAGGGACGTAAATTGAGGATAATAGGAAAGGGTAATCAGAGTTATTGTTGGTTGATGAAATTAATAAATTTATTGTTGGTTGATGAAAATTAATAAATTTATTATTTTGTGGGTTGAAAACCCTATATGCTCACCAAGCTCCCAAGCCTAACCCACTCAACTTTTTATATTACAGGTAGTAGACCCAGAACATAATTTGAATGGTGACGAGGGATTTTTGAATTATAGGTCAATAGTTGTAAATAACTGTTGTAAGGATTATAATGTACTGTTTATGCTTTTGGTCTGTATCGGAACATGACATCCTGAGCCTTTTGTTATATAATGAAAATATATTTCTTTAAGAAATGCATTGATAAATTTTTGTTATATTTTGTTTTGGGAACAAATTCCGCAACATCTTTTGGAAGATTTGTAGCATCCGGGATTTTCCAGGTATTATTATTATTCATCCTAATTGAAGTGGGGTGTGGTTTGGTTTGGGCTTTGACCTTTAGGCCTTGCTAGTGGGCTGAGGAAGCTGCTTATGTGGGGTGTAGATTGCCATGTACGCCCAACGTACTCATGGAAAGGAAGCGCGGAGGCCAAGAACGTACGCCCAGCCTTGCATGCAAGTGTTTGACGTCTTAAAGTTTGTTAAAAGGACCAAAATCATGTTTTGACCCAAACCTTGCATGCAAGCACATAAATTTTGTGACTTTATGGTTTAGGAGGTTCTGAGGTCTCTATCTGAGATTCAGAGCTTTCTAGGACTGGCAGGCTATTATCGGAGATTCATTCAGGACTTCTTCAAGATAGTCGGGCCCCTGACCCGACTGACGAGGAATGTCGTGGTCTTTCGCTGGGGACCAGAGCAGCAGGCCGCATTTGAGACGTTGAGACAGACATTATGCGAGGTGCCAATCTTAGCCCTGCTGAAGGGCATGAAGGATTTTGTAGTGTATTGCGGTGTGTCCATCTCAGGTTTGGGTGTGGTATTGACGCAGAGAGGGCATGTTATCGCTTACGCTTCGAGGCAGTTGAAGCCTCACGAGGTGAACTACCCGATGCATGATTTGGAGCTGGGGGCTGTTGTTTTCACCCTCAAGATTTGGCATTATTACTCTATGGGGTTCGTTGTACCATTTACACGGACCGCAAGAACCTGAGGTGTCTCATGGATCAGCCAAATCTGAATATGAGGCAGCATCAGTGGCTTGATGTGGTAAACGATTATGATTACGAGATCCTCTACCACCCGGGGAAGGCCAATGTCGTGGCCCACGCGCTTAGCCGCATGTCAGCGCCGATCTGGGATATCTATATGTGGATGATGTTTGTGACTCCGCTGTTGGAACGAATTCAGGAGGCCCAGAAAGGAGGCCATAAAGGAGGAATATCGCAAGAGCGAGCGTATTGTGGGTCAGGTTTCATCCTTCGACTATGACAGCTGTGGATTGTTGACTCTTCACCGTAGAGTGTGGGTCCCATATCATGGAGGTGTGTGCCAGGTATTGGTGGAGGAGGCGCACAAATCCAAGTTTTCTATCGATCCCGGGGCGACGAAGATGTATAGAGATCTTCGACCCGACTATTGGTGGCCTTGCATGAAGGGGGACATCGCCTGGTACATCGAGATGTGCTTGACCTGTAGAAAGGTCAAGGCCGAGCACCAGAGGCCTCACATAAATATGCAACCGTTAGACATTCCCATGTGGAAATGGGAAGATATTACTGTGGATTTCATCACAAAGCTTCCCTGGACTGCACTGGGAGTGGATTCAATTTGGGTCATCATGGATCGGTTGACCAAGAGTGCCCATTTCATTCTGGTCCAGGAGAGCATTTCGGCTAAGAAGTTGGTCGATATCTATATTCGAGAGGTACCAGCTCGGCATGTAGTGCCACTCTTAGTGATTTCGGATCGAGACGTGTGGTTTACTTCCAGATTCTGGAAGAAGTTTCATGACGAGTTGGGTACTCGTCTACACTTCAACACTGCTTTTCACCTGCAGACGGATGGTCAGAGGGAGCAGACCATCCAGAATCTAAAGAACATGTTGCGGACATGTGTTTTTGACCTCAGAGATAGTTGGGATACTTACCTACCTTTGGCTGAGTTCTCATATAATAACAGCTATCATGCGAGTATTGATTGTCCTCCTTTCGAGATGTTGTATGGGAGGAAGTGCAGGACCCCGATATGTTAGGGTGAGGTTGGTCAGAGGGCCTTGGGGAGTACCAAAGTGGTACTCGAGACTACAAAGAGGATCTAGTAGGTCCGGAGCAGACTTCAGACTGCTCAGAGTCGTCAGAAAAGTTATACCGACAAGCTTCGATCGGACCTGGAGTTCCAGGTCAGGGATATGGTACTCCTGAAAGTTTCTCCTTGGAAAGGCATCATTCGATTCAGGAAGCGGGGCAAGTTGGGCCCCAAGTACATCGGTCCTTTCAGGGTTGCGGCTCGGGTGGGCAAGGTGGCATATAGGCTGGATCTCCCAGCCGAACTTAGTCGGATTCATATCACCTTTCACGTCTCCCAGCTGTGGAAATGCTTGGTAGACAACTCTGCAGTGGTACCTTTCAAGGATATTCAGGTGGATGATACCCTGAACTACATCGAGTGACCGATAGCCATTTTGGATAGGAAAACGAAGGCGCTGAGAAACAAGGAAGTAGAGCTGGTGAATGTGTAGTGGTAGCACCGCAAAGGCTTGGAATAGACTTGGGAGTTGGAGTATGAGATGAGAGAGCACTATCCCGAGTTATTTTCAGCAGCGACAATGGACTTCGAGGACGAAGTCTAATTCAAGTGGGGGAGATTTGTAGCATCTGGGATTTTTCATGTATTATTATTATTCATCCTAATTGAAGTAGGGTATGGTTTGGTTTTGGCTTTAACCTTTGGGCATTGCTAGTGAGCTGAGGAAGCTGCATACGCAGGGTGTATATTGCCATGTACGCCCAGTGTACTTGTGGAAAGGAAGCACAGAGGCCAAGCACGTACACCCAGCGTACCAAGATTACGCCTATCGTACATATGCAACTCTTTAAACCCTAAAACTTAGGGTTTACTCCATATATAAAGAACATTACCCCCAGTTGTTCAGCCTCCCTTCACCCTCATACAGCCTCCATGAAAACCCTAGCCTACTTTTGTGTGTTCTTGTGATTTGGGAGTTATTTGAGACTTTTTGGTGTAGTTTTGGTCCTGTGGAAGAGGAAGGAACTTGAAGAAGGAGCAAGGATCCACCAAGAGCTTGTAGATCAAGAAGATTAGCACCATTTCTGACTTATTTGAGGTATCAAGTTCCAACCTTGGCCATTATATTCTTAGATTTGTTTATGGGGAGTGTTGAAAGCTACTTTTGGACTCCATTGTTGAGGCTTCTTGCATCTTAATGATTTCAGACTATAATAGTTGTCCTTTTGGGCTCTTAGGGGGAATAAGAGTCATAAAAGCCGAACCTTGGTAGTTAAGCCGCGACCATGTAAGTGTTTGTGGGTCTTAAAGTTTGTTAAAAGGACGAAAATCATGTGTTGACCCCAACCTTGCATGCAAGCATATAAAGTTCGTGATAAATGTCTGGTTTGCTATTACTTGATATATCTATGTGCCAACATGTTATGTCCTATCTGATAGTGGTAGTAGGAGGAGATTAGTCCCCCGATCGGTTGTTAGGACCGAAGGGTAGGTCGGACACCCCAAATATGTCTAACATCATGTTTATGATAGATTATTATGTGATAGTATCTGTGACCAGGTGAGATAGACTGGAGGGTAGGCAGGCACCCTGAAATGGCCTGACACGGGTAGTTATCACCCCAGAATGGCTTGACACGGGTAGTCAGCACCCCAAAATGGCTTAACATGGGTAGGTCGGGCACCCTAGAATTGCCTGACAACATGTAAGATTGTATAGTATGCGGTATGATGGGAAACTCACTAAGCTTAGTGCTTACAATTTTAATTTTGGTTTCAGGTACCTCTTCATCTAAGGAGAAGGAGCCGGTGGCGAAGCAGCGCATCACACACACATGATTTCCGCATTGAGTTTTTTGGGTTTGTACTCTAATTTTTATTACTGTTCGATGTTTGATTTTGAGACATGTTCATGATGGTTTTGATGGGTTTCAGCCACAAAAACTTTCCTATGTGCACATGCAAATCCTAATTGCTTGGATCTAGGTTTCTCTAATTGAACATGCATTGTATCCAAGACTTTCAATAATAGATCTAATGTAAACAATTGATTCTAATCATATGAATTAGAATCTAGAACAATACCTTAGATTACTTGCTTGATACTTCTTCTTGTTGGAGCTTAGAGTCACAATTGTCACTCCTCTAATGGCTTGCAAACACCAACTAGAAAGAAGATGATTTGAGAGAAGGAGAGAGGTGAGAAATCGGCTCCAGGGTTTCCACGAAGATACAGTGGCCGATTTCTCCAACCCTAAGGGTCTATATATACTATGAGCTACTAGGGTTTCACCTTAAACCCTAATTGGATAACTTAGCCTCAAAGCAATCCAAAGATCCTTCTAGATAAGGCCTTGGATGATTTTTAAGATATCCGTATCCTTAAAATCGTCCCTTCCCATATCCATAAGGATTCATAGCCCTAAACACAACTATCACACATTTGACAGTTTATGCCCCTTTATTCAATTAATCTCTTTAAGTCTCCAAATTAATTCCTAATTAATTTATGACTTATATCAATTAAATAATATTATTATTCCTTTAGCATATTGTTCTTATAATACATTAATAATAATATCTCCTCTCTCTATATAAATCACCTGGTCAAGTTGCTACGATGAAGGCAACCCAAAAGGACCATGCACAACCGGGTCAAGTACTTACAAAATATAGTTACAGCCTTAGACACTAATCCAACAGTCTCCTACTTGGATAAGTATAGTAAATATATATGCAAACACAATCCGATTAGCAATCATAGCTCTTAAAGATGCTGTGAAACTCTGATCTTATTAGTATCCTGTCCTTTAGATAAGGGATCGTACAGTCCTATGTTTAGATATTATGCGGACAATCTTACGGAACTTATTGTCCATCAATTGGTTTCTCGATCTCAAATTCATTTGACATAGAACTTAATTGAACACATCAATTCAGTCCTGACCGGGCCCGACACATAAGTCAAATCAAATCATCGAGGGGCCCTGATATCGCTTTTACCCTCTTAGGATAAAAGTAACAGATAAACTTCGACTTATATGCATTTACTATTTACTAATCAATCATACACAACAATGTGTTTTATGACATCAATTTACTGATGCGGTTTCGCATTATCAATGCACAACCAATTAATAAACAATAAACCATATATCTTGGTTTTAAGACCATATGATATTATCGTCTTGCGATCACTTGTATCTCATTCCAAAAAGTGATTCCAGCAAGCACGAGTTTATTCCAATGCTCAAAACTTGTACATAAGCACTCATGAACGTTGCAGCAAACCTTTGCTATGTCTAATACCTTTTAGACAATCTACATACCAATTCATGACAATCTTCATTCATACCTACTTCCAACATATGAACGATCGTGGATCATTTGAATAATTTGATTATCCTTAATGACTCAATTATTCAGGATGTCAAAACATGCAAAATGAAACAATAGTTAAACAATTAACATAAGACAGTAGTTTTACTGATAAATAATACTCCTTTATTTAATCATCAAATGTCAATTACATTTATCTATTACATATTTCCAAAACTATCTAATCTAAACTAATATCGTCTTTCAGCTTAATACTCCTAGCATGCTGCAAATGCTTAACCCTGCTCAATCCCTTCGTAAGATCTGTTGGGTTATCCTCCGACGATACCCTCTTTACTACGAGGTGTCCTTCTTCTACTCGATGTCTAATAAAGTGATATTTTCTGTCAATATGCCGAGATCTACCATTATCCCTCGGTTCCTTGGTCAAGGCAACCACTCCTTCATTATCACAGAAAATTTCCATAGGCTCCTTTTGTAACGCCCGCAGATCCGGGCTAGTCAAATTAGAGGCAATAGGGGTTGGAAACGACTTTTCGACAAAAAGATTATTTTGAATAAATAAACCTAACCAAGTTGTAGAATATGTCACAAGGTTTCTGTACATATAAAGAACGCCGAAATCCGAGTTATAACGAAGAAGTTATGGCCCGTCGAAGTTTTACGGCAAAACCGGCACGACACCGGGAAGCATAAATAGTGAATTTACGATAGAGCGAGATTTAGCTTTATCAATCTAAACAAAAGTTGTAGAATATGTTAAACTAAGAGCGTCGATAAAAAGAACGCCCAAATCTGACTTCGTATGAGGAAGTTATGATTTTTCTAAGATTCGGCTTAGCAGTGCACGACCCGAAACTCGAATTTTAGTTCAAGCAGTTTTTGGCTTACACGACCTAAATGACAGTCTAATATCTCATTAATAGGAACTCAACGGTAAAAAGATGGATGAAAACGGAGTTCGTATGAAGGAGTTACAAATTCTTCGCGGTCATTTAACAGTCTAAACGCCTCCTACTGTTAAATTTGAGATCGGTCGAGAATTAGCCGACGGAGTCTAAATGAAAGTTGTAGATCTTGATTTTACCTACGTGTGGATATAAAGAACGTAGAAAACGGAGCTCGTATGTGAAAGTCACGGATTTATGATTTTTCAGATAATATGCACACATAGCACGTAGTTTATGATTTTTCTAAGTTCGAAGGCTGATACGCGATAGGGGGTGACGTGGCACCACCAGAATTGGACACGTGGCACCACCAGAAGGCCACCACATGGACCAACTCGGCGAGTAGGTTCCCCCTACTCGGCGAGTAGACCAGTCAGCACCCCTATAAATAGAGGTGTCGGGTTCCCTCATTCTTCACACCTTCCTAAACTATTCTTTCTCTCTCTAGACTCTCTCTCTCTAGCCCCCTAACCCCCCTAAAATCCTAGGTAAACCCCCTAGCACCTGAAGGAAGCCCCGAGGCTCCCGGAGTCCCGAGAAAAGATCCTTTCAGCTTGGGAACGCTGCTCCAGCGAAGCCCGGTTTTCGAGAAAACCCGTTGTAAGTGAGCTGCGCCTAACCTATCTTTAGTATAGCTTATGTTTTAATATAGTAACATTATTAGGAACTTATATTGAGTATTTGGGCTATTATTATGAGTTATATTAAGTGTTATTTAACGCTTATATAATAATAATAATAGTCAGACTATTAGTTTGTCACGGTTATCGTTACACTAAACCCTAGTGGTATTGATACTAGGTTTTATCGAAGGAAATTGTTTTGAGAGTATCGAAGTGCTGTTCGAGTGTTGAGTCACCACCTACTCAGGTGAGTGCATAGTCTCTTTCATCTTACACATAGATATGAAGTATTTTATATAAACTACGTGCTATGTGTGCATATTATCTGAATACTTGCTGTCCATGTTGGATGAACGTTTTATACATGTTTTAAAGGATTTAAACTGTATACGTATTTTATATACACGAATATGTTGGGTATGAGATGGGTAGAAGAATAATGAGAGATAGAAGATGACGTGAGTATACATTGGCAGCTATAGACTTAGTGTCTATGGAACAAACACCGGTAGCTATGGACTTAGTACCTGTTAGACGTTGGTAGCTATGGATTTAGTACTTGTTAGAAATCGGTAGCTATGGACTTAGTACCTATTAGTTAGACACTGGTAGCTATGGATTTAGTACCTGTAGGAATTGGTAGCTATGGACTTAGTACCTGTTGAACACTGGTAGCTATGGAATTAGTACCTGATGAGTAGGATATAACAGCTATGGAATTAGTGCTTTACGATTGAGCCAACTGCGGAAGTGTAGGGTACTCAGCTCATCTAAGCTATCTCGGCTTTTGTACTCGGACTTTGAGTCTTACTCAATTTGGCATTACTCTGTATCGGTAGTTCTCCCTTCTTCAAGTTTTTCATACAAAATCGTTGTAGTACTTTATCCAAGTAAGTATTCTGACTAAGTCCTATTAGTCTCTTACTTCGTTCTCTCACTATCCTTATTCCCAAAATATAGGAAGCCTCTCCGAGGTCCTTCATAGCGAAGCACTTCCCGAGCCAGGATTTAACCTCCTGCGAAATTGGGGACGTCGATTCCTATAAGCAGTATGTCATCGACATACAAAACGAGGAAGCTAACTATACTCCCACTGGCCTTGACATATACACATGATTCATCTTCACTTCGTACAAATCCAAACTCTTTGACTTTCTCATTGAAGCAAAGATTCCATCTGCGCGACACTTGCTTAAGTCCATAAATGGACTTCTCAAGCTTGCACACTCTATTAGGATGCTTCGGATCGACAAAACCCTCTGGTTGAGCCATGTAAGCATCCTCAGCCAACTTCCCATAAAGGAAAGCAGTTTTGACATCCATCTGCCATATCTCATAATCATGAAATGCAGCAATGGCTAGCATCACCCAAATAGATTTATCTTAGCAACCGGTGAGAAGGTCTTATCATAGTCCGGGAGTTTGAGTAAAGCCCTTCGCCACCAATCGTGCCTTATATGTGTGCACATTCCCATCCATGTAGGTCTTCTTCTTGAAGATCCATTTTCACCCAACCGTCTTACGTCCGGGCACATTGTCAACCAAATTCCAAACATGGTTGTCATACATGGACTGAATCTCGCTGTCCATCGCCTCTTTCCATTTTGCAGACTCTGGGCCTGCCATGGCTTCCCTATAGCTATTAGGTTCATCTAGATTTATTAGTGTACCATCACTAATATACGTATCCCCTTTGGTAGTAATATGAAAACCATAAAATTGGGGTTGAAATCTAACTCTTCCGGAACGTCTAAGAGGTAAGGAATCGTCAATCTGTTCAACCGGAGTTTCCTCCTCGGGTTGAGTGCCAGCGTTAGAGGTTCCTTCATCGCTCGACTCTTGAATCTCTTCAAGATCGATTTGCCTCCCACTTCTCCTTGGCTTATGAATTCTCGCTCTCGGAAAACCCTTCTCCTCACAACGAAGACAACATTGTCACTCGGTCTATAGAAGAGATATCCAAAGGATTTCTGTGGGTAGCCGATGAAAATACATCGCTCACTACGAGGTTCGAGCTTGTCGTGAGTCTCTCGTCTTACGAAAACCTCATAGCCCCAAACATTGATATGTGCCAACGAGGGAGCTTTCCCTGTCCACATCTCGTGAGGTGTTTTGGCAACCTTCTTTTTAGGGACTCCGTTAAGGATACGGGCAACAGTCTCTAAGGCATACCCCCATAATGAGATAGGTAGTGAAGCACGACTCATCATAGAACGAACCATGTCTAACAGGGTTCGATTACGCCTTTCTGCCACACCATTTAACTGCGGTGTCCTAGGTGGCGTCAATTGCGAAACTATTCTGCATTCCTTGAGATAGTCGTGGAATTCAAGACTTAGGTACTCTCCTCCTCGATCGGATCGAAGCATCTTGATTTTCCTACCCACTTGATTCTCCATTTCATGTTTGAATTCTTTGAAGTTTTCAAATGTTTCTGACTTGTGCTTGATTAATTAAATATACCCATATCTACTATAATCATCGGTGAAAGTCACGTAGAAGCGGTTCCTATCCTTTGTGGTGGATCTAAAGGGCCCACACACGTCGGTGTGTATGAGATCCAATAAACCCTTACCCCTCTCACAAGTGTCAGTGAAGGGTGACTTGGTCATCTTTCCAAGTAAACAAGATTTGCACGTGTCATATTCCCTAAGTTCGAATGACTCCAACACTCCATCCTTTTGGAATTGGGCTATGCGCTTCTTGTTGACATGTCCAAGACGACAATGCCACAAGGATGCTCTATCCATACTATTGGAAGAATCCATACACAACACATCATTTCCTAGGTTATCTACAACCATAACAGTTTCATAAATTCCATTACAAGCCATTGCTTCAAAATATAAAACACCATTTAGATAAGCATAAATCGAACCATTCTCATTATTAAACGAATATCTAAATCATTGTCTAAACAAACCATGAAAAGAAATGATGTTTCTTGCCATATCTGGCGAGTAGCAACAATTATTTAAATCTAAATTCAATCCATTACTAAGCACTAAAAATACACTCCAATCTTGGTAACAGGCGACGATCTTCTGTTCCCTATGATTAGATTTACTCTTCCAAGCTCCACATCCCTATTTCTTCTTAGTCCTTGCAAATCATAACAAATGTGGTAACCACACCCTGTGTCAAGAACCCAAGAAATATCATGGGATGAATCATTAGATTTAATTGTGTATATACCTGCAAAAGATGGCTTGATCTTTCCATCCTTGATGGCTTGCAGATATTCCGAGCAGCTTTTCTTGCAATGTCCTATTTTGTGGCAATGATGGCACTCTGCCTCTTTTGGGTTAGCGTTGGGCTAAGCAGGATCAACCTTGGTCCCACTAGAAGAGGAACCATCTTGGGACTTTCCCTTGTTGTGGTTCTTCGAAGAAGCCTTCCTCTTCTTCCCCCTTCCCTGCCCAATAGCCAAAATAGGAGCAGCAGACGGATTGGGAGTTGGTGCAACAGACTTGTCCTTTAGGTTGCTCTCAGCAGTCCTTAGGAGACCTTGGAGTTTGCTTAGGGTGAGCTCTTCCTTGTTCATGTGGTAGGTCATCCTAAATTGGTTGTAACATGAGGGCAAGCAGTGAAGAACAATGTCGATAGCCAAATCTTCCCCAAAGTTGACATTCAACTTGTGAAGACGATCAACATACCTTTGCATCTTTTGCAAGTACACGGTTAGAGACTCTCCACTTCCCATTTTAGCAGTGATCATATTCGTTATGATCTCATAGCGCTCTTGCCTCGCGCTTTGGTGATATCTCTCCATCAAGTCTAGATGCATCTGATAAGGAAACATGTCCTCATAGGACTTTTGGAATTCAGAGTTCATTGTGGCTATCATGATGCAATGGACTTTCGTTGCATCACGCTCATGTGTCTCAAACACAGCCATTTCCTTGGGAGTGGCAGTTTCTAGATTGATCTTTTCGAGCTTCTCATCGAGAACATACTCCTTGTTCTCATAACGAGCGATCGTGCGAAAGTATCTTATCCATTTGCTAAAGTTCGATCCATCGAAAGTCACTTGTTGACAAAGGCTCATTAGCGTTGTTTGCATTAGACATCTACAAATAGAAAGGAACAAAGTTGATTAGAGTTAAGTCCCTAATTAACACCAAAAATGGAAATTTAGGGCTAGGACCCAACAACATTATTTACACATTAGAAAAGGGATACCATAATCCAACATGCAAATAATTTGGAGGTAAGTGAATGACGATTCACTAATTCTTCACCACGAAAAACGTAAGCTTTAAGTTTTAAAGGTATTGAGAATTCCTAGATTTCTTTGAGATTCATTGAACTTTTCAATGGCATGTTTAAATCTCGATATGCCCCTCTAGTTTGTGACTGGGATATCGAGGATCACAAAGCGGGTGTGAATAACCATGCAAATCTACATGGTGCCTTCATTGTTACAATCACCTATTTGATATGCCGGTAAACCACACACGCTCCACCGAACTATTGCAAACAATGAATCACCCTTTGCCATCTTTTCTTAGAACCAATTAGTGTGTCGGTTAACAACACACGCTCAACTAACATCTAAACAAGGGTGCAAAGTGTAATTTCATGGGATTGCATCAATTCACTTTTCCTAAAGTAACTAAGATTGGGAATTTTATAAAAGAGCTTAGTTACTTTAAAAAGATTCATTATACTTATTAATGAGAAGAGGTTTGCCCTATCCTACCCGTTCGGCTAACGACCCTCCACCAGTCAAGCAAGAGGTGGGTGTGAGTGTACACCCATTAAGCGCCATTTTATAGGCAGCAACCTTATACCCACCTTATAGATTGGCTTCGTGAATGAGGCCTACTAACGGTAAGACTAGCATCTTTAATTATACATATAAATATATTAAACTTGTAATATTATATTAGTATAGGTTGAATTTTAAACTTGTAAAATTCTAGGGTTTGAAATTTAAATTATTTAAATTAAACTTTTAATCAGAAAACTTAAATTTCAAAATTTGAGGACAAGTTTCAAACTTTTCAAAACATAAGGATCAAATAGCAAATATTATAAATCAACTAGTTAGATTATCTCAATTTGATCTTATTTAATATTACGTGCAAGACAATCCACCAATTCAATTCAAATAATCAATTGTTATCATATAAGGAAATTATTATTCAACTAATTGGTAATTATCTTTTGTTTGGTCAAGAATATACTCATATATATGTTTAAAATCGGATTTTAATGACCCAAAGCAGTAAAGGTGAGTTTCCTCAAGTAAAACAACAAGAAATCCTGGAACTCCCTCTTTCCGACGCTCGAACTCGCCGAGTTCCCACTATGGACTCGCCGAGTTGGAGCTACTCGCCGAGTCCACAGTGGAACTCGCCGAGTTCATCAGGCAGAATCACAAAATCGAATTTTTCAAGCAACAAGCAATCAACCAATGCATCAATTCAATAGAAATCAATCAAAGCTCTGATACCACTGATGAGTTTGAGCCACAAGAACTTTCCTATGTGCACATACAAACCCTAATTGCTTGGATCTAGGTTTCTCTAATTGAACATGCATTGTATCTAAGACTTTCAATACTAGATCTAATGTAAACAATTGATTCTAATCATATGAATTAGGATCTAGAACAATACCTTGGATTACTTGCTTGATACTTCTTCTTGGAGCTTAGAGTCACAATTGTTACTCCTCTAATGGCTTACAAACACCAACTAGCAAGAAGATGATTTGAGAGAAGGAGAGAGGTGAGAAATCAGCTCCAGGGTTTCCACAAAGATTCAGTGGCCGATTTCTCCAACCCTAAGGGTCTATATATAGTATGAGCTCCTAGGGTTTCACCTTAAACCCTAATTAGATAACTTAGCCTCAAAGCAATCCAAAGATCCTTCTAGATAAGGCCTTGGACGATTTTTAAGATATCCATATCCTTAAAATCGTCCCTTCCCATATCCATATGGATTCATAGCCATTAAACACAACTATCACACATTTGACAGTTTATGCCCATTTATTCAATTAATCTCTTTAAGTCACCAAATTAATTCCTAATTAATTTATGACTTATATTAATTAAATAATATTATTATTCCTTTAACATATTATTCTTATAATACATTAATAATAATATCTCCTCTCTCTATATAAATCACCTTGTCAAATTACTACGGTGGAGGCAACCCAAAAGGACCATGCACAACCAGGTCAAGTACTTACCAAATATAGTTACAACCTTAGACACTAATCCAACATGTTTATGGATTGATATGATATTGACAATGTTTTCAGTAAACGATTTTATAAATTACTTAATTAAAAACTAAATTTTTGGACTAAAAAATTGGGATGTTACAAGATTACTTTGATTTTATTTTAAAAGCATAAACTAAATCGGTTTTTTTTGGCCGAGAAATTTGGGGATGTCACATGAGCTAGACCAGGACCACGACTGTGATGGGTTTTAGCCATAAGATACTTTCCTATGTGCGCATGCAAAACCCTAATGCTTGGATCTAGGCTTTCTAATAAACATGCTTTGAATCCAAGACTTCTAATTACTAATTAGGTTAAATAACAACATTGAAACAGATCTAGAATCATACCTTTTGATTTCCTTGTTGATCTTGAGGTCTTGGAGCTTCTAGAGTCACAAATGTCACTCCTCTAATGGCTTATAAACACCAATAGCAAGAAGAATGATTTAGGAGAGAGGAGAGTGAGGAATTTCGACCAAGGTTCTCTTACTTAATCAGAAGTGTCGAATTCCCTATGCTATGGGGTCTATTTATACTTGTAGACTCCTTAAGGGTTACAACCTAAACCCTAATTGGATAATCTTCTCTTAAGGCTATCCAAATCCATTCCATAGATAAGCCTTTGGACGATTTTGGCTATCGTAATACTCTTAGAATTCGTCCAAAGCATATCCTAATGGATTTACAGTCTAAAGCTTAACTATCAAACAATTGACAGTTTATACCCCTTTATTTAATTAATCTCTTTAAGTCACCAAATTAATTCTAATTAAGTATATGACTTATATTAATCAAATAACAAATATATTATTCATTATATTATTCTGATAATATATTAATAATATTTACTCTCTCTTAATAAATCATCATATCAAGTTGCTATGGTGAAGGCAACCCAAAAGGACCATGCACAACCGGATCAAATACTTGCCTAATATAGTTGCAGCCTTAGACACTATTCCAACAGTCTCCCACTTGGATAAGTCTAGTAACTATATTTACAGGTACAATTCGGTTTGCAGTCGTAGCTCTCAAAGACGCTGTCAACTCTGATCTAATCAATCTTGTCCTTTAGATAAGGGAACGTACAGTCCTCTGTTAAATATCACGTTGACAAACCTATGGAATGGTTAGTCAAGCATTTAGTTTTCTCGATCTCTGATTTATTTGACATAGAACTTAATCGAACACATCAATTCAGTTCTGACCGGGCCCGGCACATAAGTCAAACCAAATCATCGAGCGGCCGAGATATCGCTTTTACCTTCTTAGATAAAAGTTACAGATAAACTTCGACTTATATGCATTTACTTACTCATTTACCAACTATACACAACAATACGTTTTATAACACGAAGTTACTGATGCGTTTTCGTATTATCAATGTACAATCAATTAACAAATAATAAACCATATATCTAGGTTTTAAGACTATATGATATTATCGTCTTGCGATCACCTTTTATATCGTATTCCATAAGGTGATTCCAGCAAGCGCGGGTTTATTCCAATGCTCAAAACTAGTTCATAAGCACTCATGAACGTTGCAGCAATCCTTTGCTATGTCTAACACCATTTAGACATTCTACACACCAATTCATGACAATCTTCATTCATATCTACTCCCAACATATGAACGATTGTGGACCATTTGAATAATTCGATTATTCCTAATAAACTCAATTATTCTGGAAGTCAAAACATGCAAAGTGAAACAATAGGTAAACAATTAACATAAGACAGTAACATTACTCATAAATAAAACTTCTTTATTTAATCATCAAATGTCAATTACATTTATCTATTACACGTTTCTAATACTATCTAATCTACGCTAATATCATCCTTCAGCCCAATACTCCTAGCATGCTGCAAGTGCTTAACCCTACTCAGTCCCTTCGTAAGTGGATCTGCTGGGTTATCTTTTGATGATATCTTCTTCACTACGAGTTGTCCTTCTTCTACAAGATGTCTGATGAAGTGATATTTTCTGTCGATATGTCTTGATCTACCATGATCCCTCGGTTCCTTGGTCAAGGCAACCGCTCCTTCGTTATCACAGAAAATCTCCATGGGCTCCTTTATGGCAGGTACGACTCCAAGATCACCGATGAAGTTCTTTAGCCATATTGCCTCCTTCGACGCTTCGCTCGCTGCAATGTACTCTGATTCGCACGTTGAATCAGCTACGGTCTCCTGCTTGGAACTCTTCCATGTCACTGCTCCTCCATTTAGGGTAAAGACCCAGCCCGACTGCGAACGGTAGTTGTCCCTATCGGTCTGAAAACTGGCGTCACTATACCCTCGCACCTTCAAGTCATCACTCCCTCCGAGGACTAAGAACCATTCCTTCGTCCTCCGAAGGTACTTAAGGATGTTTTTCATCGCAATCCAATGTGCTTTGCCAAGATTCCCTTGATATCTGCTAACCATGCTCAAGGCGAAGGCTACATCAGGGCGAGTACAAGTCATAGCGTACATGATTGAGCCAACTGCGGAAGCGTATGGTACTCGGCTCATTTCTGCTATCTCAGCTTCGGTACTCGGACTTTGAGTCTTACTCAATTTGGCGTTACTTTGTATCGGTAGTTCTCCCTTCTTTGAGTTTTCCATACTAAAACGTTTTAGTACTTTCTCTAAGTAAGTATTCTGACTAAGTCCAATTAGTCTCTTACTTCTTTCTCTTACTATCCTTATTCCCAAAATGTAAGAAGCCTCTCCGAGGTCCTTCATAGCGAAGCACTTCCCGAGCCAGGACTTAACTTCCTGCAGAGTCAGGATGTTGTTTCCTATGAGTAATATGTCATCGACATATAGAACGAGGAAGCTTACTATACTCCCACTGGCTTTGACATATACACAAGATTCGTCTTCGCTTCGTACAAATCCAAACTCTTTGACTTTCTCATCGAAGCAAAGATTCCATCTGCGAGACGCTTGCTTAAGTCCATAAATGGACTTCTCAAGCTTACACACTCTATCCGGATGCTTCGGATCCACAAACCCCTCTGGCTGAGCCATGTAAACATCCTCAGCCAACTTTCCATTAAGGAAAGCGGTCTTGACATCCATTTGCCAAATCTCATAATCATTAAATGCGGCAATTGCTAGCATCACTCTAATAGATTTAATCTTCGCAACTGGTGAGAAGGTCTCATCATAGTCAACTCCGGGAGTTTGAGTAAAGCCCTTCGCGACCAATCACGCTTTATATGTGTGTACGTTCCCATCCACGTCGGTCTTCTTCTTGAAGATCCATTTGCACCCAACGGTCTTGCGTCCGGGTACGTAATCAACCAAACTCCAAACTTGGTTATCATACATGGATTGGATCTCGCTATCCATTGCCTCTTTCCATTTTGCAGACTCCGGGCCTGCCATGGCTTCCCTATAGCTATTAGGTTCATCAAGGTTTACTAGTGTACCATCACTAATATACGTGTCCCCTTCGGTAGTAATATGAAAGCCATAAAACTGGGGATGAACTCTAACTCTATCGGAACGTCTAAGAGGTAAGGATTCGTCAATCGGTTCAACCGGAGTTTCCTCCTTGGGTTGAACGCCAGCGGTAGAGGTTCCTTCATCTATCGACTCTTGAATCTCTTCAAGTTCGATTTGCCTCCCACTGTCTCCTTGGCTTATGAGTTCTCGCTCTCGGAAAACTCCTCTCCTCGCAACGAAGACAACATTGTCCTTCGGTCTATAGAAGAGATATCCAAAGGATGTCTGCGGGTAGTCGATGAAAATACATCGCTCACTTCAAGGTTCAAGCTTGTCGTGAGTATCTCGTCTTACGAAAGCCTCGCAACCCCAAACCTTGATATGTGCCAACGAGGGAGCTTTCCCTGTCCACATCTCGTGAGGTGTTTTGGCAACCTTCTTAGTAGGGACTCCGTTAAGGATATGGGCGGCAGTCTCTAAGGCATACCCCCAAAAAGAGATTGGTAGCGAAGCACGACTCATCATAGAGCGAACCATATCTAATAAGGTTCGATTACGCCTTTCTGCCACACCATTCAACTGCGGTGTCCTAGGAGGCGTCAATTGTGAGACTATTCCACACTCCTTGAGATAATCGTGGAATTCAAGACTTAGGTACTCTCCTCCTCGATCGGATCGAAGCATCTTGATTTTCCTGCCCAATTGATTCTCCACTTCATTCTTGAACTCTTTGAACTTTTCAAAGGTGTCTGACTTTTGCTTTATTAAGTAGATATACCCATATCTACTATAGTCATCGGTAAAAGTCACATAGAAGCGGTTCCCATCCTTCGTGGTTGATCTAAACGGTCCACATACATCGGTATGTATTAGGTCCAATAGACCCTCGCCCCTTTCACATGTACTCGTGAAGGGTGACTTAGTCATCTTTCCAAGTAAACAAGACTCGCATGTGTCATCTTCCCTAAGGTCGAATGACTCCAACACTCCATCCTTTTGTAGTTGGGCTATGCGCTTCTTGTTGACATGTCCAAGACGACAATTCCACAAGGATGCTTTATCCATACTAGTGGAAGAATCAATATTCAAAACATCATTTCCTAAGTTATCAACAATCATAACGGTTTCATATATTCCATTACATGGCATAGCTTCAAAGTAAAAGACACCATTTAGATAAGCGAAAATAGAACCATTCTCATTATTAAAAGAAAATCTAAATCCTTGTCTATATAAACCATGAAATGAAATGATGTTTCTTGCCATTTCTGGCGAATAGCAACAATTGTTCAAATCCAAAACCAAACTATTCCTAAGCACTAAAGAATACACTCCAATCTTGGTCACAGGCGACGATCTTCTGTTCCCCATGATTAGATTGATCCTTCCTTGCTCCACATCCCTACTTCTTCTTAGTCCCTGCACATTAGAACAAATGTGATAACCACAACCGGTGTCAAGAACCCAAGAAATAGCATGATTAGAATCGTTAGATTTGATTGTGTATATACCTACAAAAGATGGCTTGATCTTTCCTTCTTTGATTGCTTGCAGGTAATCCGAGCAGCTTCTCTTCCAATGTCCTATCTTGTGGCAGTGGTGGCACTCTGCCTCCTTCGGGTTAGAGCAGGGCTTGGCGGGATCAACTTTGGTCCCACTAGAAGAGGCACCATCTCGGGCTTTCACCTTGCGATAGTTCTTCGATGAAGCTTTCCTCTTCTTTCCCTTCCCTTGTCCAATAGCCAAGACAGGAGCAGCGGGCGGATTGGGAGTAGGTGCAACAAACTTGTCTTTGAAGTTGCTCTCAGCAACCCTCAAGAGACCTTGGAGCTTGCTTAGGGTGATCTCTTCTTTGTTCATGTGGTAGGTCATCCTAAATTGATTGTACATCGGAGGCAAAGAGTGAAGCACCATGTCGATCGCCAAGTCTTCACCGAAGTCAACATTTAACTTACGAAGGCGGTCGACATACCTTTGCATCTTTTGCAAGTGCACGGTAAGAAATTCTACATGACCCATCTTCGCGGAAATCATGTTAGTGAAAATCTCATACCTCTCTTGTCTCGCGTTTTGGTGGTACCTCTCCAATAAGTCTTGCTATACATGTCCTCGTAGGACTTTTGGAATTCGGAGTTCATGGTGGCGATCATGATGCAATGTACCTTCGTTGCATCTCGCTCATGAGTTTCAAAGGCGGTGATTTCGGCTGGAGTAGCGATTTCGGTGTTGATTTTCTCGAGCTTCTCATCAAGGACATACTCTTTGTCCTCATAGCGAGCAATGGTGCGAATGTATCTTATCCATTCGCTAAAGTTCGTTCCATCGAAGGTGACCTTTTGGCAAAGGCTCATCAACGTGAAAGAACTAGCAGCAGCGTTGTTTGCGTTCGACATCTACAATTAGAAAAGGACAAAGATAGATTAGAATAAGAATCCCTAATTATCACCCAATAAGAAAATTAGGGCTAGGATCCAACAATAACATTTACATACTAGAAAAGGGATGTCGTAATCTAACATGGAAATAAATTGAAGGTAAGTGAATGACGATTCACTAATTCTCCATCACAAAAACCTAAACTATTAGTCCTAAGTGTTTTTGAGAATTCCTAGGTTCGGATGAGATTCATTGAAACTATTCAATGGCATGTTTAAATCTCGATATGCCCCTCTTGTTTGTGACTGGGATGCCGAGAATCACAAAGCGGGTGTGAATTACCATGCAAATTCACATGGTGCCTTCATTGTAACAATCACCTATTTGATGTGCCGGTAAACCACACACGCTCCATCGAACTATGATAAACAATGAATCACCCTTTTCCACCTTCGCTTAGAACCAATTAGTGTGCCGGTAAACCACACACGCTCCACTAACATCTTAGCAAGGTGCAAGGTGTAATTTCATGGGATGGCATCAATTCACTTTTCCTAAAGTAACTAGGATTGGGAAATTTTAAAAAATATGTGTAGTTACTTTGTATTTCTTATTATACTTTTAATGAGAGGATGAGGTTGCCCTATCCTACCCGTTCGGCTAACGACCCTCCACCAATCAAGCAAGCGGTGGGTGTGAGTGTACACCCATTAAGCGCCATTTTATAGGCCGCAACCTTATACCCACCTTATAGATCGGCTTCGTGAATGAGGTCTACTAACGGTAAGACTAGCATTTAGTTATATATATATATATATATATATATATATATATATATATATATATATATATATTATGCTAGTAATATCATATTAGTATAAGGTTGTATTTTAAAACTTTTAAAATCTAGGGTTTGAAATTTAAGTTGTCTAAATTAAAAACTTTTAATCACAAAAGTAAATTTCAAAACATGAGGGTAGGTTTTAAACATTTAAAACATGGAGGATCAAATAACAAATAATTCTAATTAACAATTAATATCCTAATTATCTATATTTGATTTATTCAAGATTTCTTTGAAAGATAATTACCAAAATAATTAAAATAATTAATTAATTATCATATAAGGAAATTAAATATTTAATTAGTTGATAAATATCTTTTTCTAGATCAAGATAATAGTCATATATATCATAAAATCGGATTTAGATTGATCTATTATGATTAAGGTAAGTTTCCATAAGATAAACACAAAGAAATCCCGAATCTGGTCATTCCTGACGCCTGGACTCGCCGAGTGCACAAGGGGACTCGCCGAGTCAGGCCTACTCGCCGAGTCCACCTTGGGACTCGCCGAGTCAGTGACTCAGAAACCAAAAAATCGAATTTTGCAGGTTTGTTTCAGTTAATCAAGCAACAATTTAAAGAAAACCAAGCTAGGCTCTGATACCACTGATGGGTTTTAGCCATAAGATACTTTCCTATGTGCGCATGCAAAACCCTAATGCTTGGATCTAGGCTTTCTAATAAACATGCTTTGAATCCAAGACTTCTAATTACTAATTAGGTTAAATAACAACATTGAAACAGATCTAGAATCATACCTTTTGATTTCCTTGTTGATCTTGAGGTCTTGGAGCTTCTAGAGTCACAAATGTCACTCCTCTAATGGCTTACAAACACCAATAGCAAGAAGAATGATTTAGGAGAGAGGAGAGTGAGGAATTTCGACCAAGGTTCTCTTACTTAATCAGAAGTGTCAAATTCCCTATGCTATGGGGTCTATTTATACTTGTAGACTCCTTAAGGGTTACAACCTAAACCCTAATTGGATAATCTTCTCTTAAGGCTATCCAAATCCATTCCATAGATAAGCCTTTGGACGATTTTGGCTATCCTAATACTCTTAGAATTCGTCCAAAGCATATCCTAATGGATTTACAGTCTAAAGCTTAACTATCAAACAATTGACAGTTTATACCCTTTTATTTAATTAATCTCTTTAAGTCACCAAATTAATTCTAATTAATTCTATGACTTATATTAATCAAATAAGAAATATATTATTCATTATATTATTCTCATAATATATTAATAATATTTACTCTCTCTTAATAAATCATCCTATCAAGTTGCTATGGTGAAGGCAACCCAAAAGGACCATGCACAACCGGATCAAATACTTGCCTAATATAGTTGCAGCCTTAGACACTATTCCAACAGACTGTGCAGACTATCCCGACTGGTCGTAGTCGATCGTTGTCTTGGTGCACCGTTCTCCGGACAACAAAACCAAACACCCAATAGGACTCGAGTACTTCCTTGACCATTTAACTAGCCGTTGAACGGCCAAATTTTTAAAAAATTGTTTTTTTTAAATAAAATTTTTTACATATTATTTTCACCTATAAATACCCGATTCTAAACCTTATTTCATACACTATTTTTTTTCTTACTCTATACACAAAATATACACAACATTTCACAACCAAAACCATGGATCCCAACAAAAACACCCATCCAAATTATAGAAATCGCAAACCTGATAATGTTTTTGTATTAGGCTATGTTTGGCGGACTAGCTGAAAAGCTAGCTGATGGCTGAAAAGCTAGCTGTTAAATAAAAAGCTAGCTGATAGCTGAAAAGCTAGCTAATAAAAAATAATGTTTGGTAAAACTAGCTGAAAAGTTAGCTGAAATATATAAAATTACATAAAAGGACATGTAAGAATATGTGTTTCTATAATTAATTAAGGGGCGTATTTGAAAATTTTTAAAAAAGCTCCTAAAAAGCTAGTCTAAGTAGCTTTTCAAAAAGCTAGCTTATCAGCTACTTTTTGGCTTACCAAACACGACAACATAAAAAAGCTCGAAAAATAAGCTAGCTGTGGCGCGCCAAACACAGCCTTAGACACAGCCATCACAACTCCCTTATTCGCCGTATTTTGTTTCGGTAACTCAACATTCACCACCACCTCAACCTAAAAAGAAAAAAAAAACGGTCCGACCCAACATCACCCAAGAAAGGGTCCCATGGACAAAAGGGGAAGAAGAAAAGCAAGTCGAGGCATGGATTTCAACTTCCCAAGACCTAATCGAAGGCGATAGTCAAACGTACGATTGATTTTGGAAGAAAGTTTGCGCGGTGTGAGCTAGCAGGAAGTGAAAGCCAAAATCCCGATCAAATTATCTCGAAGTGGCGCGATATTCGACTAAAATGCACCGAATTTGGAGGAATTTACAACAACCTTCTAAACATACAAAAAAGGTCAAATGATTTTGATATCTTCAAGGCGGTTTCGGACCAATTTTAAAAAATAACGGCTACCCACAAAGCTTTTCCATATGTAAAACATTGACTAAAGTTGAAAGAGGCCCCGGAATGGAAAGAGTAACGGAAGGAAGTTCACAATCTTCAGATTCAAAGCGTGCAAGAAACTCTAATGCAACGTCTCAACAATCTGACAGGCGAACACACTTCGACATCAACGATGATCCGTTCGATCTTGAAGACGAGAAACCTCTTCGTCGATCTGTTGGAAGAAATAAAGTAAAAAAATCGGCTTCAACGGCTTCAGGATCTAGTGTTATGAATCAATTTGGAGAGAAATTTGATAATTATGTGCACGTTCAAGAAACAAAGGCGGAGATATTGATTCGGGTAGAACAAAAACTGAAAGAAACACCATCGATGATTCAAACAAAAACCTATATGGAAATCTTGCAAATGAAAGCGGACGACCTCAAAGGCGAATATTTTGAGCTATTTCTCGCGATGAAGGAATCAATTCGAGTCCGATGTAAAAATAGAGGGTAGGTATTTTAGTTAAGCTTGGTAATTTTATGTTTTTTTTTATTTATCATGTTATTTTTATTTTTTTTATTTTAATTAATGTATTTTTTTATTTTTAATGTATTTTTTTATATTTTTTATTTTATTTTAGTTAAAAAATGAGGTGAAGTGGTCTCTTTAGTTGTAGATATCTGATAATTAGTTTAATTTAGTGATTAATAACACCACCACTATAATAGTTAGCGGCAAGTAAGATGGATGGTCTAGTGTGTTACCCAAAAGAGTGGATTGGTCATAACCTCGAAACAACTAAACCATGTGCTTATATGGAGCGAATGGTTCATATCCAATACCTATATGGAATGTTACATTGGTATGGAGCAATGTAGAGCTCTTGTACTTAAAACAACTAATAAATTTAGAGGCATCAATGTCAAATATATACTCCAACTCCATGATCAGGACATGTGCATAAAAACATCAAAGATAGAACAAAGATGCCAAAGATGCCACCAAAATGGACAAACAACATATCCTTCCAAGACGAGCAATAATGACATAAACCGAAGGGGGATGAAGATGAGTGGCAGAAATGTAATGCTCTGCTGCAGACGCAAGACCATAGAAGAGCATACTGGTAACGATTATATTCATGGAGTGAGGGTGTGTTTGGAAAGGAAATGGAGATCCCTTGGATTTGATTTCTGCAAACACACATAAACTAGTGATAATAAAGCTAAATGGGGATGGATGCATGATAACAGCTTCTTCCCCAAATGTTCGCTGGTAATAGTTAGTCCAGACACGATGGGAAGGTTTCAAGTGATTGACGATATGAGCTACAATATTGAACAAAAACGCTATGACGAAACTGAATGTATTGGCTTCTGCAGGTGGCTCCATAGCTTCTTCATCGACTGGATTATCCGTAGGTGAAGGCATCATCTCTGCTGATAATATTTTGAAAGAGAAAAGCTTTGGCCTTTGGGTTGTGAAGAACTTATGGATTCCTTCGAATATATATTTATAGTACGAATCAACCCAGCTGCTGAGGTCACCGACTTTGAATGTAAGTGAATCACCGAAGCCAATACATCAAGAACCGGTCCAACAATCAAACAATAGTTGGTCGCACATGGACTTTATAGCTATTCATCTTCCATTGGCGTGGGACCAGAATCTGACTTTAAAGAACCCACAGGCCACAGGCCACAACGACGACACCCCGTGTGTCAACCGCATGTCCAGCGTCAAAAAACATTTCCTATGTCTTCGTTTCTTTCATTAATTTTATTAGAGAAAATATTATTAAATTAAATTCTCTCGTAACAAAAAATTTGTTTTTAAAGTAACTATTTTTTTATGAAGTATTTTATTAAGTTTTTCTTTCTAATTTGTTACTATATATATATATATATATATATATATATATATATATATATATATATATATATATATATATATATATATATATATAATGTGGATGAACAACTATTGCGTGGACGTGTGGATAATGTTATTTTCTGAAAATTACTAAGAGAATATGTTGTTTAATAATTGGAATACCTTCAATCTCACAGAACTATTGTTATTTTAATGGATTCTCACCAATTATAATTCATTTTTGTTCTCATTCATCGTTTTTTATTTACTTTAATTCTTACAGAATACGACTCAATAAAGATTCTGATAACATTCTGACAGAATAAGAATAATTAAAAAATATATATAATAACCTTATAGACGATTTAATTAGTGAAAATGCTTAATAATTAAAATAATTATATACGATTGAACGTATTCATATTATCAAATAACATATTTTATTTGTAATTCTCACAGAATAACATTATCTACACGTCCACACAATAGATGTCAATCTACATATCAACCTATATATATATATATATATATATATATATATATATATATATATATATATATATATATATATATATATATATATATATATATATATTATAATAATAATAATAATAATAACATGAAATAAAATCAATATTTTACAATTTGCAAAAATTGAAATAAATACTATTAAATTTAAATTCACATTTCATGTTTATATTATTGGAGAAAATTAGTACATCATTTTAAAAAATAATAAAGGCCATAAAAATATCAGAGATATATTATGAATTTAATAGTCAATATTGAAGAGAAAAATTGAAAGAAAAAAAAGTCAAATTGATATAAAGCTTTAAAGATTAACCAAGTAAAAAACAACATTCTTACATGTTAACCGTACAAAGATGAAACTGAAAAATAAAAAAATAAAAAATAAAAAAATAAAAAAAAAATAAAAATACATTTATTAGATAAAAGTCGTTGATATTATTGACCCAAAAAACCAACTCACTTTAAACGCCAAAACGAGTAGTAGAGGTGTTGTGCTCTTTTCTTGAGGTTGAGGGTTCAACTCATATAATGGATATAAGTTAACTTTAAAAAGTACTTTAAAAGTATATTAGATTTGTCGGTAAAAACAAATCAAGATTAGGATCCAATATTTGATCGTTTTCCGCTTAATAATATCATGATCAAATTGGGATCATAAGACCCTACAAAAAGCATTTAAAAAAAACATTTTCGTCTACGATCATTCTCCAGTTTTATCAAAAAAAAAAAGATTGGAATCGATACCATATAGACACCTAATTTAATTTTAAAATATTTTTTTGATTGAAATTGCATTGTTTTCCGAAAAAGTTATAAACAGTTAATTATATGTTAACTATTTATAAAATGTTCAATAAGATGTCTTATTAGGTTATTAACATGTATAGTCTTAAAAGGGCCTGTAATTAAAAGTGCTATAAATGTTACATCGAGTATTTGACCTCCCATATTTGTCTTTATTATTTGTTTGTTCTAGTTTAATCAAAATATTTATGATTATATATTATTTGTTTATTGTATTTGTTATTACACAGTATATTAATTTAATATTAAGCGTCATATAACACATACATATATTTAAGACAACATACATATGTTTTAAAATATATTTCAGATATCCAAATTTGAAAGTTCAGCAACGAAAATATACTAGCTACTTTAGAAAACGTACATCTTTATTACAATTTGGTATTTTTTTTAATATCTATAAAATATGTAATAATAACGTGATAATAGTTGGATGATAATTGGAAAACAATTGATTGGATCAGTTTGGTTTGGGATTGAATCTAGATTGTCATCTAAGAACCTATTTATCCAATTTGGATATGAAAATTTTGAAACTGATCCGATCCATTCCGATGTATGTTGGTCGTCATTTTAAATTTAATTGGTCGATCGGTGTTTTCAGCACACTTATGTATAATATGGTATGCACGAAGCCAGACAGTGCTAAAGCAGTGAGAGTTATCCAGTTTTGCTATGCTACTTGAAAAGAACTGATGAGGTTGCCTTTCTTTATCTTTATAAAGACATACAACGAAAATAACTAAAAGATAATCACAAACGGGTTGATATTACAACAAGAAATTTAGTCTTTACAACAATTTAAAGTTACATGGATAGACTCTATTTTTCTTCTTTTGGGGATTGTAGAAGTTCAGTCTCACTCATCCCTGCAAAATAATTTTGATAATCCTTGATCAAATCTGCTCCATGACTATGGTGAAACAAGGTTGTTCACCACATGGATGTATATGGTAGAACAAGGTTGTACTCATGGATCATAGATTTTATGTTCTGAACATCTTTACTGGCACCGAGTCCTTTTTCTTCGATCTAGTCAAGAAGCCTTCTAGATTTTGGGAATCTTTATGTTGTGCCATTCTCTTTTCTACATAATTCTTTAATTCCTCATGGGAAAATCACAAAACGAAAGAACAACTCTAGGCCACTCTATTAGTAGACTACGATTAGATCCAAGACAAGACAGTGCTCAAAGGAACTGCAGACCAGCTCTACCCAGATTCTCCAGCCCTACATTAAGTTAGCAGCATATAAACAAAATACAACAAACTCTTCAGGTATATCCAATATTAATATTAATCTCACTAGATTGTTATCAAAGCCATAAGGCAATCTACAGAATCAAAGAGCTGATGGTTCATATAGAAACCTATAATACATCAGGAAAGAGCAATCTAATTACACATGATCAGGCAAGGTTGAGTTAAATCAAGGAGCAAGTATGGAAATATCAAAAACAAAATAAAGATGCCAAACATATCACCATAGTGCACAAACAACCAATCCTTACCAGTCGTACAATGATGGCATAAAACGAACCCGGAAATATGGCAGAAATGAAATGCTCTGATGCAGAAGCCAGGCCATATAAGATGAGACAGATAAGGGCTACATTAACGAACCCAGGGTGCGTTGTAAAAGGGAAATCAGATCCCTGCGACTTCATTTCCGCAAAAGCATACAAACTAGTAATTATAAAGCTAATTGGGGATGGGGGCATGTCTACAGCGCCAAATGTTTGAGGGTAATAAACGATCAATAGGCCACGGATAGAATCCAGTAGATTAAGGATGCAATTGGGCAAAAACGCCATGGCGCCATTGTCGGCTGCTTCTTCCGCTTCTGCCCGTGGTACTTCCATATCTGTAGCTTCTTGGTCGACATGATTAATAATGGAAGAAGACATCGACATCTCTGCTATAAGTTTTGAAAGAGAGACTTGGATATTGCTTTCTTTTATAGTGTCACGGCCGCACGGCCATGGGGGCATGGAAGCCGGCTAAGACTTTGTATGTCGTCAGGGCGGGCATTACAATGTGTACTATCGAATACGGGGATGTCAATGTAAAGTGTAAACTAACGAAAATACAGACAAAATAAGGTTTCTATTCTTATGAAAAAAAATACAATTACAATGAAAGGGAAGCTGATTAAGTACAATTACAATGAAATGAAAGGAAGCTAATTAAGTAATTAAGTAAACCTAGTTTATGGAATGATAAAACATTGGCCCATACCAAAAAGGGCCTAATAGATTTCTTAGACTAACATCCCTTCAAGCTCATAATACAACACAATAAGTATTGAAAGTTTGTCGGAGAGAAGGTTTTCCGTCAAACTCATAATACCACACAATAAGTATTGAAAGTTTGTCGGAGAGAAAATAAAACTGAGTATCAATCAAGGCTTTCACAAATATATTAGCAATCTCCAAGTGGATGGAACATAAGATAGAGAAATGGTCCCATGTTGAAAGTAGTGACAAGTGAAATCACAATCAATTTTAATATGTTTAGTTCGCTTATGGAACACTGAATTCTTGACAATCATTATCGCACTCTCATTGTCACAGTGTAAAAAGGTAAATTGAGAAATATGAACACTCATATTTGCAAGAAGTCATCGCAACCAAACAATCTCACAAGTAACAACAACCAAAGCTCGATACGTAGATTCTATAGGTGATCGAGAGACAACATCATGTTTTTTACTCCTCCACGAACTCAACGAATCTCCACGAACAATACAATACCAATAGTGGACTTGCAATCATAAACAACACTATTCTAATGAACATCCCTATATGCACGCAACTCAAGAGATGATGTGGAAGGAAACACAAGGCTACATAAACTAAGTACCACGAAGATATCCCAAAATAAGAAGAATAGTTCTCTAATGAACACTAGGAGCAGTGACAAATTGACTAACCACATGAACTACATGAGAAAAATATCTAGCCTAGTGAAAGTAAGGTAAACCAAACTTCCCACAATAGTATGATAAATGCTCAGATATGATAAGGGGACACCATCAGTTTGAGAATACTTTGCATTACTCTCTAGAGGAGTATCAACTGTATGGTTATCCGAGAGCCGAGCGCATTCAAACAAATATGAGATATACTTCACCTGAGATTGAGCAACTTCAATCCCTAATAAATAACGTAGTAATCCTAAGTCTTACATAGCAAATCGGTAGTCCAAATTATGCTTCAAAGACTATGCCATCATGATCATCACTAGTAATAAATATGTCATCAACATATAAGGAAAAAAGACTTCGACGTGCACTTATACATCTCACAATAAAGTTGAATCACGATTACAAGCACAAAAAGCAAGCGAATTAATTATCAAAACAAGCATGTGGGCCTTGTTTGAGACCATAAATGCTTTCCGAAGCCCACTGTCACACCCCTAGCCAATGGTGGAAACACCGGGCGGTGAGACAGCATCATGGATCATAGTCATTTGCATACATAGAAAAATTCAACATAACATAATATACAGACTTTTATTAATGAAAAATGGAAATTACAACATTCCTAATCTAGTAGTACTTGATAATCTAAAATACTGAGTATGCCTTAGTAGTTAGGCAACTATGAAAATATGACAAAATGATAGATAAACAGTAATCACATGATTTTTTTCCTATGTATGACTTCCAGCTTCTTAGTTTCCTGAGAATACATGCATTTTCAAAAAAAGCGTCAACATAATGTCGGTGAGTTCGCAGGTGTGACTCAATGTACTTTTAAACCAAAAGTATGTTTTCACCATATATAACTACTTTACTGTCACACCCCCGGCCGCAGGCGGAAACATCAGGCTGTGCGACGTCGTCATGAATCACAGTTATTGAACATACAATGTGATGAGAATTAAATTCTCTAAGATCGTTTAGATTCATAACAGATTTAGACAAACACAATAAAAGCAAAGAACACAAGACAAATCAAACAAGAGCTGAATAATTAATATGCTCCACCTAAGAAGAGCTCGATAAAGAACTTCAACTGTAGAGGTGTGCTAGGGTTACAGTACAATCAAAGGAATAAAAATTAAGAAGCTTGCAGAGAACGATGCATGCATGCATCTTATATACTAAACCCTAATGATATAAACACGGCTGGACAGCCCCAGATCGTGATAACAATGGACCGAGGTAACAAGTCCAATGACACAAGTCCTAGACTCAACAATCTCCCCCTTTGCGTCAGTTGAGGCGAGAGATAATTTCGGTTGAGTGAGAGTAGATTTCTTCATAGTCTTGAATAACTTCGGTATGATGGCGAGAAGAGTTTGACGAAAGTCAATATACCACCTAAGCATATCCGAAAAATTTTTCTGATCAGCATCACTGTTTTGACTACACCTGTGAATAATGTCAAGAATGTGCTCCAAACAACTAGTGGAGAACAATTTTTTGTCATGTAGAGCGAACAAGCACTTTTGGCCTTCGGCTCTGGTGAACATTACTGAGTGGTACTTCGAGTCAATTCTACCCATCTGCACTTGTTAACGTCTCTTGCCTTCCCAATTGGTTTGATTGTAGGCTTCTTCCTTAAAACAGAGGCGATCTCTTGATCCATCTTGGCAATCTCATGAAAGTAAGAAACTAACATTCGCTTGATGTGATCGATGATAGGCTCGTACTGCAATTGATCGGTTAGCAAAATGTTGTTCAGGAGGATCCAGTCGTGTGGGTTTAAGTTTGGAAGATCGACAAGAGAGATCATATGAACCGAGTTGTCAGAGCCACGGGTCACCCTGAACTTCACATTTATAAAATTCCCCGCTGAGGTTGGTTTCAATACCTTAACCGTTGTGATCTTTTGTGCGCTCCAGGTCAAGTATTATGGTTGAGAGAATGCGAGATAGTAGTCAATTAATTCTCGGTCAACCTTCGGTTCAGGAGAAGGATAGAGGCGATTGGCTCAAAGCAATGAAACACAAATGCATTTCGGGTGATAGGAATGTCGAACTGAGAGTCTCTCGAATTCTCACGATCAAACGAGATGACCGGTTCAATCCAATGATTACTACAAGACTCGATTGCTTCTTTTAAGAGTTTCTCCAATGACCACAAAGGAAATATAGTTTTTCTACTTTCCAATGTGACGTGAGCCTCTTTTCGTTTTCTTTCCCTCTCTTATTCTTTTCTTGCGATCCGAATATTTTCATCAAGCTCTCAGCCACGTTGCTTTCTTTTGAGATCATCTTCTTCGGTTTCTTTCTCATCACTATCATCGATTATCTTTTTGCCTTTGTCCTTCACACTAGAACCCGAAGCTTCATTAACCTTCGGTTTAGTGGTGACTTACAGTTGTGAAGAGATAGGTTTGCTTGTTGGAGGTTGTGGTGGTTGACCCTGACGTGCTTCTCCACCTTTTTTCGGAGGGACACCAATCTCCAGAACACCTTCTATACAACTCAACATGTCAAGAGCCGGTCTCAACTTCTCAGCCAAGTGCCGTCAGACGATAAGAGTAAGAACCGAATCATGTGGCTCTAGGAGATTGGATAGAAGAGAGTGCACATCACCAACATAGCTTTTGATAACTGCTCTCTCAGACTTGACATCATCAATTTCCTTGGCCGCCTGATTGAGCTTCAAGGTCTGAGTAGTGATTGATGACATCAAAGAGTCTGTCGTTACTGGAATGTGGAATTTCTCCATTGCCCATTGAGTAACTAAGGTCCAAAACCTGCCACATGCGATTTCAGAATAACGAGAAGTTGAGTTTACGCTTTGTACCAGTTGAGTCCAGAGAATAGACCCATAGTCCATGTTAATCCCATAGTAAAGACCGTAGAGGAGAGTCATAAATTCTTTGCTTGCCCCGTCAGACCCTGCAACCCTATCCGATAAACCTTGAAAAGAAGAGTAAACAGACCATTCCATTGTGGAGGAAGGCATGACTTCTTGAATTTCGTCACAGTGGTAAGAACTTCGGTGTACCCCATATCGTAAAACATGGTGAAAAGCTGAGTTATGCTGATCGAGTCTGGGTTGATCATGGAGTCATTGAAGATTAGCCTTATCAATGAGCAAAACCAAACCTTTGAAATCGAAGACTTCTGATAAAAAAATCTCAAAGAAAATCCTCTCCTTGGCTTTATCGTATAATGCGGTTGAATAAACTTGAGAAAGGAGAGACATCGAAACAGATTCAACCTTGGTGAGGGCAATCACGAGTGGTGAATATTTGACGCATTCAACCACCTGAAGCATGTAAGGATCATACTGAAAAGGAGAGATTTCGATGATTAGGTTTTGATTAGGCTTGATGACCGAGGACTATGCACTTTGTTCTTGAACGGATGATGAGTCTGCCATTGATGAAGCTTGAAGTGAAGAAGATGAACAGTAGAGAGAAATCGCCGTTTAAGGCTCGAGAGGATTTTGTAAATGGTAAAGATGTAAAAGTGAGGTGAGAAAACCCTTTATACGATTACCATGGGAGAGAAAAATTTGGAGTGATGATTGTACGATCTTCTGAAGTGACACCTGAAAAAGCGTGATTTGACAACTGTTACCTCAAAAAGTGTGTCAATCATGTCAAGTGGTGTGAGAAAAGGAAACGGTTCAAATTCACGTGCCTTTTAAAATCTTATCCATTCATCGCCTCTTTGATGTTAAGACTGTTCAAATTCCCTTTGAAATGTGGACTCACCTTTTCGCTTCACACGTATTGAATAGCCTTCGCTCCCAACATAGTGTACCATCACAGCATATTGAACCGAAACTGTATATCTGAGAAATAGCCATTAGTACCATCATTAAGATTTGTGGAAAATCATAAAAATTTTCGTGCAAGAGTGTGCCAAAGAAAAAGAAATAAAGAGAATTATTTGTGGGATATAAGTGATGTCAATTAAGACACGAAACAGTAGATCTCGGACACGAATCTCTTCCTTCAAAGTTAAGAGAGACATAGAAGTGTCTGTGTGGTTTCCCGTTAAAATACCATCAAATTCTTATTAAAAAACATTGAAAGGCATCTTTTTAGTATAAGGCTATTAGGGTGGCTTTCGCTTCAATCAAACTATGGAACTTGATATAAGACTGAAAGTTGGTTGAAGTACTTGTGAGACCGGTGTAGCCTTTAAAACAAGTAGGTTGGATCATTTTTCAGTGACTTGATGATATTGTAGAAATCTCAAAAAACAAAAATAAACTGGATCTTTTGGGTAGAAAAGTCTTGGTGTTAGACAATTTCATAAAGATTGCTCAAAAAATAAAAAGAGATTTCTTGGTATCTCCCACTAAAGTGGTTTCGTTAATACTTGGGTGAAAACTAGAATGTTTGATTGTTCACCGTCAATTCATTCTCGGTGTTGGATTTTGGGTTTCACATAGTACGTGGTGAAACGAAACTATGATCATTAACGCAAATGTTGTGTAACCGTAAACCTCAGTGGTAAATTTATAGAATCTCAAGGGTTACATTCATGAAATGAAATATAATGGATAAAAGTGTTGAGGTGGTTAAAGAACTAAAAGTACATCTGCTATGCGAAAGTGACCAAGCAGATAACTCTTGACTCAATATGAGAAGAGTAAGGTAGCTCGTGACTTAAGTAATTTTATCAACCTGATTGAGAAGAATCGATTTGTATATATCGAATCAGTAAGGCTTCACTTGAAGTCTTTGAGGCTTTGGACAACATGCAACAGCATGCAACAACATGCTTCTAAGGACACTTAGATAGTACAAAGATAAAAAGAGTTCTACATGCCCCAGCTCCATCATTGGAAGTCGTCCATGAGTCCTTTCAGTGTGGTATTTTTGGTATTTTGATTTTATTTGAAAAAAAGAAAAGAAATAAAACTAAACACAAACTAAAATATTTTTGATAATTTTGATTTTTCTGAAAAATAACAATAAAAACAGAGAAATTAATATTTTTGGATTTTATGATTTTTCTAAAAAGAAATATAAAAGCAGAAAAGAAAATATTTTTGGATTTTATGAAAATAAATGAAAAACATAAAATGAATTGAGAAAAGATATACATAGTGCACAAAATATACAACCGAAAACTGACATATGGAGTGATGAAGCAAAATGGACCAAGCTTTCGGTTCATTTCGGTTCCTGGAAAATCTAGAACCGAAATAGACCAAGCGTTCACTCTATTTCGCTTGTCCAATTTTAATGAGGCGAAAAGGGTTTCGGCACTGATTCAGCTTCCATCATTACTAAGCGTTGGAGTATTTTATTAAAACTTGCTTCACATAAGGCTTTCATGAAAATGTCAGCTAATTGATCAGTGGATCGAACATAGTGGATCTCAACGTTACCATCTTCAACATGATCCTTGATGAAGTGGTATCTCAGTGCTATATGTTTAATTTTTTAAGTGTTGCACTAGGTTGTGACATATCCGAATAGTGCTTTCTGAGTCACAATAGAGGGGAATTTTCTTCATGTTTAGGTCATAGTCTCTAAGTTGACTTTGTATTCATATGACCTGTGAAGTGCAAGATGTTGCGGCGATATATTCATCTTCGACCGTAGAAAGAGACACGTACATTTGTTTCTTGGATTTCCAGCTAACTAGTTTTCCATCAAGGAATTGACACCCTCCAGTTGTGCTCTTTTGGTCTAGACCACATCCTCCAAGATCGGCATCAGAGAATGGTTGAACAAAGAAGCCTGATTTCGCAGGGTACCAAAGACCGAGAGACAAGGTTTGCTTCAAATACCTGAAGATATTTTTCACAGCCACCATATGAGGTTCTCATGGATTAGCTTGGAACCCAGCACAATAACAGACAAAAAACATAATATCTGGTCTATTAGCTGTTAGATAGATTAGAGACCCTATCATTTGACGATAGAGGGTCATATCAGCAACTGGTTTCTCTAAAGATGGTGTTAGCTTCATTCTGAATGCCATTGGAACCTTTACTTTAGAATCTCCCGTCATGCCAAACTTCCCTAGTAGATTCTTCATGTAATCCTCCTAATTAGTGAATATGCCTTCTGGTCCCTAGCTTATGTTCAGTCCAAGGAAAATGTTAATTAGACCCATTGAGCTCATATCAAATTTAGTCTCCATCAACTTTTGGAATTCAGTCGATAAGCTAGGATTTGTAGAACCAAAGATGATGTCATCGACATAGATTTGGACGATCATTAAATGGTTACCCTCTTTCTTGCGAAAGAAGGTTGGGTCAACCGAACCTTGTTTGAATTTAGATGTTTTTAGAAAGCGAGTTAGTGTTTCATACCAGGCTCTCGGGGCTTGCTTCAGACCGTAAACCGTCTTGTCCAGAATATAGCAATGATCAGGATACTTCTCGTTCACAAATCCAGGTGGTTGCTGAACGTAGACTGTCACTTCTACTTCTCCATTCAAGAACGCATACTTGACGTCCATTTGAAAAACTTCGAAATTCTTGTGAGCAGCATATGCCAGAAAGATCCAAACTGATTCTAACCTTGCTACAAGAGCGAAGGTTTCTTCACAATCTATACCTTCTTCCTGACAATATCCGTTAACCACTAGCCTTGCCTTGTTACATATCACGTTCCTTTCTTTGTCCATCTTGTTCTGGAATAACCATTTTAATCCAACCACAGATGCATCCTTTGGTGTTGGAATCAGTCTCCAGACTCGGTTTCGCTCAAAATCATTGAGTTCATCTTGCATAACCTATACTCAATCAGAGTGATCAAGTGCAGTGTTGACTGTTTTTGGCTCAATCTTGGAGACAAACAAATTAAACATGCATAATTCCACTTGAGAGAATAGAGCTGTTTGCTTCGCTTTCAGTTGAGAGCATGTAAGAACTCCCTCAGATGATTCACCAATAACTTGAGTTTTTGGATGATCTCTTGTCCATTTTGTGAGAATAAGGTAGTTAGGATCATAAGCAGGATCCAATTTGGCATTGACTTCTTCTTCAAATTTTGACTAAATGTCGTCATCATTCGTATTACCATTCTCCCCCTCGAATGATGAAACAGTCTCAATTTCGGGTTAAGAAGTCTCCCCCTCAATTGGACTTTCATGGTTCATTGATGGAGATGGATTCTCCCCCTGGAAAGGCAAATCAGGTCGCTTTGATGTAGATGAACCCTCCCCCCCTAGAATGTGGTGCGGTCATTTGTGGGTTCACTAGGGAATTGAGGTTCTCTTTCCTTGGCTTTTGCAGCTTCGTTGATTATCTCCTTCAGTTTGTCAACCTTGTTATCAGCCGCTTTCACTTCAGAGAGAATTGCATTCTCCGGTTCATCAAAGAGCAACATGTACTCTTCAAACAGATTTGATATGAGAGCAGTGACTTGACCAGTTTGTGGAAAGATCTCCTCCATTGGACTTTCGTTGGATTGAAGTTTCTTCGTGTAATTGTCATCAAATGTGACATAATAGGTTTCTTCTATCTTCTTTGATCTTTTATTCAAAACCCTATATGCCTTGGAGGTAAGAGAGTAGCCAAGAAAAATCCCTTCGTCTGCCTTCACATCGAACTTGCTTCGGTTCTCTTTAGAGTTAAAGATGAAGCACCTGGAACCGAAGACATGGAAGAATTTAACATTAGGCTTGCGATTATTCAGAATTTCATACGGTGTGAGAAAATTGCTTATTGAGGAAGGTTCGATTCTGGGTATAGCAAGCGGCAGAAATCGCATCAGCCCATAAATATAGAGGAAGAGAAGTGAAGCTAAGCATGGTTTGGGAGGCTTCACACAAAGAACAGTTTTCCTTTCAACTACACCATTTTGTTGTGGAGTATACAGAGCAGAGAAGTTGTGACACACTCCCTTTTCAGCAAGAAATTCTTCAAACTCTTGGTTTTTGAATTCCAACCCGTT
This sequence comes from Lactuca sativa, assembly GCF_002870075.4. NCBI lineage: Eukaryota > Viridiplantae > Streptophyta > Magnoliopsida > Asterales > Asteraceae > Lactuca > Lactuca sativa. Next base: position 164,524,849 of record NC_056628.2, read on the forward strand.
GTCACTTCGGACATTTCTAACCACCATTCACAGTTGAAGCTCCAATTGCTTTATATCTTTTTTGAGCTTAGGAGTCGCCTCTGATTTCTATTTAAGAAAGAAAACCCAGGTGAAATGTGAAAAATCATTAACTATTACATGAATGTACTTACTACCACTGATACTTTCTATGGCTGATGGACCGCATAGATCGATGTGTAGAAGCTCAAGAGGTTCGATGATCTTTGTGTTAACACGTGTGGGATGAATCTTGCAGCTTTGCTTTCCCATTTCGCATGCAGCACACAAATGTTTCTTGTCAAACTTTAGATGTGGCAGTCCTTGCACATGATCACCAAGAACTAGCTTGTTGATGTCTTTGAAGTTAAGGTGCGAGAGTGTTTGATGCCATAGCCAACTTTCATCAGAATGAGCTTTTGTTAAAAGACAAACAATATGCTTCCCTCGTATCGGGTTTAGATTTAATGCATACATTTCGCCTTTGTGCTAAGACTTCAACAGAACAGTCTTAGTTTTCTTTTCAATGATCTCGGATCCTTCATCATCAAATGAGACCTTCAATCCAGTCCCTATAACTAATTACGAGACACTTATGAGATTGTGTTGCAATCCTTCCATGTAGGCCACCTTTCGAATGGAAAAATCTCCGTTTGTTATCATTCCATAGCCTTTTATTGTGTCATATGAGTTGTTTTCATAGTTGACACATCCTCCATCTTTTAGAGCCCGAAACTCCCTCAAATCTTCCCTTCTCCTTATCATGTGGCGCGAGCAGCCACTATCAATATGCCATTCGTTGTCGAACTGCTCGTTACTGATAACCTGCAAAAATCAAGCAGATTTAGGAACCCAAAGTTGCTTGGGTCCACGTGAGCCGTTTACAAAACAGGGAATAGCAATAGAAAGATCAACCAAATATGTTCTTTTTATTAAAGTGGTTTTGTCTTTCCTTTTGATGGTGAAAACCATAATTTTGTTAGCTTTCGTTTTGTTTGAATCAGATTGTGGAGTTTTATTTTGATTCTTAAGAAACTTGTTTCCTAGTGTTAGCTTTCAGCTTCTTCGTTTGCGTTTCGTGTTCTGAGACGAGCTTTCGTTTTCCCTTGACATCGTTGTTAGGATTTTGCTGTGGTTGAGAATGAGGAGGATGGGATTTAGGACCTGAGTTTGTCTGTGAGCTAACTTTCACTTTTGAATTAAACACCTTTTCTTTCTGAACATAATTAAAGTTTTAGGAATGCTAAAATTGCTTTTGCTCATTGAGATTCTTTTTATATCTTCTGTTCCACTATCGTTTTTGTTCAGCAAGCTACTTTTAAGACTTGTAAATGTTTGCTTTCGGCTTCGGTCTTTTTGCATGAGTTTCGCTATTCAATGAAGAGGTTTCGCTTGCTGCCTTTTTAGTTTCGCTTTGAATTTCTTTAGTACCACTTGTGCTTGGTACATCAAATCTTGTCGGCTTGTTGAGTGGTTCTGCCACGTATCTGCCGTTGACTCTCCATGAAGTTCTTTCGGATAAACCGACAGTTTCGTCTGCATTGTCAATTGGAGCAAACCAAAAATAATTATCACAGCCGCCTGCGTTGTCTTCGTTTACTAAGGTTGTAAGTTCGGCAATGTGTTTCTTAGTAACACCTGTTGTGGTGTATACCTGATTTGGTACAATTTGTACCTTTTCATATACCATAACCTTCTCTTTCAGAACTTTGAATTTATCTTGGGATATCCGAGCGAACTCAACTTAATTTTCAGATATAAGACCTTTGGAAGATTTGCTTTTGAAAAATTCTGAATAGTCAACTTCATCCTCTACAGATATTTCACTCATATCACTGTCCTCGTCAAATTCAGAAGTGTTTTCCACATTTATCTTGTTTTCTGAACTCAACTTGGTGCTCAATGAGTTAAATTTTTTCATGGTTTTGGTCTTGATTTTTAATTTATCGTTTTCGTCCAATATGTTTTTAAGAATGTCCTTATGGTCTTTGGACTTGATAAATGACTCGATTTTGTCCAAACCGTTTATGTAGGCATTAGAAATCTCATCCAAAGAAACAATGGATTCACATTTATAACCATCACATCGACTTTGTCCTCCTTTAATTCAAAGAAGGGCAAAATCATTTTGTGAATCTTTTTACCTATCTCACAATCTTTATTCAATTGAGTAATATTAGAATATAAGAGTTTGGCAATCAAGCAAAAAATATTTCTTTGTTTCAAAAGCAAATTATGACGTTGTAAATAAATTATTTCGTCTTCTGCATTAACTAACTGCACTTCCTTCTGCTCTATCCATATCCTTCTTTCTTCACTCTTTGAAGACACCCTGCTGATTTGATCAGTTAGGTTAGAATTTGCTAGGAGATTTTGTTTTAGACTACCACTTAAACTAGAAAACTTGAATTTTAATTCGTTTAATTACTTTTCATATTTATTAACTGGCATTTTAAGTGATTCAAGGATAGATTGTACCTTCTTGATCAACTGATCACATTCGTTGATCTGCTCACCCATCGGTTTGGCAGCGAAACATATGTCTTCTCTTTCCTTCGCTTCATCACTTCCGCCATCCGTTGTGTAGCCTCTCATTTGTGACACTCCGGCAGTCACCAATAAGCACCTTCCTACAAACTCAACATCATCTTCCTTCGCCATAAAAGCCCTACCATGCGTAGGTTTGCGAACTTCTTCATCTTCAGAGTCGGTAGACCAGACCTCTACTCCTCCGAACTCATCATCAACTAAGTTCTCCTGCACAATCAAGGCATTCATAGAATTGTTAGAGGTTTTCTTCTTCTTTATTTCTTCCGGTTTGCGTAGGTGATACGCTTCATCATCTTCTCCATCCTTCTTCTTGGATAGCTTTGTCAACATACATTGTTTGGTAAAAGTGATTTTTTCCATGATAGAAATTGCAATCATATCCAGATTCACCTACAAGCTTGCTCTCCTTCCTCACTTCTTCTTGCTGAGGAGCATTTTTAACCTCCTCTTTCGCTTTTTCAGAACTGTATCTCCCTTGCCGGTTTCGGTTCTTGGAGGTAGGGAACTTTTTGCGAGCAAACTTTTTGGGATTAGAGACCATTAATGCATATTCTTCATTTTTCATATCACATTCAGAAAGATCCAACTCTTCTTCTTCTTCAGCCACGTTCTTGCCCTTTGAGAGAAGGGCCAAAGATCCCATACCCGAAACTACCTTCGTTTCTTTTGTCACAACATTTTCATGTGATTTTAGGATCCCTACAAGTTTCACCAACAAATAGGTTTTGAACTGTTCATGAGCTTTCACAGTTGAAACCACAACCATTCATTCGGGTCTTAGGCCATTCATGAAAGTGACCCACTGCTCGATTACTTCTCTGGCAGTTTCATGCTTGATCATCTTGCTGAGAAAAATGATTGAAACGATCGAACTCCTAAATGAGTTTTTCTTCTGGCTTTTGCTTGAAGTCACCGAACTCAGAGAGCAAAAGAGTTTGTATTGAATGCTCTAGATCCTCATTTGTGGAATACAACTCCTTAAGCCTATCCCGGATTTGTTTTGTCGTTGTGCATGAACTAACCATACGAAAAGTATCAGATTTTAAGGAAAATATGATCATCCTCATAGCTTTAATGTTGCTCATCAATTTGTCCTTCTCGTCTTGAGGAACTTTCTCCATGTCGATCATCAGCTGATTATACTCCTTTTGAGTTTTGATGGTTTTATTCGTTCCAGAATGAGCAAACGGACCCAAGGTGATAGCCTCCTAGATTAGATACCTATTTTCCTTTGAACCAAGAACATAGTCTTCAAAGTGATGCGTCCAGACTTCATAATCTTGAGTATATAAAATCGGGATTCTCATAGTAGATCCGATACTGTTGGATATGTTGATGGGGTTTGTTTATGAATCTTCGTGAGATATGATGACCTGTTTTGGATATCTGTCAAGAACCAGACTTGTAAATGTTGAATTAAGGTTTTATCAAAAACATGGAACAACGTCAATAATGAGATGATAGCTCCTACAATTTTGACAAAAGCGAAAAACCTTAAGAGATTCTTCCAATAGAAGAAATGCGTATGAATTACACAGTCTCATGCTCTGATACCAATTGATGAGAATTAAATTCTCTAAGATCGTTTAGATTCGTAACAGATTTAGACAAACACAATAAAAGCAAAGAACACAGGACGAATCAAACAAGATCTGAATGATTAATATGTTCCACCTCAGAAGAGCTCGATAAATAACTTCAATTGTAGAGGTGTGCTAGGGTTACAATACAATCAGAGGAATAAAAAATTAAGAAGCTTGCAGAGAACAATGCATGCACGCATCTTATATACTAAACCCTAATGACATAACCACGGCTGGATAGGCCCAGACTGTGATTATAATGGACCGAGGAAACAAGCCCAATGACGCAACTCCTAGACTCAACACAATGAATAATACAAAGGTATAACATAACTAGTGAATGCATTATTACTGAAAAATAGATTACAATGATATTAAGAGTTACAAAAATCCAATGCCTAAATAGTAGACTACTTAATAAAACTACATCACTGATGTAGAGGTGATTGCGACTTCACAACTTGACTTTTGGGAGTACATGCTTCCATCTCTTGATTTCACCGGAATAAATGTGATTTTAAAAACATCAACATGATTTCGTGAGTTCACAAGTTTGTAGCGTTTGTATTGAGAGTGCTTTTCTACCAAAACTATGTCTACTGAATATGTACTTTATACTGAAAGTATGTTTACTGAAAGTGTATCTTTACACCAAAAGTATGTTTACTGAAAGTGTAATTCTACACCATAAGTATGTTTACTAAACGACTACTTTTATACAAAAAGTATGTTTACTGAACGAATATGTTTATACCCAGAAATATGTTTACTTAAAGTGTACTTTTATACCAAAAGTATGTTTGCTACTTTTATACAAAATATGTTTAATGAATGCGTACTTTTATACTACAAATAGCATTTGATGAATATGTGCTTTCTCAACCAAAAGTGTGTTCGTATTTTTATACCAAAAGTAGTGTTTTACTGTATATAAGTATTATTTTAACTTATATGTATTTAGAATTATTCATCCATTACTGTGAGTCCCTATAACCGAGCCCATGATCAAGTACTGCCCCTTCACGACGCCTCATTCGATGTCGTTAGAGCTAAGACAATTATCACCCATATGACTCTTCCGTCAAGGTTGTAGCTAGTACTCACATGTGCGGGCGTCAACCTGTATAGGTCTATACATAACTATCCCGCCCACTTAGTATTAATGGCTATAAGGCAGGGGTCTTTACTAAGCGTTACCACTTAGGTGATGAATACGTTTCACAATACCATAACACCGTACCCTTAACTTTATAAGTTCGAGTTATCAGGGCACTATTTACGTCTTATAGTCTTAATAATGTTTTATAATTATATTGTTTTCAATGGAGAGAGTAATGAAAGGGTATAATAAATATATCATATTATATAGGTAAAGTACTGACATGGTGTAAATACTTTATATTTGTACAAGCAGAGTAATGCCATAGTAAAAATATTTTATATTTATACGAGCAGATTCACGATAGAGTAAAAATATTTATTATTTGTACGGAGAAGGTAACGACGGAGTATAATATTTTATATTTGTACGGGCAAAGTAACGACATAGTAAAAATATTTATTATTCATACGCATAGAGTAATGACATAGTATAATAAATATTTTATATTAAAAAGGCAGAGTACCAACAGGGTAAGGCTGAGTTTTGTAAAAGATGCATTAACATTTATAATATAACAATAACAATTGATATAAAATAAATAATTAAGCATGTATTTGCTGGATTAGGTGTCTAAGACCATGACTGTAATTGGTATAAACTTTAATTGACAGTAGCACAGTCCTTTTGGGTTGCCATTAAACCTGGCAATTGAATATGATTACTGTTAGAGAGAGAAGAATGATTTATTAATTGGTTAATTGGTTAATAAATTAATTGGAAATCAAAATAACTAATTCATTAATGTATTATGGAAATAATATTTTAATTATAAATCATATGGTTTAATTAATAATTAATCATAGATTAATGGGATGAATTAGATTAATTGGAAGTAGGAGGACTAAAGGTGATAATGCTTAATAGTTGAGTGTTGGGCAATTCTACAACCTCCCTAAAGAGGGGGGAATGAAATCTAGAGTGTCTTTAGCGTTTCCTTGGGCTCTAAGGGTGCATTGGATGCCTTAGGGAGGAATTTAAGGGATTAGGGTTATCTTGGAGATACCTGCCTTATCCAACATCTTCCTAACACTTATTGTTGGGATTAAAACCCTAATTGTGATTTGATGAACAAGATGCGGAAAATAAGAACAAACACAATAATGAAGATTATGTCGAATGATCACTCGATTTATTGAAATGTGAGGAACAAATTACACTTAAGAAATAATAATCTAACTCTACAAGAAACCTCACGTGGCGGCTACATTTTGCCACACTCTTAACCCTAATAATGAATAATACATAACTATTTATAGGGAAAAGACAAGTCTTGGGCTTTTAACCTAGAATTCATCAAAGGGGCCCATTGCCATCATCCATGGAGTGCTTTGAAACCCTACAATCTCCCCCTCAAAGTATGGAATGGATGACAATGCTTTAACTTCCAAAACAAGCATCTAGCAAATAAGAAGATCTGCAACGAGGAATATATGAAGCAATCCACGAATCTTGATTCTTCAATAGTCTTCAAACACGGGCTCTAGGATATATAAATCAAGCACTGAAGTAATGTCTTTAAACTTCATTTTCGAATGTAATCCCAAAGAATCTTCATGAAAACCAAACCCGCCATAAAACCCATCTCAGAACAAAGAAACTGAATCACTTCTTGTCTTTGAAGAGCTCCCCCTCCAACTCACAACGATCTTCAAATAAGCTAATGATATAAGCCATCAAAAAATATCATGTAACAATCCAAACTTTAAGATTCGTAACGCCACTTGATCGAGAAAATACAAGAAGTCGGAGATATAACAAGTCCTTAGCAGAGCTCGATGAAGAACTCTTGCTGTAAAGGATACTTCTCTGTAAAAACCTTAGCAGAGCTCGATGAAGAACTCTTGCTGTAAAGGATACTTCTCTGTAAAAACCTTAGTAGAGCTCGATGAAGAACTTCTGTAAAAAAGCTACCTTCATAATTTTCCCACAAGCTTTATCAAAAATCTTCAACTTTGATAACAATCCCGTAAGAAAGCCTGATAATTCCAACAACCGAAAGTCAAGGTTCGGTTCGCAAGAAGATACCAACCAAAAGCAAAGGTTCGGTTCTGAAAAAGATTTCAACCGAAACCAAAGGTTCGGTTCCAAGAACAACTCCAACCGAACTCAGAGGTTCGGCTCTGAAGTCAGACGAGAACAAGACTCAAAGGTTAAACCCACCAACGATCAAAAGCAAAAGGGTCACCTAGAGTCATCAGCAAGGAAGTCCTCCCCATCCAAATTCTCTCGTTCTAACTCTTCTCGTCATTCTACTTCTACTCATTCATCTCCATCTTGCTCTAAAGCTAATCCCACTTTTCCTCAAAAACCTCATTCATCAGCTGAACAGAAGGGAAAGCGAAAGGTCGATGAATCCAAGCCTGAGCCCACAGGAAACCAACCTAATCTTAACAAAATAAAAGTATTCACCATTAAAAAGAAAGATGAAACAACTTTAATTAAAAGAACATATCTTGTTGACATCTCTCTAACTATTCCTGTTCCCATGAAAACCTCACATGGACCCAAGAAACTTTGGGTTCCTAAATCTGCTTAATTTTTGCAGGTTATAAGTGACGAGCAGTTTGACGAAGAATGGTACATCGACAGTGGCTGCTCGCGTCACATGACAGGGAGGAAAGAGGAACTCAGGGAATACAGATCTCTTGCAAATGGTGGCAACGTTAAGTTTGGAAATAACTCTTTCGACACCATAAAGGGATATGGGATGATAACGAATGGTTATTTTACCATTAGAAAGGTGGCCTATGTGGAAGGACTTCAACACAACCTCATCAGTGTATCTCAGCTTGTTGGAGGTACAGGTCTCAAAGTTTCATTCGATGATGAAGGTTCTGAAATCATAGAGAAAACGACAAAGAAAGTGATTCTGAAGTCAGAGCGAAAGGGTGAAATGTTTCCGCTGAACATGAAACCCATCAAAGGAAACCCAACAATATGTCTGCTATCAAAAGCTCAATCCGACGAAAGCTGGTTGTGGCACAGAAGACTCTCTCATCTCAATTTCAAAGATATCAACCGACTTGTCACTGGAGGTCATGTTAGGGGTCTTCCATTGCTCAAGTTTGACAGAGAGCATTTATGTGCTGCATGTGAAATGGGAAAGCAGAGTCGTCAAAGTCACCCATCCATAATTAATACAAAAGTTGTTGAACCACTCGAATTGCTTCATATCGATTTATGTGGTCCTTCATCTATTGAAAGCATCGGTGGTAGCAAGTACATTCTTGTTGTTGTTGATGACTTCTCTAGATTTACATGGGTGTTCTTTCTAAAGCTCAAATCTGAAGCGACTCAAAAGCTGAAAGTGTTTATCAAGCAAATTGAAGTCCAGCTCAAGAAGGTCGTTCGCAACATCAGGAGCGACAATGGTCTCGAATTCAAGAACAGGGAGTTTGAAGCGTTTCTTGCAGAAAAGGGAATTAGCCATAATTTCTCAGCTCCCTACACACCACAGCAGAATGGAATAGTTGAAAGACGAAACCGATCTCTGTGTGAAGCTGCCCGAACTATGTTAAGTTTCGCTTCCTTACCTCTTTATTTTTGGGCTGACGCTATTTATGCTGCTTGTTATACACAAAACAGGTCCTATCTCAACAAGCGATTCACGCTCACACCATATGAGATATTAAACAACAGGAAGCCCAATGTGAAATTTTTCCACGTTTTTGGCTCAAGGTGTTTCATCTTTAACTCTAAAGAACACCGCAACAAGTTTGATGTCAAAGCCGACGAGGGAATCTTTCTGGGTTACTCACTCACTTCAAAGGCGTACAGGGTCCTAAACAAACGATCAAGAAGGATTGAAGAGACATACTATGTGACCTTCGACGATAGCTATGTCAAAAAGCTACAGGCCATAGATGACACTGCCAGGGAAATCTTTCCTCAAACTGGTCAAGTCACAGTCTCAATCGCCAATATGTACGAGAATTTTCTGGATCTCTTTGATGAACCGGAAAAAGCTTCTCTCTCAGAAGCAGGGGCAGCCGACAACAAAATAGATCATATAAAGCAGATTGTCGAAAATGCTGCAAGAAGAATGCATGAAGGAGAATTGCCTACTGATGAATCTCCAACTAACAATGCTTCAGTCGAGGGGGAGCCAAATTTTGTTGTCGAGGGGGAGCCTAGCTCACAAGTCCAGGGGGAGCCAAGCTCTACTACTTCAACCGAAGGTCCTTCATCAACCGAAGGTAACTCTCCAACCGAAGATGCACCTCCAAACGAAGGTGCTTCAATGCCTGAAAATCAAGCACCACAAGAAACCCCTGAACCTCATGTTTGTCAAGACTCATCAATTGAGGGGGAGCATGATGATATGACGCTTGATTTTGATAGCCAATCCGAGCCCGAAGAGATGATCAACGCTGAACTAGATCCATCCTTTGATCCGAATTACCCTCCTCTTACAAAATGGACCAGAGATCATCCTATCTCTCAAGTAGTTGGTGATGTATCTGAAAAGGTTCTGACCCGATCTCAACTGAAGGCAAAACAGACATCCTTATTCTCAAAAGTTGAGTTTTGTATGTTTAACTCATTTGTATCAAAAGTTGAACCGAAGACAGTGAACACTACCCTCGATCACTCTGATTGGGTTCAAGCAATGCAAGACGAACTAAACGAGTTTGAGAGGAACAAAGTCTGGCGCCTCATTCCAACTCCTCCGGATGCTTCAGTTGTTGGACTCAAATGGGTTTTTAGAAACAAAATGGACAAGGAAGGTAATGTCATAAGGAACAAGGCTCGTCTGGTTGTCAAAGGATACTGTCAGGAGGAAGGGATAGATTACGAAGAGACGTTCACTCCAGTAGCTAGGCTAGAATCGGTTAGAATATTTCTGGCCTATGCTGCTCACAAAAACTTTGAGGTCTTCCAAATGGACGTCAAGTGCGCATTTCTCAATGGAGAACTTGAAGAAACGGTGTATGTGGAGCAACCTCCTGGGTTCGTGAACGAAAAGTATCCAAATCATTGCAACATTCTGGATAAAGCTGTGTACGGCCTCAAACAAGCTCCGAGGGCCTGGTATGAAACGCTTACAAAATTTTTAAAGATGTCCAAATTCAAACAAGGTTCGGTTGAACCAACCTTCTTTCGCAAAAAGGAAGGTAACCACCTTATGATAGTTCAAATTTATGTCGATGACATCATCTTTGGCTCTACGAATCCCAGCTTAACAGCTGAATTCAGAAAGTTGATGGAGACTAAGTTTGAAATGAGCTCAATGGGTCCTATTAATTTTTTCCTTGGTTTAAATATAAGACAGGGACCCGAAGGCATCTTTATCAATCAGGAAGCTTACACAAAGACTCTCCTAGCAAAGTTCGGCATGATGGGAGACTCAAAAGTCAAAGTCCCTATGGCATTCGGCACCAAACTTACCCCTTCACTGGATAAACCGGCTGTCGACATCACGCTCTATCGTCAAATGATAGGCTCACTGATGTATCTAACTGCTAGCAGGCCTGATATCATGTTTTCTGTATGTTATTGTGCTCGATTTCAGGCTAACCCACGCGAACCTCACATGCTGGCAGTGAAGAACATCCTACACTATCTCAAGCGAACCGCCTCCTTAGGTCTATGGTATCCATCCAACTCTGGCTTCTTCGTTCAAGCCTATTCTGATGCTGACCTTGGAGGATGTGGACTCGACCGCAAAAGCACAACTGGTGGCTGTCAATTTCTTGATGGGAAGTTGGTCAGCTGGCAATCCAAGAAACAAACATGTGTGTCGCTGTCTACTGCTGAAGCGGAATACATTGCCGCTGCATCCTGCACATCACAAGTGATTTGGATCCAGAGTCAACTAAGAGACTATGGACTCAATATGAAGAAGATCCCTCTATATTGTGACTCTGAAAGTGCAATTAGGATCTGTCATAACCCGGTGCAACACTCTAAAACCAAACACATAGCACTGAGGTATCACTTCATCAAAGATCATGTGGAAGATGGAAATGTCGAAGTTCACTTCGTAAGAACCACTGATCAACTGGCTGACGTCTTCACCAAAGCTCTTCCAGAAGCATCATTCAATAAAATTTTGCAAGGGCTAGGTATGATGGAATCAGAGTCAGTACCTCACACTACCTTTCGATCTCAAACGTAAGAAGCGAATCCAACCGAACGTTCGGGTTCGGTTCAACCATTTCACTCGCTTATTTCTTCAAAGGTAGTTTTTCTGAGTTGTATATTTCTTGTGCAAAATTTGTTTTTCTTTATGTGAAAAGTTTTTTTTATTGCATATCTAAACTCCTTGGTTTCTTAAAAATTTTCCTGAACCGAAACCTCCAGAAGGTTCGGGTTCGGTTTTCCAAAATTTTGTTGAACCGAAACCAACCGAAGGTTCGGGTTCGGTTTTTCAAAATTTTTCTGAACCGAAACCAACCGAAGGTTCGGGTTCGGGTTTTCAAAATTTTTCTGCACCGAAACCAACCGAAGGTTCGGGTTCGGTTTCTCAAAATTTTCCTAAACCGAAACCAACCGAACGCTCGGGTTCGGTTTTTCAACTTTTTCCAACCGATACCAACCGAACGTTCGGGTTCGGTTTTTCAATTTTTTCTTCTCTATTCCAAAGTTTTTTTTTTATTCAAAAACTCCAAAAATATTTTAGTTTTTTGTTTTGTGTGCTTATTCGTTTATAAGGATATATTTGATAACTTACTTAAGTGTCCCTAGAAGCATGCTGCTGTATGTGTCCCAAGCCTCATAAGATTTTGAATAATAGCCTTCATGACCTGGTATACACAAACCTTGTCTTCCCAATAAGGCTAACTCATTTATTCTAATCATGAGCTACCTCACTCTTTTCTCACATGAGTTTAGAGTCTCCTGCTTGGTCCTTATGTTCGCAGCAGAGGTACTATGTCTTCTTTCACCATCCCCATTATACTTCTCCATAACATTCGTATCATCACTGTAACCCTTGAGACTCTCAGCAACTACCACTGAGGTTTATGGTTACACAACATCTGTGTTTATGATCTTAGCTTCGTGCCACTATGAGCTGAGTGAAACCCAAAATTCAACACCAATGAATTGACGGTGACCAATTAACTTGATCAAGTTTTCACCAATGAATTAACGAATGTACCTTCATGAAATCTCATTTTTTTTCTTTTTGCGTGGTTCCTATGAAATTGTTACACACCATGACATTTCTTCCCAAGGGATCCAGCTTTAAATTTTTATCTGAGATTTCATATTAATCCAAGCCACTACAAAATTAACTCAAACCTACTTGTTCAACAGACTATACTGGTCTCACAAGTACTTTGTTCACGTTCGTTCTTATATCAGGAATTGAATTGTTGAATCAAAGCGAAACCACCCTTAATTTGCCTTATTTAAAGAAGCCTTTCAACATTTATTGATAAATGTTTGATCGAAATTCAACGGGATTCCACACTAACACTTTGAGGTCTCTCTTGACCTTGAAGGAAGAGATTCGTGCCCGGGATCATCAGTTTCGTGTCATAATTGACATCACAGATCATTCCAAAAAGAGTTGCTTTATTACTTTATCTTTTACACTCTTTGCACGAAAATCCTAGATTTTCAAAAAAAATTCCGTTACTAATTATTTTACAGGCTGGATAATCAATGGATAGCTAATACTAAAGTCGTGGTTGCCAATAATCCACGTGGGCATTTCATTCAAAAGGTGGCGTTTCAAAGAAAAGGGATAAGTTCAAAAGGTTGCTGACGCGGCGGGAGTTCAAAGGATAGATATTCAAACGACGGTAAAAAAAGGAGGGCGCGTGAATTTGAAGAAGCCACGCTTTTTCTGACACTTATTGGACGCGTGTGCAGTATTGAAGCGTCATCCATCTGGCATTAATGGCGCGTGTGGAAATGGAAACGGTTTCTCTCTCTGAACCGGCGCTTATTGGGCGGCGTGATCCTAGGAATCTGACACTCTCTCTCCTACGTGATCATCGCACGTCCCAACTGTCACCAATCAGTCACTCTAAAACCCTTCCGTATTTCAATAAGAGATTTGAAACGATCTTTCTCTCTCCTATCACCTACTATAAAAAGCCATCAACACCACCTTTTACCTCTTTACTGCCCCCATAATTCCCAAAGCAAAATTACTCCCAAAACTCTCTCCCGGTCATCTTCTTCTCCACACCTGCAACAATGGCTGAATCTTCATCCGTTCATGCTACTTCTCAGATTCTTCCCATCAGACCTCAACAATGCCTTGTCATTGATCTGAACCCACTAGCCTATGATCCCTACATGTCGCCGGTTATCGAATGCCTCAAGTTCTCCCAGCTTGCTCCGGCATTGTCCAGAATTGAAACGGTGCCAATGGTGGCTCTATCTCAGGTCTATGCGACCGCCTACTACGACAAGGGCGTCGACCGGATATTTTTCGAAGTGGCGGAACACAAGACGTCGATTTCTCGTCCCCGCTTCTGCACCATGCTTGGGTTTGCTGCAGACCCATCACGTGTTAACCTGGAGACGATTCCGGTTGGCATGTTATACAGCATGTTCTACAACATGGGCTACACGGAAGTTCTAACCTCCGTCGCAAGGTTCAAGAAGTCATGCCTACCGCCCCTGTGGAATGGACTATTTACAGTTCTCTTCAAGGGACTGTCTGAGAGGAGTTCAGGATCGGACGGGGCCAGTCGTCTTTTCCTGTCTATCATGTATGGGGTGTACAACGGGATCAACTTCGATTATGGGTTTGTCCTTTGGCAACAGCTGATTCAGATCCTTTCTTCCACTTCTCGACACTCTGAAGTGTCGCTGGCCCGGTTCTGGATCCTGATCACAAGATGGGCCATGGACAGGTTTGAGGTCCCCACTGCTGACGGTGCACCGATGTCTTCTGTTGGTACGTTCCATATCAAGAAGATCATCGTATCCGATGCATCGAAATTCTCCTTCATTGGCTCTATCCCGGAGTCGATGTATGGAAGTGTGCCATCAGACAGCAGTATGATCAAGGCGATCAAGGAGTTAGGGCCATCTGGTCCGAGGGAACTGACACCGGACATGCTGCGATCAATTCATGATGCCGACAAACCGGTGGCCAGGGGTAAGAAGGCAGACAAGGGGAAGAAACCATCCAAAGCCCCAAAACCTACTCCCAAGAAACGCAAACAACCAAAGGCTGCTTCCTCCCCACAACCGAAAAGGAGGAAGACCCAACCGAAACGAAAGCTTGTCCTTCCCTCAACCTCCAGTGAATCCGAAGGTGGGAGTTCGGACTCTGAGGGATCACAAGGAGACGAATCTCCACAAAGAGGCAACACACCCCCTCGGTCCCCAACCCCGGAGATGGAACTTCACCAATCCCTAGTTCCTTCCCCTCCACCCACAATTCCTATTTCCATTCCCACCATAAACCCTACTATACCACCAACCTCATTCCCTATACCACCACCCATATTCACCACATCAACCGAAACACCACCTGTTACCGAAACCCCACCTGTAACCGAACCTCCACAAACCGAAACCCATACACAACCACCACCCGAAACTAACCCCCCACCCACTCAACCTGAACCAACCAAACCCATAACACCCCCAGCTTCACCACCACCTCAATCTCCAGAAGACGCCTCCGATGGCGATGATCAATACATTGGTGGTGATCACTTGAACTTTGATTCGGTCTACTATAGTCCGTTTCAAGTTCAAAGTGATGAGGAGGATGATGCTCCTGTGACAAAGAAGCATCTCCGCGAGCTGAACGAGAAGCTTGATCAACTTCTCACCTCCTCTTCCAATCAGCAGTCATCCTTATCTGAAGCTGCCCTTCAGAGGATAGTTGATGCCTTCTCTAGGGCTCAACATGACTCAGTGGCCTCAGCTACTGCTACGATAGACGCCTCCACCCGAGCTTGTGAGGCAGCGACCGAAAAAGTCGATAAACTATTCCATGACGCTACACTCCTGCTGCAGTCTATGCAGGAAAGCGCCGAAGCCACCAAAACAACTCTGGAACCACTTGTCAATCAATTGGCCCAGTTTGTAAAGACGGAGTTATCCTCGTTCGCTACCCTCAGACAAAACCTTAGCGACGACAACTCGACACTCCGTGCCTCCATCGATGCCCGCTTGGCAAAGCTTCAAGAGGATCTTGCGGCTGAAAATTCACTGATGGACGTCCTGGCGAGCAAGACTACTGCCCTCAAGGTCAAGAGCACCCAACTTTCCAACTCCGAACAACAATTGGAGGCTCTTCGATCCGAGAGGGAAATCATCAAGACGTGTGTTTCGGATGTCCACGCCGCTCTATCTAATATCCTGGAAGCACACGACCCCATCCTGAATCACTCGGTGAGGCGTACCCTCGCTGAGAAACTCTCTCCGGCCATGGACCTCTTGAGTAAAATTGAAGGCCTACCCAGTTTCGTGTCCATTCCGAAACAAGGGGGAGAGGAGAAGAAAGGATCGAAACCACCTCCTTCCTCAAAAGCAACTCACACAACCGAACCACCCCCAACTGGTCATGCCTCGGGTTCGGGTGTGAAGGACAAGGGCAAAAACATTGCAGAGGGAGGAGATGAAGATGAAGATGAAGACAAGGAGACTATTGCGGACATGTTAAAGAGAAAGAACAGTCGCAATACTGATGACGATGTCAGTCGTGTGGCACGTGAAGCTGAAGAAGCCGAACGTAAACAAAAAGAAGCCAACGATCTCCTTGAGAGCCGAAAGCTGCTCTTCCCTGCCTGGACCAGGGATGTTTTGATAAAGGAGGCCATAGAGACTCCAAGCATACTATGGCTCGAGCCGGTGATATCGCTCGACTGCATCAACTCGGTCGATTCACAATTTGATATGTCACTGACTCGAAAGGCGTTCATCTTCCACGCCTTCTCCAACATTTTCGAAGTCCCGCATCCGAACGATGAGCTTGACAGGGAGCTCATTGACTTTTATCTGGAGGCCGCTCGCCTTCAATACCTTACATGGAGCGCCCAGAAGATTGTCAGTGTTCGGGTGATGAAGCCGTTTGCCGTGGGGAGATTCACAAACGTCAAGTTCAAGCTTATCCGAGGATCTGCAAGAACTGCTCACATGATCTCTCTGGCGGATCTGCCCAATCTGAACCCTCATGATTGGATAGTCTTGTACAACATCTTGCTGACAAACGAAGCCGAATATGGTCCCATCTTAGACCATGTCAAAAGGATGTTGGCATGCTATATCATGGAGGTGGCCCTAATGGATCAGGAGGTTGCCACAGTGTTTAAGAAGAAACCGAAAGTCAAGCCTGTGGGATCGGCCAGTGATCTAAACACGATGAAAATGGGCAATATAGATTCAAGGCGAAACTCAGTGATGTTCACCAGAGCCGAAGGACAGAAATGTCTGTTCGCATTAGCTGACAAGCACCTCTACACCACTACCTGCTTGGAACACGTCCTATCAATCGTCAAGCGGTGTAAGGACAATTCGGCCGATGACATCAAATACTTTGAAGATATGATCAATTGGTACATCCGGTTTAGACAGACCATCCTTTCCATAACCAAGTGTCTGTTTAGTACCGTGAAGAAGAAGGTACCAGCTTCAGCCGCCGGCCCAAGTAAGAAGTGAAGGTCTCGCTCCAAATTGACGCAAAGGGGGAGATTGTTAGGCTGAAGTTCTGTTTTATGTTGCGTCTTTTGGGCTCGTAGATTAGCCTTGTATTATCCGGTTTGGGCCTGTCCAACCGAGAGCCTTTTATGTATTGTATATAAGTTATCGCTTGCATGCATATTAAGTTAAGATTCAAGATTTCAGTTTTAGCATTCCAGAGTTTTACGATATTGCTCTCTTGTAATCTTCCAATCCTTTACAGTTGATGTTCTTAATCGAGCTCTTCTAAGGATTTTATTTAATCATTCGACACGTTTGATTCAAAAAAAAAAAATATCATGTAACAATCCAAACTTTAAGATTCGTAACGCCACTTGATCGAGAAAATACAAGAAGTCGGAGATATAACAAGTCCTTAGCAGAGCTCGATGAAGAACTCTTGCTGTAAAGGATACTTCTCTGTAAAAACCTTAGCAGAGCTCGATGAAGAACTCTTGCTGTAAAGGATACTTCTCTGTAAAAACCTTAGTAGAGCTCGATGAAGAACTTCTGTAAAAAAGCTACCTTCATAATTTTCCCACAAGCTTTATCAAAAATCTTCAACTTTGAAAAGTCACAAATCCAATTTCGAATGGCCATACCAAATTCTCCCCCGATTTATAATCAAAAACATGATTATAAAGCCTTCAAAAGGTCATGAGAATGATCTTGAATGGATAAAAATTTACTATGCTCCCCCGCGACAAAAAGATATATAAAAAAAAATCCGGAAAAATCGTGAAAACTTGACGTTAAAAAAAAACGACTTTCCGAACCGCCAAGACTTGATGGAATCTTTATTTTTCTGTTCACAAAAAAAAATATGAGCGTTAAAGAATCCAAAACTATTCACCGGCCCTCAATGTAGTAACTTTTCTGAAAATTGGGCCGAAACTGTCACTTTCTGAAAGACAGGGGCTGGAATGGTAATTCAGCATCAACAAACCCTTTCATTTGTAACAAAAACTGGAAATGGTCCAAAAATGCCAAACTGTGAAAACAACAGGGACCAAAAGAGCCAATTCGCTGAAGTTTGAGGTACCAAAAATGAAACATTAAGTCTTCTTCCCCAATATATATGGCTGATAAAAGAAATGCGCGACTGGAACAAATGCTACAGATCATACATTCGTTTCAAGTACCAGCAACCGAACCAAGGTTCGTTTCAAGATTGCCATCTATTCACGCGAACCGAACGTTCGGTTCGTTTCATATCAGGCGAAACCCCTTTCGCTTTCGGTTCATCCTTCGTTCGCTCCAACCATTAACAACCGAACCCAGTTTCAAAAGCAAAACCGAGCATCCCGATTAGAATAAGGAGCGAGACCATAGCCAAGCCGAATTACAGGTTCGCTTTCGGTTCATCTCCAATTTCAGTCCCAGCATAAACACGCGAACCCAAGATCGAGGTTCGTTCCATGAGCTGCTAACGCGAATCTCAAGTTCGTTCCAGGTACATTCCAAGGCCATTGATACAAAAGTGAAATCAAGCATCACGATGCAAACAAGGAGTGAAACCTTATCCTAGCCGAACAACAGGTTTGCTTTCTGACTTCCCTTCATTCGTTCCAAGGCAACAGAAGAACCCAATCATAGATTCGCTTCAAAATCGTCTCTTATACCCCAAAGACAAGCACAGTAAACGAGTTTTCACAGGTAAGGCTTTCATAGCGACTTTTCTGTTGACCAATGTTCATCCCAATTAAGATCGATTCATTTGCAGGTGAGATTTTCAAACCAATTTTGACTTCCATTCGATCGATGTTATAAAGCCCCTATTAAGAGACCTGGTTGGCGAAGCGAACAGGACGTCAAGACAAATCCGAATGCAATTACCCAAGCTAGATCACAATTCAAGTTCAGGCATTGACCACAAATCTCCTTCGTTCCAATTTCTATTCTAACAATCTGATTTTACAGTTCCGATAAAAGAATGTTTTCACACCTCCGATTTTGACTTTTGTGGTTTGACTATTCAAATTGAGATTCAACGCAGTGTATCATATGACTACAAAAATTGCATTCAACCAACACCAAGTCAATACACCACAGATCGATTTCATCTATGAATCATTAGTAATTTGAAGAAACAAATGAAATCGAGTCAATCAGTAAGAACCAAAAAAAAAACGATGAATAAAGAATAAAGGAATAACGAATTCAAGATGCGTCTTTTCCAGATGGGTCGATTAAGCCAATCGATATTCAAATGCTTACAAACGATAGCATCGGTCAATCATCGATTTGTTAATTTTGACAGGCAAGGGATAATCAAATTGAACACTGAATGAAGATGCAATTGGAGACTCGGATGCAATATTAAAGCCAAAGAAACTTGGATCGATACTAAGCGAATGGATCATGAACAGTGAATCGGCCAAGGGATTGGGCCAGATCAAGATAAAACACGAATGGAACCAAATGGGTCAAAACAAATGATTGAAATCAACTGATTTTTGGATTAAGCAATCACCAGATCTAAGATGAACAGAAGAACGAATAAAAAAATCAGATGAACAGTGATGAACAGCATGAATTTCCATGAGCAGTAGCTTGAACAAAATATTGATTCCATACCGCCAAAACACCAATAATCTTCAATATATGTAGAAAATCACCAAATCAAGAACCGATACTTCAAAAATCAATAGATTTTAAAAGACCCGCTCTGATACCACTTGTTGGGATTAAAACCCTAATTGTGATTTGATGAACAAGATGCGGAAAATAAGAACAAACACAATAATGAAGATTATGTCGAATGATCACTCGATTTATTGAAATGTGAGGAACAAATTACACTTAAGAAATAATAATCTAACTCTACAAGAAACCTCACGTGGCGGCTACATTTTGCCACACTCTTAACCCTAATAATGAATAATACATAACTATTTATAGGGAAAAGACAAGTCTTGGGCTTTTAACCTAGAATTCATCAAAGGGGCCCATTGCCATCATCCATGGAGTGCTTTGAAACCCTACACTTATATAAACCCTCTTTAGGTTACAATTAAGCCATAACTTCTTTTTAAGTGCCTTGGACGAAATTTTGGTCCCTTCCTTCTCTTTCTATAGTTTTCCTTGGTTGCTAGGGTTTATTTGAGAACCATTAAAGGCGTGACACTTATGGTGCCTGCTACCAAAGGTTTTTCAAGTAAGGATTCAAGATTGTTTACAATAACAATCCTAATGGTATGTTTACTATCTTATTTCATGAATTTTGAAAATAGTATATTCCTTTTAGGGTTTATCTTTTGATGTTCAATTCTTGTATGTTAAATTAGATAAAACATAGATCCAATGCAGATTAGGGTTGCATGCACACATAAGATTGTTTGTTATGCTCAAAACCCATCAATGGTATCAGAGCCTAGATTTGTTTTCTATTGAATTTGATGCAATTGGTTGAATTTGATCAATTACGGTTTATGGTAATAAAACCCTTTGGGCTTGGTTTTTTCGCAATCAAGGTTTCCAAAACCCTAGATTTTGAAATTTTTAGAAAAGGTTTTAAGCCATTCGCTTGTCCCTCAAGATTCAAAATTTAGGGCTTCCTAACCCTATGGATTTTTGAAATATGGTGAGGATTGAAATCCTTGTCTTCCTGCCCAATATTTGCCAATTTTAGGAAATGAGGGTTTTTGTGAAATTTGTTATTTTTGGCAATTATCTTCTTATTTGATTAACTACACAATTGCAAGATTTGTTTGCTCCCTTTGATATTTTCGAAAATTTCTAGATATGATGGGGATTTCTTATTTTTAGTAATTATCTTCTTACTTGTTTATTAAGATAATTGCAAGATTTTGTAAGATCCCTCCCATAATTTCAAAATTTATGGGGAGTGGATTAGGTTAAATTGTTTGATTAATTTAACTGGCTAATCCTTATTTGATTTAATAAATTAATTAAAAGTTTAATTAATAGATAATTACTAAATCAATTTCATTTATATCTAAATTAATTGTTTTAATTTCGAAATTTAAAAGATTAAAAATAAACCCAAGTATTTTGAAAAGTTTAAAATACATCTTTATGGATCTTATTATTAATTTAAATAATTTATTAATTAAAGGATAATTAATAAATCCATAATTGGTTTAAATTTAATTAAATTAATAGTTTAATCTATTAAAAGATTAAACCTTTGGAATTTTATAATGTTTAAAATTCAACTTATACTATATATATATATATATATATATATATATATATAGAGAGAGAGAGAGAGAAAGAGGTATGTTCAAATGTTTTTGACAACTATTGTGTGCCTGTGTGCACCAATAAGAATTCAGGAAATAATAAATCATTAAATAAATCATTTAAGGGTATTATAATAATCTTTACATATTTAATTATGGTAGATAATTAATATGTTTATTACCCCTTTAAATATAGGATGTCAAAGTCAAAACCTGTAGAAAAACCCTACAATTGCCGTCTTCAATTTTCTTCCTTCTCTGTTGTCTCGCTGGAGAAATTGAACCATCAAAGTCGTCTTCCTTCCTTCGTCTTCCATAGCCACACTACTTGTAACAACACACAATTTCATCTTCCTTCCTTCCTCTCCATTGGCCATGCCCAAACCAAATCATCATCTCGTCACCACAACTCTCTTGTCGGACCACCATCAAGTAACGTTGACGTCCACAACACCGATGACAAGTAGCTCCTCACCGGCAACGTCGACAATTTAGTTCCCGGTGACGACGACCATGACCAGGTAGCTTCTTATTTTCTGTTTTTCTTTTTTCGTTCTCTTCCCCCTGTGACATATTCATTATTGATGTCCAATTGTTTCAATCCCTTTCCAAAATTGCTGAAGATATGGCAGAATTTGTACTTGCCTATCCATATCTTATGTTATCTACTAGAATTTGGTCGGAAAACTGGTCTTGCTGTTGTAATACCACCGCAACTCCGATGTCAGAATTGAACTGATAAGTTTTTTCTTGTTCCCTTTTTCTTTTCATTAATCGGATAATGCATGTTATTCTATTGTTTTCTTTTTCTTTCTTTTTTCTGATATGAGGTAACATATGAAATCATATGTTGCGTTTTCTAGAATATAAAACTATATATCTTTGTTTGCTAAAACATTGTGTTTGCTGAAACATGAAACTAGATGCAAAAATCAGTTTTTTTAAATGATATTACTTTACTGAAATATGATATTAGATGAAGAAATACGAACTTTGATGCTATTTGTATGCTAAAATATGAAGTTAGATGTAAACAAAGGTGCAAACAAATGTGGTTTATTACACCTAGTGGGATAGATACTATCTATTTGGACCTTTTTACCCTTGGAGGGTCTTCTTCCTATTGATTGCTCCCTTACGAAGATGGTTTATATATTCAAATTGTTTTTTTTCTTAGTCATTTTTTTGTGTTTACATGAACTTTTCATGCATTTATATTTCAAATGTTTTGTTTGTTGGGTATATTCTTGATAATACAAATTCTTTAAGAATATTCAAAACCATTCTGCAAGAATAGTTTATTCTGTAAGAATATTATTGTTTTATTCTGATAGAATTGTAGTTAATTATTTATATGTTTAATGTGCAGTTGTTACAAGTGTATCACTACAAAATATTTGATAATGAATTTGTGATAGAAATGGTTTGAAGACCTGATGAGAAAGGCTTGAAGAATGAATTAAAGAATGATCACACTCATTGTTTAGGAATGTTGTTATTTTTTTAAGAATTACACTTGTTATTCTTTTAGAATGTTGTTATTATTCAATGAATCACAATCATACAATGTAATTATTTGGTATATTATTAGTTCAATAATCGATTTTGTGTATTCTTTCAGAATGTATTTACTAGTTTATGATTGACATTCTGTCGTTCTGACAGAATAAAATCGAAAATATATTTACTAGTTTATGGTTGGCATTCTGTCATTCTGACAGAATAAAATCGAAAAATATATTTACTAGTTTATGGTTGGCATTCTATCATTCTGACAGAATAAAATTAGATTTTTAAATTTGAATTAATTTAAAATATTCAGATTTTGAAAAATAAAGGAATTAATTATCCCTAAAAATCCGAAAATTTCCATTTTTAATATAGGTTAATTGACTAAAATGCACTTATGTTGAAATTTGTGTGATTATATGGCACATATTATCCTATTCTAATATCATAGACCCTAATATCATGACTTTTGATTCTATTCCATCCGGTGGTCCAGATCTGTGCATTTTGGCACACAATAGTTAGTAAAAACAAAATTAAGAGCTTAATATATATATTATATGTAAAAGAAAAGTTAGTCGAATCGCTAGTACACCTTATTCACGAAACCATGCTATAGGAGGAGTCTAATGAAATGGCCTATAAAATGACCGCCATTAGGTATACATTCTTAGCCACCATTCTCTTGTATGGTGGATGGTCGTTAGCCGAACGAGTTCGATAGGACAAAATTAAATCTCATTAAGAAGTATAATGTGATATAAAGTAACCAAACCATTTTGTAAAATCCCACTTTTAGTTACTTTAGGAAAAATGTGAATTTGATGCTAATCCATAAAATTGCACATTGCACCTTATTGGTCGTTAATGGAGCGTGTGTGGTTAACCGGTACACTAATATGGACAATATTGTTGGCAATGGGTGTCTCGTAAATTATCATTGATTAATAGAGCATGTGTGGCTAACCGGCGCATTAATTAGTTGATAAATGACATCGAGAGTACCAAGCTAATTTGCATGGTTTTTCACATCTTGTTTGTGATCCTCGGCATCCTAGTCACAAAGTGAGAGCATAATCAAGATTAAACATGTCACTAAATAGTACAGTGAATCTCAAAAGATCTAGGAGTTTCATAATATTGAAACTGGTAAATGCTTTACCTACCTAAAATAGATTCGAATTTGATTACGACATCCCTCTTCAAATTTCAAATCGAAAATATGGATCCTAGCCTTAATTTAAATTTTGGTTAATAATTAAGGATTAAAAACAACTAACTTGAATTCTATTTTCTCTCCTATTATAGTGATCAAGATGTCAAGTTCTGACAACAATGGTCTTTCTCGTTCTTATGGAAATGTTTTTCCTTCTGAAGATGATTTCAAATTTCAAATCGAAAATATGGATCCTAGCCTTAATTTAAATTTTGGGTTAATAATTAAGGATTAAAATCAACTAACTTGAATTCTATTTTCTCTCCTATTATAGTGATCAAGATTTCAAATTCTGACAACAATGGTCTTTCTCGTTCTTTTGGAAATGTTTTTCCTTCTGAAGATGACCTTCCACATTCTGGTCAAGGTGAAAGAATATTCCCTTCTTCTAGAAATTGAGGAAATGGAGGTCATGTTTTTTCAACTCTTCCTCCACCTTCTCCAATGACTCTCCCTAATTCATGTTTCCATAAAGCTAAAAAATACAAAGTTACTTAAGCCTTATTGGCATATAAACATCAAAATGGAAAGTTTGTGTGTCCGTATGTTTTGAAAATGAAATCGTACATTGAAAGAGTAGGGATGTTGAGTGTCGTTTTCCTAAGGGATCTAGCCACTGACTTGGTTCTACTATCGCTTCCTGAGTCACATAGTCATTTCATCAAATACTACCATATGAGGGACCACGACGTGACCCTAATTGATCTAACATATATGTAGATTGTTGCTGAAGCAGAAATGCTTAATAGTAAAAGTCAAGCAAAATTGTTTGAAGGATCTGTCTCTAAAATTTCCATGGATATTGACAATGGCAACATTGGTAGTCCAAAAGAGGTTTCTCTTCCCAATGGAAAGGGATCGGCCAAGCTCAAAACATTTGACCATATGGTAAAGATAAAGGCTAATTCTTAGATAGTTCCATGTGTTATTCCTGACAGGTCCATATGTTTCTATTTCCAATTGAAGCGGCATTGGATGTGAAGCTGCCTAGACTACCTAAAAGATCTTAAAGATAGTAAAGTCAAGTTGTGTGACTCTACTTCAAGTGCATCCATTATCTAAATCCATAAGTTCCTATTCATATATTCTTAATACATGATGTGATGATCACATTCTGATGTTTTGTAGAATCTAAGAGAAAGAAGGAAGCTTAAGAAGAGTAAGATAAATCTGATCATGGGAGATGGATTTCGGTTGCATGCTTCAATGATCAAATTTTGGAAGCTTCTGTTTAGGAGTTATGATAGATTAATAGATTGCTATAAAGATAGTTTTCATATATTTGCATTGTAAGGATAAATTTTTCCGGTTGTTATCAATAAAAGTGAATTTTGATTTATTTACTGTATATTTCCTTGCAATGGCATTTATGAAAATTAGTGGTTATATTTCTATTACTAGCAAGGTTAAGAGTGGATTTGATTCTTGTTATATCGTTTGTGGTATTGTCATAATAAACCAAGTAAAAAGGAATTCTCCTCGCCAAAGTTTCAATTGGATAGAAACTTGGAATCAGACATTTCGAATAGTGTGATGTATGAGAATCATCATCGTTGGAATATTATGATTAATTCGTTGATCAAATGTTTACGTGACTTAAGTGAAGGACTAAAGGATCTAGTACATATTTTTGTGGACTATTCAGATCCACCACATAAGATGATAACCATATTCGTCATGATTTACTAATGTTTTAGTAAATATGGCTATGTTTATAAGATTAAGCATAATTTTGATGCTTTGAAAAAGTTTCAAAGACTAGCGGAGTGAAAGAATCTATTAGGCAGAAAGATAAAGGTTTCTCCAATTTGAAAGGAAATGAGAGTACTTTAGTATCGTGTTTTATGATCATCTTAATGATTATGCAACTACATCACAATTGATCCTCGAAGAACGTCTTAGTACAAGAGTTTAACTAAGAAGAGGAATCGGATATTTTGAAATGGTTCAATCATGAGATGAGTCATGTGACAACCCGAAAATTTTTTGCTTTAAAATCCAGTCCAAGCAACCTTACGTCAGACTTACTTCTGATAACATTTGGCATTGTTTAGAGCCTGTTTGAGTGTTCTGAGCCCAATAAACTCAAGGAATGAGTGCTAGGAAGTACCAGCTAGAACCACTGAACAATGATCAAGCCTAAAACACCAACACCATGAGTTCACGGCCACCACATTGGAGTTTACGACTGCAAACTCCATGTGGGATGTAAACTCACCCTATATATTCAATTTTTGGCCATTTCTTTCATTTCTTTCCTTCCTTGGCCGATTTTCCCTCATTCTCTCTCAACTATCATCCAACTTTCACCTTAGATCTTCAAAA
The DNA here is from genome assembly GCF_002870075.4 of Lactuca sativa. Lineage (NCBI taxonomy): Eukaryota > Viridiplantae > Streptophyta > Magnoliopsida > Asterales > Asteraceae > Lactuca > Lactuca sativa. The sequence goes on from NC_056628.2 coordinate 164,550,997, forward strand.
GTGTAAGTGTTCTATCCCTTGATTAGTTGATACATCACATTAACTAGCTTCATACATTGATTTCATCCATGAAAATCATGTTTGTTTAGATCTTCAAGAAACACCAAGAAACCATGAACACACACTAATGTTCTTGGCCAAGATCGACCATTTCAAGCCTCTATATCGTAAGTGCTCTTCCCTACACTTGATATATAGTTAGGACTCATGCTTAGAGACTTGAAAACATCACCAAACTCATCATGTAGAGAGTTTACAGCCCAAGAGTAAACACCCTTGGCCGTAAACTCCAAGAATGGTCAAGTTTTGGACCTTAAACACATCTATGCTCTTGTTTAACCTTAGAACACTTGAACCCTTGAGACTCCTTACCTTTAAGACCCTAAAAGTGACCAATTAGAGAGTTTACGGCCAAGAGTAAAATCCCTTGGGCCGTAAACTCCTCAACACTCTCCAATGAGTGGGTCTTTCTCATCCTTGTGTAGAGAAAAAGTCCCTCAAGCTTCCCTAGCCTTCAAATCCACACTTATGTATGTTTGACCATGAGTTTACGGCCGTAAACTCCCTTTGGCAGTAAACCCATGGTAGTAAACTCATTTTAGGGTCATTCCACACTCATTAGTCCAATCACATGTGATTCCAACACTTGGACAAAGTGTTTCCTAGTCCCGTGAAGTGTTTCTTTGCATTTGGTTTCTCCAAAACACTATATTTATGTCAATACATATGAATATATGTCATTAGGACTCATTTGTGTATCGGGACATCATTGGTGGAACTGCTCAATCCTTACTTGAACCATTTGGATCACCAAACATAAGGTGAGTTCATACCCCTAAATTTTGTCACTCTTCACTATTTTAAGGGGGGGGGGGGGGGGGGGGAATACAAGTCTAAACACATGAGATCATGTTTATAATAAATAAAATTCTTCAAATGTTGTAAATGACATCAAGTCATCAAAATGTTTTTAAATATAAATAGATTCTTTTAAATATTAGAAATGCTTTTAATATGTTTTATAAAATCTTTTAACTTATGTTGTGTATAATTGATGTCTATATTGATATAGTTATACAAGTAGTGTTTAAAGGACGTAGAACTGACTACCAGCCCTAATCCCTTTTCCTTGTTTGGATGTGGGTTTAGAGTAAGGTTGTTTGTCCGAATGTCGTTTAAAAATTACTATGTATATGTATGTAGATATAAAAGTTTTAGAAGTCAGTTTAATACCTTGGGTAGCAATGGTATTCTTTCAGCTCAGTTCAATTAGTTAGATATAAAGAACTTACTATTAAACTATAAGGGGTATAGTTAGAGAGTCAATGTTCATTACTTGGTAGATCAGTACATTTCACTAAGTAGTTCATAGAAGTCATAGCAGTACATAGAGATATAATACTTGTTAGTTATCTATTCAGAAAATACGAACAATAATACGAACTAAATTTAAGGAACTCAAAAAGGTACATCTTCCAATGTACCACACGTATAAAAGGGGTACCCAGGCACGGTACCATACCTTCAGTTAACATGGATATGTGAGCATTATACCACGACACCAAACATAGGTGGGTACGCGCCCATAACACCAATACCTTAACATACAACGCACATAGGTAGTAGTGTCTGTGATTTCCTAGTATATACCTAGAAGTTATGTACAATGAGAAACTGATAGACGGTTCAATATGTGAACTCTGTTTTGCTTTCCTTTTCCTTGTTTGGATGTGGGGGTCCGACAGGATCGCACAATCCATTGTCCGTCCTTTTCTGATTATGTATAATAACTATGTACTATGTGAATCACGAGACAATCTTTTCAAAGTGTATTCAAAGTACAATTCAGGAGAACATAACGATCGTACTATAGTCTTTTCGTAGTATATTTATTATACTATGAACTGAGACCGAACTTGCTATTTTAATAACATAATATCCAATACAGGAATGGTTTTATGAGATATAAAACTAAGTATGCTATTCCATAGCATATCTTTACATTGATTAAGCCGTAGAGGGTTACAAGTTAACTATTCCATATCACGGTACGTCATCCTTCAATATAACGGTTTTAAGGGATAAAACCACAATTCAATAACAATTAGGGAATAGGGGTTTTCCTAGGTTCCATGGTAACAATTTCTAGGTATTCCAGTAACATTTACTATGCATTCTAGTTCACTAAAAAGGATTCGTAAAAAGGTTATTATTATGATTTCCTCGCTTATACATTCCCGAGTTATATATACCGAGGATCTGGTAGACAATAGAATATGAGGTTTCTGAATTAGTTTCTTTTCCTTGTTTGGACGTGAAACTAGGGTAGAACCACCCATTTTATTATCCGCCCCATCTTGATTATATCATAATGTGTATAAGCTAAGTTTTCATGGATAATAACTCGTCTCTTAGTCAGAATCAAAATAGTATAGATTACTTTTAATGATAACTATAATCCTTTAGTTTATACGAAAGATTATATATAATGAAGACTAGATAGATTGGAGATTGTGTGAACCCAGTTTTGCTTTCCTTTTTCCTTGTTTGGATATGGGGGTACGACCAAATTACACAACCGACTATCCATTTCGTATTGATTATATGCAATTAGTATAAACTAAATGATTATAGAAGAAATTGTTTCAATATTACTTTACTTTAAGGAAACATAGGGTTTTCTTGTCAGTCTTTCAAAATTGTTCAAATGTCAAAGAAGTTTCTTACTTTAAACTAAATCTTATACACTCACCAGCTTTATAGCTGATACTCACTTTCAAAATACTTGTATTCTCAGGAATAATATTAAGACAGGTATCCAACCGGAGTCCGTGAAGACGGAGCAGTAGTTTCTCGTCTTATCTTTTGATACTATTATACTATAACCACATGTAATGTTTTGATCTCGATGTAAACACTTTTACATATATATTAAAGAACGTTGTTGCTTGATTACTATTATTCAATTGTTGTGATACTACATATGACGTCCTCCACCCATGAACGTTTCCTCCGTTCCGGTTTTGGGGTGTGACAAGTCATACTTCTAATGCAATTAAAACTTTAGAGTCATACTCTAGTAACTATAAATTCTATCTTGAAGCTTGTTTCGTACTAGTTAGGTTTATAACATCTCATAAAATGTAAAGTAATAATGTTTTCTTACTCTAGGACATTTAGAATTCGTAGTTATGATGTTTTGGTTAAACAGAGGATAAACTAAGACCAATTCCATGAAGTATTTGCCTGTTGAGAATTCACAATAACTTTTGAATATTTGTTTTGCTTGTCTAGGAATGTTCTGTGAGAGAGAAACTCATATGTCAAGAAGTCAGTGCGAGTCTTATTGATCTTGAAAGGTTTCAAGAGTCAATCAAGAATAAACCTTTTAGTTATTACTAGCACACGACCAAAGGTTGATAACCTATCATGTTAAGTTGACATATTATTGTTTCTGTGCATCTTCCGGTTGTGTTAGCAATACTTATGAGTTTTATGGTTCTCATTCAACTGCAAAAGGTGGAGCACACTGGTTAGTGAAAGTACATTGATCAATATAGATGAGCTACTTAACAACTAGGAAGCTCTGGTAGGCCCTTTATGCTACCAGAAGGAAATAAATTAAGACTAAGCAAACTACAGTCCATGAATGGAAAACTAAATTTGATTTTGGTTTTATCCTCAGTCTTGTCTTATGATTGTAGGTTGGTAATGATAGATTTACATGGATGGGAATGCATACACCATAAAATCTAGGTGGCAAAAGGTTTTGCTCTAATTCATGAAAATGATTATGAGGAAATACTTTCGCTAGTAGATTTTAAAGACTTGAGAAATATCATTATGGTTAGTGATTGTGTTAATTACAATCTCAAATTTTCAATATGCTTATTACATCCCTTTTTCATAGTTCGAATTGTGAGAAATGGCAAGAAATAGTTTGAACGTCTAGGACTTATAGCTATAAGTTCTAAAAGGGTTTAAACACACACACACACATGCTATCTAATGAAGGTGTATAAGCTTGAGAAGTCTCACCAAAGACTTATTAAAGCATTACATATTAGAAATATGGACTTTAGTAAAAAAAAGTCAAAAAGTATTGATTTCTAGAAGTCCATATGATTTCTGGAAGTCCATATGATTTCTGGGTACATGTTAAAGCTAGTAGGAGCAGAATTGTTATGCTAGTGGGAGCATAATTGTTACGCTAAGTGTTGCAAGTTGCCAATACTATTTGTAGCAAATAAAGTTTACAAATTTGCAAGTTTCAAGTTTGGAGATTGTTTAGCTATAGAAAGATTTAACAGAGAGGGGCACTCATACTTTGTTTCAAATCTAAAAGTTTAGATTGAAGGTTTTAACAGAATATAGTCTTGGACATATATGAATATCATGTTGAAATACTTCGACGTAGAAAATTCGATATATGGAAATATTATAACAAGAGACCGAAAAGATATCGGGTCTTTGTATAAGACATTATAAATCAAGCCTCATATTCTTTAGATATAGGATTGATCATATATGGTATAATATTTATCTGTTCTACTTTTTACAAATGCCTAGGGCATTAAGAAAGGAAAAGGACTAGGATATGATGTGATTAAAGTTGTTAAACAACTGTCAGGAACTATACGAGGTTTACTGAAGATTAGTTGCTTGTGGATAGTTCGAAGTATATTATTAATTTGAACGGACCATATTGAAATAATTATGAATGGAAGAGACTCTTCTTCGGAATTGATAGTCATATGGGAATATGGAAATGTTTCCATAGTGGGAGTTGGTTATTGAAATCTACATGTGAGTTAGAAACTTTAATGTAAGAAGGATGTTCAAGGAGTGTACCTTGAATTTGAGACTTCGTTTCCATGGAATTGTTTTAGTAACAAATGTACAATAGAATGTTTTGTAATATCGTTGGCAAAGTATCTGTGACTTTGAAGCCTCGACATTACAGAAGATCTTTGCATGAAAGGTTGAACTCTAATATATTCTAGTAATGACTAGAATCATGAATTGTGAAATAAGGATCATTGGAATAATGTCCAGTCGATATTCTCACAAAGGAATGACCATAGAGAGACATAGTATGCATGTTTATAACATGGCATGACTAGTGTTTAATTAAAATGTTAGGTGATTACTCAAAACATTATACAATGAATGAAGTCTAATTAATATGATGATTAAATAATAAGGGTTTTATTTATATTCAATGGTTTTGAGACCATAGTTAATTTGGTTATTATTGTGTTTCACTTCACATGTTTTACTTCCTGAATAATTGGATTATTCAAACATCCGCATTCGATCATACTTTTGGAAGTAAGTAGCGAATTAAGATTGTCATGAATTGAATTGTAGATTATCTAAGGGATTAGACATAGTAATGGTTTTGCTGCAATGTTCATGAGTACTTGAAATGGGGATTTTCTGTATTGGATAAACTCACGCTCAGAGAATTACTTCATGGATTTTATCAAGAGTAATTCTGAGATGATAATATTTTATATTCTTGAAACAGAGGTATATGAGTTGTTGTTTACGAGTCGGTTGTGAATTAATAATATGTAAGTGCATCAATAACTTGATGTTATAAAACGTATTGTTGTGCGTGACTGGATGAGTGAATAGTGCAAGCATATAAGTCAAAGTTTATCCGTTCCTTTTGCCCTAATGAGAAAAGCGATATATGTGGGCCCCTGATGGTTTGATGATGACATCTAAAGCGTTTGGTCAAGCCTGGACAAAATTGATGTGTTCAATTAGTAGTCTGATATCAGTCGTCATAAATTAGAAAATCGGGAAACAAATATTAGACAACAAGATTGATTATAATCCATGTCTCATGTCTATACGATATCTTGTAGAATGGAGGAATATTTGATCACTTATCTTAGGACATGTCACTGAATGGGTTAGAGTTCGACATCAGCTTTTGGTAGCTACAATTTGCTAGTCAATTTGGTAGTTATATTGGCATTTATAGTTATTAGAATTATTCAAGTGGGAGATTATTGGATTAAGTGTCTAAGCCCATAATTATAATTGGTATAAACTTAATTTAATTGATACAGTCCTTTTGGGTTGCCTTCAAATCTGACAATTGAATAAGATAACTGTTAGAGTGAGAAGAATGATTTATTAATTTATTACTTGGTCAATAAGTTAAATAGAAATAAAATTAAATGATTTATTAATGTATTATGGAAATAATATATTAATTATAATCATATTGTTTAATTAATAATTAATCAGAGATTAATTAAATTTTGGGATTAATTAGATTAATTGAAATTAAGTAGGAGAACTAAATTTGACAATGTTCAATAGTTGAGCATTGTGCAATTCTAGAACCTCCCTAAAGATGGGGGGGGGGGGGGGGGGAACAAAATATAGAGTGTGGGCTCTAAGGGTGTCTTGGATGCCTTAGGGAGGAAGTTAAGGGATTAGGGTTATCTTGGAGATACATGCCTTATCCAACATCTTTCTAACAGCTATATAAACCCTCCTTAGGGTAGAATTTCGGCCATGACTTCTTTCTAAGTGGATTGCAAGAAATTTTGGTCCCATCCCCCTCTCTCTCTCTATAGTTTTCCTTGGTTACTAGGGTTTGGTTGTGAACCATTAGAGGCGCGACACTTGTAGCGCTTGCTACCAAAGGTTTTTCAAGTAAGGATTCAAGATTGTTTACAATAACAATCTTAAAGGTATGTTTACTATCTTATTTCATGAATTTTGAAAATAGTATATGCCTTTTAGGGTTTATCTTTTGATGATCAATACTTGTATGTTCAATTAGAGAAAACATAGATCCAAAGCAAATTAGGGTTGCATTCACACATATGATTGTTTGTTATGTTCAAAACTCATAAGTATTCCCCACGGAAAACAGTAAAACTCTTAATAAGGAACCGTGAAAGTCACCCTCATACATAGCATACTTTAACCGATATTGATTCCTACCGAAAAGTGGTCAGAGGTTCGGGATTACTTGGGCTCAAGGGTAGGAAAAAAAGGAAATTAAAAAAAAAAACAAAATAAATAATAAAAAAAAGAAAATGAAATTTTTTAAAGGAATTAATTTAAGCACAAAATCAGTTGTTAAACTAATTCCTATGCAAATGAAAACCATCTTGAGCGTTATTTATAGGTTGCTAAAGTTCCAGGTGTGCTGCACTTCTGATAAGGGCTCGACGCGCCTTAGTGTGTTCGGCTTGGGTTCGGTTGGATGTCTGACACGTGTCCTTCTACCCTCTTATCTCAACATGTATTTTTGAAATCTTTAAAAATTCATAACTTTCACATACAAACTTAATTTAAGACATTCTTTATATCGTCACGCTCGTATCGACGAGTACTGAACTTTCCTATAGACATAATTCGCCAATTCCCCTTCTACTTTTATATTTTTATAAGGGGCATACTAAAAAAGATTTTGAGAAAATCATAACTCTCTCATATGAACTCAACCAATTCTCTTATAAATACAACGTTTCTCTTATAACTCTCTTTATATTGTCGACTTCGTATCGATAAATACAACAATTCTTTTTCTTATTGTTTTGGTTAAAACTCAACCAATTCTCTTATAAATTTTTATGATGCAAATTTATACGAATGGTTGAATATAAAATTTAGAAAATCATAACTTGTTCATACGAATTTTCGATTTATTTTTCTTATATAATTAAATATATAACATTGTATTTTCAATTAAAAATGATTAAACATTATACATTAGGTCATTATGTCAATTTTCATCACGTTTGCGATCAACGATTGTTGACCAATTTTTGACTGTTGTCACATTAACAACATATATATATAAAAAGTACTTCTTATACGAAAAATATGTTTACCGAAAGGATACTTTTATACCAAAAATATGTTACCGAACGTGTACTTTTATATAAAAATGTTTTACGAAAGTGTATTTTTATACAAAAGTATGTTTACCAAAAATGTATTTTTATACCAAAAGTATGTTAACCGAAATATACTTTTATACCAAAAGTATGTTAACCAAAATATATTTTTATACCAAAGGTATGTTTACCGAATATGTACTTTTGTACCTAAAGTATATTTCTTGAATGTGTACTTTTAAACCAGAAGTATGTATGCTGAACGTGTACTTTTATACCAAAAATATGTTACTGAATACGTACTTATACTAAAAGTAACGTTTGATTAATATGTGCTTTTGTTACCAAATATGTGTTCGTATTGTTATACCAAAACTAATATATGACTGTATATAAGTATTATTTGAACTATTTAGAATTATTCAACCATTGCTATGAGTTCCTGTAACCGATTTCATGACCAAGTACACCGTTTTAACTTATATATTTTCAGGATCTTTTGCGAACCACTCTTAAAATGCGAACCTTTTATGTGATTTTTTTTTTCAAAAAAAGTGACATAAAACAACAGATAGGTCCTATATAAGTGTAATCATAAAAAAATAAAATAAAAATAATTCATGAAGTTTATTTACATATATGACAGGTGCATATATGCACCGATTTGGTGCTTTATGCCACTTATACATATACGATTGGTGCTTTATTTACAAAACGTCAGAAATGCACAAAGTTCATAAAAATGCACATATGCACCCTGTCGTATATGCATATTTTATTTCGAATTTTTTTTATTATTTATTTATTTACTTATACGTTTCTATATGACCGATTTGGTGCTATATTCCACTTTTGTTTGAAAAAAAAAGTTATAATACAAAAAAGTTCGTATTTCAAGAGGGGTTTGCAAAAAAATATCGTTCACAAAAGATCAATGAATATATATATATATATATATATATATATATATATATATATATATATATATATATATATATATACTTTTTAACCCAAAAAGTATGTGCTTATGCTGTATATAAGTACTATTTTAATTTATATATAAATGCATTTACAGCGTTATGAACATTGGAATGAGTCCCAATAGCGAGCTGTTTGATGAGTGGTTGCCCGTCACAATGCTATCGTTGTACGTCGTAAAATGAATCATGATGCTTCATTGGACATCGTAAAAATGTTGACAGCTATCACCGGGTGTAACTCTTCTGATAAGATTGTAGCTAGCAACCACAGATGGGGTGTCAACCCATGTAGATGTATAGATAACTCTCTCGATCACTTAAGAATTAATACTTATAAGTCACGGGTCTATGATAGGTTTTAAACTTAGGTGATTGAAATATCTCATGTAACCTCTCAAGTGTATATATCTAAACGTATGTGTGTCCTAACTTTAAGTGTAAAAGTTATTAGGAAAAATTGTGACAAAGTATAACTGTATATATAGTTTATAACTAGATTTTTACAAAATAACCATTGTAAATGTTTTATAACCAAATTTTGACGATATAACCACTGTAAATGTGTATAACCAAAAAGTTTGACAGCATAACCACTATATAAGTGTTCATAAACAAAAGTTCGACCATAGCATAACTATCATACTAATTATGTAAATAGAGCTTCAAACAGTTGTACAACTCAGTTTAAATAAACACTGGTTTTTAAAATATATAAACAATGATTTAAATACTTATAATCAATAATAATCATTTTACGTTTATATAAATATTAATAATGATTATAGGCAAGTATTCTCCCCCGAAAACTATAAAATGTTTGAAAATAGGGTCGTGAATACTCATATTCGTAGCATGCTTTATCGTTTGGTTTTTCATTGAATTTGTCGAATCTCGTCCAAAAATAAACTAACAGGACAACGCTTCGTTTATGAAAGGTTGAAAAGGGGCTCGAGATCAGATCCGGAAGTGGATGGAAAAATATTCGCCTGAAAAACCTCACCGGTTGCTGGCTGTTGCTGGAGTTATGTTGGTAGTTTGTTGGCATCGAGATCGAATTCAGCCAGAGAGCTGATGTCGGTGTTTTTTATAGTGGTGGCTAGACCGGAGCTTGGTGGGAATTGGAAGGGGAGGTTAACGACAAATCTCTGGTGGGAGGTGGTGACCGATGGCGGTGTTGCGGTGGCGCCGGTGGTGTTTGGCCGGAAATAGTACAGAGAGAGGTAGATTTCTAGAAAGAGAATAAGAAGGGTGAGAAGATTGGCTGCCATCTCCCCTTTATTTATAGAGAAAAATAGGTGACGTGTGTGGCTAAGAACACGTCGTGTGGCGTCTTCTCGAACAGCATGCCACGGGCCAATGAATTCCAACATTTCTTGCAATTTTCAAAAACGTTAGTTTGATGTCTACGATATTATAGTTCATACTATATAAAAGTAAATTTCAAACAAGCCCGACAACTAGGCAAACAAAACGTTTAATGTATGTTAACAGAGGATTCTGGATGATATGATTCGACTGTTTTCGCGAAAGTATCAAGACTTCGTGATAATGAAATTCTCGGAATTGAATCAAATAGACCTTTAACTGATACGTAAAATGTTAGGATATTCACCGAACGAGTTGCATAACTATGATAACGAATCGTGTGAAGATTCGTTAATGGCAAAGCTCGTATCGTATTGTCCGATTTTTTAGTTTTTCGGACAAAATTAGTTAGCTTAGGGGTGACAATTTATGACATGACATGACAAAAATACATGACACGAAACGAAATTGGAACGAAACGGAATTGGGATAAAACTGAAATTTGAATTCGTGTTCGTGTTAACTGTAAAAAAACACGGTCGTGTCGTGTCGTGTTCATGTTCAAAATTTGACACGAAATTGACACGATTTAGATATTCTTTATTATGTTTTTTGTGTTTGTTGTGTTATATTTGATAAAGTATTCATTAAATAAAGTAGTATTTAGTATATATTATATTTTGGTGCCGTGTCGTGTTTGTCATTTTTTAATTCGTTCATTTTCGTGTTAGTTAAAAAAAAACACAACATCGTGTCGTGTTGTGTTCGTATACATAAAACCTTGTCGTGTCGTGTTAGAAACACGAAATGATAGTACGATTTTCCACCCCTAAGTTAGCTCCGGAATCAAGTATAAGATCGTATAACGACTAAGTAAAAATTGTTCGGATTTGAAAATTCATCGATTACGGAACCTAACGAAGCGATTTAAGTTTCATTATTTCTGTGCTAATGTGTGCATTTTCTTCAAAGGTTCATAACTTTTGCATACGAACTCCGTTTTCGATGTATTGAAGGACACCCTTTCCTTATTTTCTCAAATTCACCTGCAAAAAAGGATGCAAAGTGCATGAATCTCATGAGCCCAAATTAATATCTACACATTTTTGAAACAATAATGAAATGAATCCACATCATGGCATTGGTAACCACCAAACCATAACAAATGCTTAAGAATGACAGATCAAACATCAAAATCAGAAACATAGTTGCAAAAGTAACACAAAAAGAAAATAGAACAAGAGAACAACATAAATATACATGTTGTAAAGAGATCCAAGACAGGGTTCAAATATAGTTTTGCATATTAAGAAATCCAAACAAGTAATTTTATACAAGTGTTAGTTAGCTACATTTAGAATGGAAAATCAAATTGCTTTGCATACCATATTTTCCTAATCCAAGCAAACCATCAGTATAGAAGTTAGTACTGTAGGGAAGACTTGATATTTATATTAATCTCACTACATTGTTATCATAGACTCTATAGAAGAATGGGAAAATTATGTTGCCATGGCCTTGGTAGAAGTGGTGGTATCAACTTTCAAAATCGTGTTGCCCAATGCTTTTAAACTGCAATAGGAGAAAAAGAAAATATAGGTTTATATAAGAAATCAACAGAAAGATGAAAAGGAGCATAAACAAAGGGACAACTAGAATAGAGCACCAGGTATTAGACAATGTTCAAGTTACTCCTACATCCTATATATCTATAATCACATTAACAAGTGATCAAGATAATATTCTTTTCATTATTAACCAAACCACACTCATAGCATCTTATATCACTCTACAATATCAATAAAGCATGGATATCATGTAAGTCTTTTCTTCTATATGTAGACGCCTATAGTTGCAATATAGGCAATTTAATCTACATCCTTAAACCTTTTACCCATAAGTGTGATTTTATAACAACTACAATAGAAACCAGTTATTTATTATTTATTTTGTTGTTATGGATAATATATGTTAATATCCAAATTCTTGATTTGTATTCAAATTGTTCGAACTCTAGCCAAAGGGTTTGTTTTTGTCATTTTGGAATTCTTGTGGGTTGTGGGTTAAAGTTTTAGGTTATATGTACGTGGATCATTTTTGTGGATTCTGCCCATGACCCGGTTCATATTCATGAATCGTGTATATATGCTGGAAGATGCATTCAGTTCGTACATATCATATATTTTTTTCACACACTTACAATTGTCTCTCTCATTCTCTTCTTCTCTCGGTTAGGGTTTCAAAATAGTTTTGTTCATCTTTGTAAAATGTTTTGGTTCTCAATCGTTGTTGTAAACCATTTTAGATTAGGTTTGAGTGTTTAATTCAGAGAATAGATTAGGGTTTTGGTAGTGAGGTTTGATTTGTAAGTATCTTGAGAACCTTCTGTTTCTTTGTCATTAAATGGTGTAAGAAATTTTTATGTTGGGAAAAATACGGTCAAACATTGTCCCAAACCAAAACAAGCCTAATAAATTCATTAGGCTAACATTCTTTCAAACTCATAATGCGACAACAATAAACATTGAAAGTTTGTCAGACTGAAAATTAAACCGAAACCATGGAGCAGTCAAGGATTTCGTAAATATAATAGCAATCTGCAAGGTGGATGAAACATAAGATAGAGAAATAGTCCCATGTTGAAAGTGGTGACAAGTGAAATAACAATCAATCTTAATATATGTAACATTTGCATTTTCAATTATTTTTCATTATTGCCCTTAGCATAAAAACTTTGGCATTTGGTCCCTAGCCGAGTACGCCAAGTACACTGGGCGTACTCTAGGACTACACTAGGCATACTGGCTCGATATCCGGATCGCAAAGGCACCCACGTACACGAAGCGTATGTGTAGGTACGCGGGGCATACGACCAGCATGGGAAACCCTAATTTTTAGGGTTGTGCCCTATTTAAACACCTTAAGTTGCTCCTAAACTCTCTTATGACCAGCCTCCACCTCTCCAAACCCTAAGAACAAAACCCTAATTTCTCTTTGAGAGTTTTGAGATTTCAGCTTTGAGTGCATTTTGTTTGTGAATTTGAAGGAATAGTGTAACACCCAAAGTTTTGAAGACCAAGAAAGGGAAGAAAACCCTAAGTTTAGGGGTCGACTCGGCGAGTCCAAGGAGGGACTCGGCGAGTTGGAGCGGGATCCGGGTCGAGGAGTAAGTGACCGACTCGGCGAGTCGGCCAAGGTGACTCGGCGAGTCTGGTCTGTGCGAGGAAAACCCTAATTCCGGGAGTTGTATCCTATTTAAAGGGTGTTATGTCCCTCCCTCAGCCCCCATATCACTCCAGAGGACCTGTAAACCCTATAATACGTGTGAGCTTCCATTATTGAGAGAAATAGCTTTGGAGGAAGGATACTTTGGAGAGGAAACTTGAAGATCAAGAAGGTTGCTTCAAAGGAGAGGTGTGTGCTTGAGATCTACTTCAGTATTGTGTTCATCTTGGAGGTATTAAGCTGCCATTTTCCCTTCTTTGCATCTAGATCTATTTTGTCATGAGATTTGGGGGTTTTATGGTTGTTTGAGACCCAAATCGGGTTAGGGGCTTAGATATGTTGTTGCCACTTCAGATCTATGGTTGGGTGAGTCCATTATGTCATAAAGCATCAGGAGATGAGTAGTTGGTGAAGCCCTTGTGTCCTTAAACCAAACCCTAATGTGTTTTGAGCCTAGATCTCTTTGGTTATACGTAAAGTTTGCAACTTTACGTAGGGATGGAGTTTTGGAAGTATGGATCTATGGATTGGAGTCCCTGCATGACTCAAAAACCCTTTGCATGTTGAGAGATCTGAATGGACTCGGCGAGTCCTTTGAGTGGACTCAGCGAGTACCATGAAGACAAGGAGGAACTCGACGAGTGGGATGAACAGCTCGTCGAGTCGGATGAAGATAGGCATGAACTCGGCGAGTTGTATGAAGATTGCCGTGTGCTCGGCGAGTCTGTTCTTAGACTCGACGAGTCAGGTCGCGGAATCCCAAACCCTTCGAGTTAAGACTCAATTCAGCGAGTCGAGCAAGGACTCAGTGAGTTGGACAGGACAGGAATCGGGAATCAGTAGACTCGACGAGTCCAGGGGCTGACTCGGCGAGTAGAGTCGCGAGTGGAAGGACTCTGGACTTATGAACTCGGCGAGTCAGTAGGGTGACTCGACGAGTAGGGTTGACCTGGAAGGTTGAATTTGACCAGGACTTTGACTTTGACCTGAGTTGACTTGGCTGTCTTTCGGGGGTCAGTTAGACTCAGTGTTGCTTTGATTTTGTTAGCTCGGGAAGCAAGTAGAGCAGGAGTTCAGTCAGTGGACGGGTAGCGGTCAAAGGGTTTAGCAGCAGCAGTTCAGTAGTATCAGGTGAGTCTCCTTACTGTTTGTATGGGTCTAGGGCACCAATGCCGACCCATTTAGAATATGCACGAAAGACCAGGGGGCGGCTCCTGGCGCACAGTATGATATTATGTATGGTAGGAAGACCCGGGGGTTAGCCCTAGGCAATATGTATGAAAGACCGGGAGGTGGCTCCTGGCGCATTGTATGCTATAGACATGAAAGACCAAGAGGTGGCTTTTGGCACACTGTATGCTATTTAGCTAAGTAGAGTAGTATGTATGGTTGTCTGTGTGATACTTGCATAGAAGACCAGGGGGTGGCCCTTGGCACACGTCTGTAAGACCGGGGGGTGGCCCTTGGCATTTGTCTGTAAGACCAGGGGGTGGCCCTTGGCACACGTCTGTAAGACCAGGGGGTGGCCCCTGGCACTTGTCTGTAAGACCCAGGGAGCGGCCCAGGCTTGACCAGGAAGACCACGTGCGGCCCGTGGCATAATGGCAAGACTATGTTTGGCACATAGCACCTTACTTGGTTATGGATAAGTCAGTTATGTATGATTCTTGGCTATGAATAGTTTGTATGGTATGTGGTATCTGGGGAACTCACTAAGCTTCGTGCTTACGGCTTTCAGTTTTGGTTTCAGGTACTTCCGGTAGCGGATGATGGAGCTCGGGATGATCGCATGGCACACACCATAGATTAGTCAGCCTGGGAATGTTTTACTCTGATAATGAACATGTGTTTTGAAAACTAATACTCTGTTTATGTTTGAAATGATTATTTTACTTTAAGTGATATTTATTAAAAGAAATTTTTAGTCGGGATTTTTGGGTCGTTACAAGTTGGTATCAGAGCCTTGGTTTGAGGGATTCAGGCATACTCTCGGGTGTGCCTGAACTCAAACTGAGGGGTCGGATGAAAAGTTTGCAAAAGTGAAAAGACAGTTTTGTAAAAAGAATTTTGAGAACGAAAAACAATTTTAGAAAAGCAAAAAGAATTCAGAAAGAAAAGAACTTTGAAAAGAGAAAGGAGGTGTGGTGCATGCAATCAACCGTACCCCAAGTTACCCATACAAGTTTATGTTATGCTTATCAGTTGATAGAACATCATGCTAGAATAGGACTAAGGATCTAGGAATGATGCCTTATGTGCCTGTTATTTGTGCTTTTGAGCTGTATAGTAGTGCTAAATAGACAGTAATAGATAGCCTGTTTAGGTTATGCCTGAGTTTATGAGTTTGTGTTGCATGCTAGTTCAGATTCTTGCTGTGTGGATATGATTGCTTGAGTATGTTGTGGTTAGACTTTCCCCTTGTCCGAATGCTGCTTGCTTTGTGCATTGTGGGAATTTGAGTGATGGGAGTTAGCCATTAGCTAGATACGTTACGTCACCTGTGATCAGGGTTGAATAATCTCAGAGTGCTGGATTTAGCCCTATTGCGCAGCTCTTGTCTGAGTCCAACCGTTGTAGGGACGAGTATTTTAATTGAAGGATTATATGAGCCTCGTCACATGTGATGGTATCTAGGTGATGGCTAATTGGCATCACAAGGAGGCCTTCAGCAGCTGAGGACTGGCTTGAGTTGAGTCAGAGGTTTCCCTAGGGTAAGCCTAGGATGAGATAGTGTTGGGAGCAGTATTAGTGGATAAGGGACCTGGTAGAGTCAAAGCAATTCCTGAGGAAAGTACGGATAGATGTGGAAGATAGTATGGGCCCGTACTACTGAAAGCAGAGGATCCGTACTCGATTCGGGAAAGGCCAAGACAAGACCGGGAACCTGGCAGGGTATGTTGGGTCTCGCATCAGTGATGAGTATTCTGATAGTGGTTATGGTATATTTTCAGCATGGTGACATTGTGAGAGAGACCAGCGGGCGGATCAGGCGCCGGAGAGGGATCAGGCTCGGGTTCAGGGGCCGAGCAGCTCGAGGAGCGAATGAGAGAGTTGATATCAGCTGAGGTTACGCGCAGTATTCTAGCTCAGACTCCTGTGATCTTTGGCACGGTCAAGGAGGGTATATTGTAGATTTTGGATGAGAGGTTGGGAGCCTTCCGTACTGAGATGATGGCATTGATAGGAGCGCGTACCTTGACATTTCGAGAGTTCAGAGCCTGCAGGGCACCAGATTATCATGGGGCTAGGGATCCCATTGCTAGCAGCAGATGGTTGGCCGATGTTGCCAATGCTTTTCGTACCAGCAAGTGTCCCGAGGGGGACAAGGTTAGACTCGCCTCCTGTCTTCTGAAGGACAGAGCGAGGGATTGGTGGGAAGAGATTGGTCATGCTCTGGGAGATGATGCCGCGTTTGACGCGATGACTTGGAGCGATTTCTCGGCCAGGTTTAGGGCGGAGTTTTCGCCAATGATTGAGGTGCAGCAGCTGGCACGAGAATTTCAGGATTTGACGCAGACTACTGAGACTGTGGCGGAGATCACCGCCAAGTTCAGGGAGAGGGCTCTTCTTGTACCGCAGTATGTCGCAGATGAGGAAATGAAGAAGGCTCGGTACCATGAGATGTTGAGAGCCGACATTAGGGAGTTCGTGAGCAGGTCCGGCTGTAAGACGCTGGAAGATATGATTGCTAGGGCTCGAGAGAGGGAGATTGATCTCGAGATGGAGAAGAAGAGGAAACCGGAGGCGGTTTTGGGTTAAGGAGGTTCGGGCAAAAGGCCCAAGGGTTCAGATCACAGATCCAGGATTCGGTCGAGCCGAAGTCAGTGTAGCACGTGCGGGAAAACGCACGAGGGAGTGTCTCATTCCAGGGGTTCTGGCTGCTACAAGTGTGGCAGTGATGGTCACGTCAGCAGGGACTGCCCACGGGGGGCAAGCCCATTATGTTTTCACTGCACTCAGGTGGGCCACAAGAGGACCGACTGCCCGATGATGAGGGGAGGAGCAGGGAGTTCGCCTTCCCCAGCGACTATGAGGATTACGGATGGGCGAGAGGGTAGTGCCATGCAGTGACAGGTGCGGAGGATCTGGACTACAGGAAGGAACGTTGCAGGTACGTATCTTTCGCTATTTTTATTCCTATACGAATTATGGAAGTTTTTCCCTGGAATCAGGTGATTTTATGTATGATTTGTCTCTCTGTTTGTATTTGGATTGTATTCTAGAATTGTTTTATGCCAATTGCATACTAGGAGCTATTAGTAGCTAATGTAGGTCATCTTTCACTTCGGGTTCGAAGTGTTCAGTATCATCTCGGGTACGGTTGAAAATGATTCGGGAAGTGGTCAGCCACCATCATCGGGATTTGATGGTTCTAATCTGGGCGTTCGGGATGGCTTTCGGAAGCATCAAGGAAAGTGGCTTATCACCAAGGAGTCTATGCCCAGTTATTCGGACTGTAAGGACAGTAGTCAGAGCTTAGAGGATTTATTTTAGCATCAGAGATACGGGCGGTGTTCATCTAGTATTCAGTAATCATGAGGCAGTTGGAGTGGGCTAGAGACGGATCGCTAGCAGGGATAGGGCAATGGTGGTTACCATGCCTATCATGTAAGGAAGGAAGGAATAGAATTCTTCGGGTTTTCGCAGGCAGTAAAGACTTAGCTGAGGCTAAGTGGGGGAGAAACAATCAGGTTATGGGAATAGAAGGGGGTCTTGAAACTGGGATAAGTTCGCTCTCTTGTAGTAAGGAAGACGGATCAGGTGACTGTATGATTGGAGGATAGAGTAAATTGGAAGTTTGGAAAAACTTGCCAACCGTGAGATCTCATTCTCGAATTTTCTGGTCGCGGATTTCATGGGAATCGGTTGGGAGTTCCATTTGGAACGTGAGTACCACCTGGGAGCACTCCATTGTGTTGTATGAACAACTATGGGGTTAGTCGTAGCATCCCCTAGCAGCTAGTCGGGATGGAAAGGTGTTGTCAGACTACCGGATGGCCGTAGCATTCACCAGTGGCTAATAGTAAGGAAAGCATAGTAAGACTGCGGTGTGGCCCGTAGCATCAGATTAGCAAGACTGCGGTGTGGTCCGTAGCATCAGATTAGTAAGACTGCGGTGTGGTCCGTAACATTATATTAGTAAGACTGCGGTGTGGCCCGTAGCATCAGATTAGCAAGACTGCAGTGTGGCCCGTAGCATCAGATTAGTAAAACTGTGGTGTGGCCCGTAGAATTAGATTAGTGAGACTGCGGTGTGACCCGCAGCAATCGTATGTGAGTACGGTTAGGCTACGGTATGGCCCGTAGCACTGGTTTAGCAAGACTACCGGGTGGCCCGTAGCTTTGGATGGCTGGAAGCGTAGAAGTGTTGTAAGACTACGGGGTGGCCTGTAGCATTCATCGGTCCCTATTCGTTAGAGCGAATGTGGCAGGTGTATGATTTCGTGGCAGAATGGATTGAGCGGTTATTGGTAAATTTTCTTCGAAAGCTGGAAGCGACTAGGAGTTGAGTTGGGGGCTAGCGACCAGTAGGAGCCGGTAATCCAGATATTGGTAGATCGGTAAGGACCAAGGTGGTCTCAGTTCATCTGGAAGGCAGATAAGGAATAGCAGGAATTTGCAGCCAGTAGCAGTGCTGGTAAGCAGTCTATGGTTGAATTCAGATAGTTGGTCGAGGCGTGCTAGGCACCAAGTTCTGTTCGAGAGCAGTGTCGGTGGTGACAGACGGTGATGACCCGCTCTGGGAACAGCGGGGGTGATGGAGTTAGTGAAGGATAGGGCCTTCACAGTGTCAGAGGAAAAGTCGGCTATGAGGCTTTGCGTTGGGAAGGCAAGAAATTTGCACATGGAAAGAAGGGGTGAACCCCTATAGGTTCAGTGTCGTACTCGGTGAGTACCGGAAGGATCATCGGTTGAGTAAGCTGTGTTTCTGAGTTGATCAGTGTCAGGTTGACCCGAGGTTTACCCGCGAGGTTTATGTTAGTCAGAATGACCAGGTGGAAGACCAGCGAAGGTAGGCAGCTGGTGTTGGGATAATTGGTAGGTATTGAAGGCGGACCGTAGGCGGTGGGCTATGGCAAACTTCGAGGACGAAGTTTAATTTAAGTGGGGGAGAGTTGTAACACCCAAAGTTTTGAAGACCAAGAAAGGGAAGAAAACCCTAAGTTTAGGGGTCGACTCGGCGAGTCCAAGGAGGGACTCGGCGAGTTGGAGCGGGATCCGGGTCGAGGAGTAAGTGACCGACTCGGCGAGTCGGCCAAGGTGACTCGGCGAGTCTGGTCTGTGCGAGGAAAACCCTAATTCCGGGAGTTGTATCCTATTTAAAGGGTGTTATGTCCCTCCCTCAGCCCCCATATCACTCTAGAGGACCTGTAAACCCTATAATACGTGTGAGCTTCCATTATTGAGAGAAATAGCTTTGGAGGAAGGATACTTTGGAGAGGAAACTTGAAGATCAAGAAGGTTGCTTCAAGGGAGAGGTGTGTGCTCGAGATCTACTTCAGTATTGTGTTCATCTTGGAGGTATTAAGCTGCCATTTTCCCTTCTTTGCATCTAGATCTATTTTGTCATGAGATTTGGGGGTTTTATGGTTGTTTGAGACCCAAATCGGGTTAGGGGCTTAGATATGTTGTTGCCTCTTCAGATCTATGGTTGGGTGAGTCCATTATGTCATAAAGCATCAGGAGATGAGTAGTTGGTGAAGCCCTTGTGTCCTTAAACCAAACCCTAATGTGTTTTGAGCCTAGATCTCTTTGGTTATACGTAAAGTTTGCAACTTTACGTAGGGATGGAGTTTTGGAAGTATGGATCTATGGATTGGAGTCCCTGCATGACTCAAAAACCCTTTGCATGTTGAGAGATCTGAATGGACTCGGCGAGTCCTTTGAGTGGACTCAGCGAGTACCATGAAGACGAGGAGGAACTCGACGAGTGGGATGAACAGCTCGTCGAGTCGGATGAAGATAGGCATGAACTCGGCGAGTTGGATGAACAACTCGGCGAGTTGTATGAAGATTGCCGTGTGCTCGGCGAGTCTGTTCTTAGACTCGGCGAGTCAGGTCGCGGAATCCCAAACCCTTCGAGTTAAGACTCGAGTCAGCGAGTCGAGCAAGGACTCAGTGAGTTGGACAGGACAGGAATCGGGAATCAGTAGACTCGGCGAGTCAGGGGCTGACTCGGCGAGTAGAGTCGCTAGTGGAAGGACTCTAGACTTATGAACTCGGCGAGTCAGTAGGGTGACTCGACGAGTAGGGTTGACCTGGAAGGTTGACTTTGACCAGGACTTTGACTTTGACCTGAGTTGACTTGGCTGTCTTTCGGGGGTCAGTTAGACTCAGTGTTGCTTTGATTTTGTTAGCTCAGGAAGCAAGTAGAGCAGGAGTTCAGTCAGTGGACGGGTAGCGGTCAAAGGGTTTAGCAGCAGCAGTTCAGCAGTATCAGGTGAGTCTCCTTACTGTTTGTATGTGTCTAGGGCACCAATGCCGACCCATTTAGAATATGCACGAAAGATCAGGGGGCGGCTCCTGGCGCACAGTATGATATTATGTATGGTAGGAAGACCCGGGGGTTAGCCCTAGGCAATAGTATGAAAGACCGGGAGGTGGCTCCTGGCGCATTGTATGCTATAGACATGAAAGACCAGGAGGTGGCTTTTGGCACACTGTATGCTGTTTAGCTAAGTAGAGTAGTATGTATGGTTGTCTGTGTGATACTTGCATAGAAGACCAGGGGGTGGCCCTTGGCACACGTCTGTAAGACCGGGGGGTAGCCCTTGGCATTTATCTGTAAGACCAGGGGGTGGCCCTTGGCACACGTCTGTAAGACCAGGGGGTGGCCCCTGACACTTGTCTGTAAGACCCAGGGAGCGGCCCAGGCTTGACCAGGAAGACCACGTGCGGCCCGTGGCATAATGGCAAGACTATGTTTGGCACATAGCACCTTACTTGGTTATGGATAAGTCAGTTATGTATGATTCTTGGCTATGAATGGTTTGTATGGTATGTGGTATCTGGGGAACTCACTAAGCTTCGTGCTTACGGCTTTCAGTTTTGGTTTCAGGTACTTCCGGTAGCGGATGATGGAGCTCGGGATGATCGCATGGCACACACCATAGATTAGTCAGCCTGGGAATGTTTTACTCTGATAATGAACATGTGTTTTGAAAACTAATACTCTGTTTATGTTTGAAATGATTATTTTACTTTAAGTGATACTTTATTAAAAGAAATTTTTAGTCGGGATTTTTGGGTCGTTACAAATAGAAACTCTTGGAAGTTGCATTGGTGTGGCTAGAGCTTGTGGATGCAGAATTGTAACGCCCGTAGATCCTGGCTAGTCAATTTAGAGATAATAGAGGTCGAAAATGACTTTTCGACAAAAGATTATTTAGAATAAATAATCTTAACCAAGTTGTAGAATACGTCTCAAGGGTTCCGTACATATGAAGAACGCCGAAATCTGAGTTATAACGAAGAAGCTATGGTCCCTCGAAGTTTTACGGCAAAACCGACACGACACCGGGAGACGTAAATAGTGAATTTACGATGGAGGACTTTTTAGCCTTAGAAATATAAACAAAAGTTTTAGTCTACGTTAAACCAATAACATACAAAAAAAAGAACGCCCAAATCTGACTTCGTATGAGGTAGTTATAAATTTTCTAAGATTTAGCTTAGCAGTGCACAACCCGAAACTCGAATTTTAGATCGAGCGGTTTTTGGCCTACGCGACCTAAATGAGAATTTAAGATCTCATTAATAGGAACTCAACGGTAAAAAGACAGACGAAAACAGAGTCCGTATGTAGAGGTTATGAATTTTACACGGACATTTAACAATATAATCTTCTTGTACTGTGAAATTTAAGAACGGTCGAGAATTAACCGACGGAGTCAAAATGAAAGTTGTATATCTTATTTTTACCTACGCGTGGATATAAAGAACGTCAAAAACTGACCTCGTATGTGAAAGTCACGGATTTTAGAAGTCGGAAGTGTGCTGCGCGAAAATGGGTGATGTGGCACAATCTTGGCCATTGCTTTCTCCCTAAGTCTTGCCACCAGATGGTGACATGTGACACCAAGTCCAACCATATTTCACCCTATAAATATAACCTCTCCCACCATCATTTTCTTCACACATTTCTCATTCTTTCTTCTCTTTACTCTCTCTCTCTCTCTCTCTCTCTAGAACCTCTCTCTAGCCCCGAAATCCCCCGAAAAGCCTAGGGAACCTCCCTAGCACGAGGCGGAAGCCCCAGAGTGCTCGACGGCTCCAAGAAGAAGATCTTTTCGGCTCGGGAATGCTGCTCCAAGCAAAGCCCGTTTTTTTATAAAACCCGATGTAAGTGAGCCACACCTACGCTATTTTTAATATAGCTTTTATTTAATTATAGTAACATTATTAGGAGCTTATAATAAGTACTTGGGCTATTATTATGGGTTATATAAGTATTTTTTAACGCTTATATAATAGTAATAATAGCTAGACTATTAATTAGTCTCGCGAATAATAGACTAAACTCCAATGGTAATAATACTAGGTTTCGTCGAAGGTAATTATTTTTAAGAAGCGAAGCGCTGTCTGAGTTCAGAATCACCACCTTTTCAATTGAGTGCATAGTTACTTTCATCTTACACATAGATATGAAGTATTTTATATAAATTACATGCAATGTGTGCATATTATCTGTATACTTGCTATCTATGCTGGATGAACGATTTTATACAAGTTTTATATGATTTAAATTGTATATGTATTTATAATATGATGGGTAAAACATGGGTAGATGAAATATGAGTTGAATGATGAGTTGAGAGGTGATATAGGCCATGAGGTAAGGGTGAGAGGTGGACGATGTGAGAAGCCTTGTTCCCAAATGTTGGCCCCGTCATCTAGCAGAGTATGGATGACAACCACGGACTATTCTAGACAATCCAGTGGAACACTAGCAGGCTCGCAACATGTAGGTGTTGTGAACGATGTGTTCACCGGTGTACTTTAAAAAAAAACCCATAGACATGTATTGCGAGTGGACTTTTGCAAACGATATTGTCAATAAACGAGATAACCCTAGCAGTTGTGATCGAAGGACAATACTAGCAATTGTGCCTCATATAGAATGTCACAATTCTGGCAGCTATGCCTAAGTGATAGAACTAGCAGATGTGCTTGACAGCTGTGTCATTGACAACGATGGACTTCATACCTATTCCTTAGGAAAATCCTTAGGAATGAATGAACGAGAAATAGCTGATTCTTAGGGTAGATCCTTAAGGGTAAAGAAGATAATGGGGATGGGTAATTGGGTTAACTGTTTGATTATTAAACATAATAATTATATTATTGTGGGTTGAAAACCCTATGTACTCACCAAGTTTCCCAACCTGACCTATTTAGTTTATTTATATCATAAGTGTTGATATGAAGTTACATTACACTGAGAGATTAAGGAGATATAAATCACTAGTGATAATGAATGTAAGTTATGTTTATGCTTATGTTTCTGTATTGACGATGACGTCCCGATGTTTTAAAAATAAATAAAATACATTTCTTTGGAAATGCTTTGATAACGTATTTATCATGTTTTACTGGGAAAAAATTCTAAAACATTTTTATTAAAAGAAGGTACTCTGATTTTATAAAGCATAAACAAAATCGGTCTTTTTTGGCCGTGAAAATGGGGATGTCATAGTTGGTATCAGAGCATTAGTTTAAACGAACTAGGAATAAGGATTTATTTCTAGACTTAAACTTAGAATGCTAAGCGATGATCGTGAGGAATGTGTCTAATACATTTTAGGAAGTACACCTGAATAGACACAAGCACTAGATTAATTAGGGAAGATTATGTGCTAAATGATTTTTGATGCTTTATGCTATCGTTTGATCGGATCTATGGTCTGTTGCCGACCGGATCTGGAAATTTTATGTGTTTAGGTTTTTAAAACGTTTAATTACGATATTAGAACTGGCATATAACTTTTCGGATTAATAAGGAGGATTATGCGTCTAAATCTTCCTCTATCTATATTCTCGTCTCAATACACGAACGCCTGCTTTGGTGTATAGAATGTCATGATTAGGACTCATAGCAGACTGACCAAATGGAGGAAATAAGAAGGCCTACGATAGTGAATGATACCTATCAGAAGATATTTTAAGAGTGATATCTTGCCTTTAGAATGCATCTAATAAATAATACGTCTAGTACCGGAGAAGTGCACCTTCGATTAGAAAAAAAAAATTGGTATAATCCATGACATTATCCCATCATCTGACATTTCCACCACCAACCGAGTTGAAGCAGAATTAATGATTGAAGATACGCATGGAATAAGTCCTAGTAGAGTCTAGGGAAGAGTATATGATTGTTTGGACACATTTGTATGTGTTAAAATTGTTTATGTGATAATAACTTAGAAAAATGCGAGACAATACTTGAGACGAGTATGAGTAGGTGTGAAAGGTACTAGAGGCCTATACTACCGGAAGCTCAAGACTCACGCTTAGATCAGGGAAAGCAACAAGGTTACCAAGAAGCTAGTAATTGATATCGTTTTATTCAAATATGTCGTTACCATCGTTTCGTTAATAACTAAGAGGATGATTGTTATTCCGACCCTAGTGGTAATATCGAATTGAGTCCGACTATGATAAGTATGTGACGTGGTTCGGAGAACCAAGTTTGATGTAGCATCTAACTTAAGCCGAAAGATTGAAATAAAAGATAATCAAAGCGATTGGTAGAGGTATCACGATAGTTGCTTGTAGCTAGAAATGCTACCTTTTAAGATGTGATCAGAACATGAAGAAATGTATAGTCTATTCTGGAAGACTCTAAGAGACCTGAGTCTAAGCATGGGAACATACGATGATAAGTCATTAGAATATGACACATCAGTCTATTGTAGTTATAAAATAACTTATCTTAAGTTTGTTAAGAAGAAGAAGCAGTCTCCATTAAGGATCGATATTGTGACTTGAAGGTCATAATTTGGAGTCTAACGTGAGATAGGGAGCAAGTGCAAGATCGGTCACCGCCTGCAATCAGGAAGTCTTTGAGTTAGATACTCGTTTGAAGAAACATCAAAGTAATGGCTATTACTTAGGATGAAGAAATAACATATGGATTCATCATGTGAGCCCTGTTTCGTTGATGATTCTGGGACGTAATCATCATAAAGGGGAGATAATTGTAACGCTCGTAGATCCAAGCTAGTCAATTTAGATAGAATAGAGTTCGAAAATGACTTTTTGAAAAAAGATTATTTAGAAAAAATAATCTTAACCAAGTTTTAGAATATGTCTCAAAGGTTCCGTACATATAGAGAACGCCGAAATCCGAGCTATAACGAAGAAGTTATGGTCCGTCGAAGTTTTACGGCAAAACTGGCACGACACCGAGAGACGTAAATAGTGAATTTACGAAAATGACAATGCAGAAGGGTGCGAAGATTTCTTCTGGTCTGCTCCCATAGATAATGCAGACGAAATAGTAGGCTTATTTGAGCAGACTTCTTGGAGAGTTAAAGGCAGATACGTAGCTAAATCCTTAAATAAACCCTCAAGTTCTGACAAACCAAGCACGAGTGGAACCAAAGACATTCCTGAAGAAACGAAAGAAGAATCGAAAGCTCGAGTCAAAAAAACCGAAACTCAAAGAGACAAGCAAAAGGAAAGCTTCAATATGCACAAATCACAGAAGGAACTAGCTGAGCAAAAACGCTTAAGAAATCAAAGATATGCAAAGAATTTGAATGAGCGAAAGACTTACTGGAATTCACAAAATTCCAACTATGTTCCTCCCAAGAAAATCTTAAAGGACAAGGGAAACGAAAAAGTAAAGGAAAATTTCAGCCCAAGTTCTTACTATTCCACGTCTATGAACCAAAAGTCATGTTTTAATCTGGATGTCACTAAAAACTGAAAGTCCACTTTCGGTCTGCAGACTAGTTTCGGTCCTAAGTCAACTTTCGGTCCCCTTACTAGTTCTAAACCTAGTTTCGGCCCTCAGTCAAGTTTCGGTTACAACAAACCTCAAAGCAAAGCAAATTTCAAGGAAAATATCAAGGGAAAAGGAAAGCTAACTTCCAATACTAGGATCCATAATAAGCAATCATCAGCTAATCCTAGGTGTCACATGCCATCAAACAAACTAACCAACAAATTCAAATTTAAACAAGATAAAACCAAAATTAAGGTATATACAATTAAAAAGAAAAGATCAAACTACTTTGGTAAAAAGAACATACTTAGTTGATATCTCCACTGCAATTCCTTTCTCTGTGAAAAACTCACAAGGACCCAAGCGACTTTGGGTTCCTAAATCTGCTTGAATTTGCAGGTAATAAGTGACGAGCAGTTCGACGAAGAATGGTATATTGACAGTGGCTGCTCACGTCACATGACATGAAGGAGGGAAGAGCTAAGGGAATTTCGATCACTGAAAGATGGTGGCTGTGTGAAATATGGAAATAAATCATATGGTACAATCAAGGGATATGGCATGATAACAAATGGTGACTTCACAATTCGAAAAGTGGCTTATGTAGAAGGTTTGCAGCACAACCTCATTAGTGTGTCACAATTAGTTGTGGGTATAGGTCTAAAAGTTTCTTTTGATGATGAGGGTTCTGAGATAATTGAGAAACAATCCAAGAAGGTTCTGTTGAAATCTGAACGTAAGGGAGAGATGTTCCCTTTAAATCTCAATCCCATACGAGGAAAACCAGCAATATGTTTGCTGACAAAGGCAAATACTGATGATAGTTGGTTGTGGAATAGACGACTCTCGCACCTGAACTTTAAAGATATTAATAAGTTGGTGCATAGTGATCATGTTCGTGGACTTCCTCTTCTCAAGTTCGACAAGACCATCTGTGTGCAGCATGTGAAATGGGAAAACAAAGCAGAAAGAGCCACCCTACACGAATCAACACAAAGATAACTGAAGCTCTTGAACTCTTGCACATCGACTTATGTGGACCTTCGGCTATTGAAAGCTTTGGTGGAAGTAGGTATATTCTTGTGATTGTAGATGACTTTTCACGCTTCACTTGGGTTTTCTTTCTTAAACAGAAATCAGATGCAACTCCCAAGCTGAAAACATTCATTAAGCAAGTGGAAGTACAGCTAAGGAAAATAGTAAGGAATATCAGAAGTGACAACGGTCTGGAATTCAAGAATAATGATTTTGATAGCTTTCTGGCTGACAAGGGAATAACTCATAATTTTTCGGCCCCTTATACACCACAACAGAATGGGATTGTAGAAAGACACAAGAGATTCTCAATTACTCCATATGAGATATTGAACAACCGAAAGCCAAATGTCAAGTTTTTCCACATATTCGGTTCAAGGTGTTTCATTTTCAACTCGAAAGAGAACCGAAATAAGTTTGATGTCAAAGTCAATGAAGGAATTTTTCTGGGTTACTTACTAACGTCGAAAGCATACAGAGTGTTGAATAAACGCTCAAAACAAATTGAAGAAACCTATTATGTCACCTTCGACGATTGTTATATGAAGAAAGTTCAAAGAAGTGAAAGTGACCTGCGAGACATTTTTCTAGAATCAGGACAAGTCTCGGTTCCTATAGCCAACTTGTTTGAAGAATACATGCGCCTGTTTGATGAACCAGAGACGGCAGCAACCTCAGAAGCTAAATCCACAGATAACAAAGTTGAAAATCTTCAGAAAATCATCGATGAAGCTGCTAAAGAGATGGAAAATGAACCTCCAACTGCTAAGATCAATCCACCATTACAAGGGGAAAGTTCAAAAGCATCAGAAACAAACAAAGCTTCTTCCGAGGGGGAGGATTCAGTTTCGTCTCCATCTCATAAAGGCTCAGAAAAAGAGGATAGTTCGGCTCAAAATCCACCTATCAGTAATACAACCGAGGGGGAGAATTCTACTCCTACAGAGAATGCAACCTTGAGTGAAGACACAGATTATACTTCACCAGTCGAGGGGGAGAAAGAGACAGAAAGTACAAGTGACGAAGGAGAAGGTGATCTATCTGAAACTGAAGTCGAAGTAAACGCTGAATTGGATCCATAATATGATCCAAATTATCCTCCATTAGTGAAATTGACCAGAGACCATCCCAAAGAACAAATAATTGGTGAATCTTCTGAAAATGTTCTCACTCGGTCTCAATTAAAGGCGAAACAAACTGCATTATTCTCTAAAGTTGAATTCTGTATGTTTAATTCGTTTGTTTCAAAGATTGAACCGAAAACTATAAATGCTGCACTTGATCATTCGGATTGGGTCCAGGCAATGCAAGATGAGCTTTATGAGTTTGAATGAAACTGGGTTTGGAGGTTGATATCTACACCAAAGGATGCGTCTGTAGTTGGCTTGAAGTGGGTTTTCAGAAATAAGTTGGATAAAGAAGGGAATGTCACTCGCAACAAGGCTCGATTGGTGGTGAAAGGATACTGTCAACAAGAGGGGATAGAATATGAGGAAACCTTTGCTCCAGTAGATAGGTTAGAAGCAGTAAGGATCTTCTTGGCATATGCTGCTCATAAAAACTTTGAAGTCTTCCAAATGGATGTCAAATGTGCCTTCTTGAATGGAGAATTAGAAGAAGCAGTTTACATTGAGCAACCGCCTGGGTTTGTGAACAAAAATTTCCCTAATTATTGCTATGTGCTAGATAAAGCGGTCTATGGATTGAAGCAAGCACCGAGAGCCTGGAATGAAACCTTAACTTGTTTTCTAAAAATGTCAAAATTTAAGCAAGGTTCGGTTGACCCTACCTTCTTCCGAAAGAAAGAAGGCGAACATCTAATTATCATTCAAATTTATGTTGATGATATCATCTTCGGCTCTACGAATCCTAGCTTAATAGTTAAATTCAGAAAGTTGATGGATACTAAATTTGAAATGAGCGCAATGGGTCCAATTAATTTTTTCTTGGTTTAAACATTAGACAGGGAATAAAAGGTATATTCATCAATCAGGAGGCTTATACAAAGACCTTACTACTGAAATTCGGTATGACAGGCGACTCAAAAGTGAAAGTTCCAATGGCTTTTGGCACTAAATTAACACCATCATTGGAAAAACCTGCTGTTGACATAACACAATATCGTCAAATGATAGGGTCACTTATGTATTTAACGGCCAGTACACTGGACGTTATGTTTTCTGTGTGTTATTGTGCTAGGTTTCAAGCTAATCTAAGAGAACCTCACATGGTTGCTGTGAAGAACATATTATGTTACCTAAAGCGAACCTCATCTCTCAGTCTTTGGTATCCTACAAGAACTGGATTCTTCATTCAATCTTATTCTGATGCTTATCTAGGAGGATGTGGACTGGATAGAAAGAGCACTATAGGTGGATGCTAATTTCTTGATGGAAAACTTGTTAGCTGGCAGTCCAAGAAGCAAACTTGTGTGTCATTGTCTACAGTCGAAGCTGAGTATATTGCTGCAGCCTCTTGCACTTTATAAGTAATCTGGATTCAAAGTCAACTGAGAGATTATGGGCTAAGCATGAAGAAGATACCTCTTTATTATGACTCTGAAAGTGCAATCAGGATTTGTCACAATCCGGTACAACACTCCAAGACTAAGCACATTGCACTTAGGTACCATTTCATTAAAGATCATGTCGAACATGGGAACGTAGAAGTACATTTTGTTCGATCTAGTGATCAAATGGCCGACATATTCACTAAGGCATTACCTGAAGCACTCTTTAACAGAATGTGACAAGGCCTGGGTATGATGGAAGCAGAGTCGGTACCGAATCCTTTATCCTCTCTCTAAAAATTAGACAAGCGAAATGGAGCGACCGCTCAGTCTATTTCGGCTCCTTAAATTTTTGGGAACCGAAATGCACCAACCGCTCGGTCTATTTCGGCTCTTTAAAATTGTGGGAACCGAAATGCACTGACCGCTCGGTCTATTTTGCTTCATTCAACTGAGATAAGGTTTCGATTGTATATTGTTTATGTTTCTTTTCTTGTCATTAAATTGTTTAATGCTTATTTACATATTTTTCTTTTTCCGTTTTTATTCTTTTTTAGAAATCTTCAAAATCCAAAAATATTTTTCTTTTTCTATTTTTATTCTTTTTCAGAAATCTTCAAAATCTAAAAATATTTTTCTTTTTCTGTTTTTTTTTTTCTTCAGAAAACTTTAAAAATCCAAAAATATTTTCTCTTTCTGTTTTTATTATTTTTCAGAATGGTCAATCTCTCGAAAATATGTTTCGTTTAGTGTGTGTGGTATATTTGTTTGATCTTGCCTCTATTCAATCGCAAAGATACAAGTATCACAGAAGTTGGAGCTGGGACATGTATGATGCTTATTTTATGAACTAGTTAAGGGTCCCTAGAAGCATACTGCGGCATGTTGACCCAAGCCTCTACGACCTAGAGCAAGGCCTTAATGATTCGATCAATACCTGTCGTTTCTTCCCAATGAGGCTATTCTTATTTACTCTGTCTAGAGCTACCTTACTCTTCTCACATGAGTTAAGAGTTTCTCTGCTTTGTCCTATTTGATAGCAGAAGGTACTTTCTGTTTCTTTCACCATCCTCAAACCATTCTCCATCTACTCTCGGTTCACAATTGTAACCCTTGAGACTCTCGGTTCTTACCACTGAGGTTTATGGTTTCACAACATCTATGTTTATGATCTTAGATACGTATACCACGTGTTGAGTGAAACCCAAAATCCAACACCCATAATGAATTAGCAGTGAATTTCTATATTCAAGCTCTTACTTGTTACCACTTGAAATCTCTTTTCTTTGCGAGGCCTTTTATGAATCTGTCTAAAACCAAGACTATTCTTCCCATAAAGATCCAATTTTTTTTTGAGATTTCTATACACTCTTTTTTCATCACAAAATATAGCCTGCCTACTTGTTCAATAGATCACATCGGTCTCACAAGTACTTCTTCCAACACTCGGTCTCATTTTGAGAATCGATGTTCGGTTGAAGATAAACCACCCTGAGCCTTTGTCATGAAAAGAAGCCTTTTAATGTTTATTTACAAGCAATTGATCGTATTCTCGGGAATCTACACAAGCACTTCGAGTCACTTTTGACTTCGAAGGAAGCGATTCTTGCCCGAAATCCCCTGTTTTTCGTCTGATAATCAGACATCACTCACATCCCATACACATTTGCTTTATTACTTTATCATTTTTCACTCTAATGCACGCAAATTTTTAATTTTCCACATTTTGTTGGTGGTATGTTTGAGTTTATTTGTCCTCTAGTGAATCCAGGGCAATTCAGGTTCCGATGGCACGTTCTATTTCAAATACAGATTGTCGAAGCCTTTTTGGGCGCTTGAATTTGAACAGTCGTTATAGGCACGCATGCTGACGATACCTTGGAACATACAACCTGTCAAATCGCGCTTTTTCAGGCTACCTTTTAGAGATAACATCACAATCGTCATGACTTTCTCTATCCTAGCAACGGTATATAAAGGGTTTGCACAATTCCTTGTCTTCTACCGCATCAAGATTTCTAAACTGTAACGACGATTTCCACTGTTCATCTTCTTCACTTGTTCAAACAATGGCGACTTCTTCTTCTGCACAAGATCAGACAGCTTCTTCGGCTCTTCTCTCCATTAAGCCAAATCAAAACATGATCATTGAACTCACTCCCTTCTTGTATGATTCCTATATGTTACACGTTGTGGAATGTTTGAAGTATTCTACGTTGGTTCTTGCCCTAACCAAATTCGAGGCCGTTCCGATGTCTTTATTGTCTCAAGTTTATTCTTCTGCATCATATGACAAGAATAAGGAGCGCATATATTTTCAAATCCACTCCAAGAAGGCCCTTATTTCCAAGGTGAGGTTTTGTTCCTTACTTAATCTTCCCGTGGATTCTTCTGTGATTTCCCCTGACTTTATCACCACAACACAACTCTTCACAATGCTGTATGAAATGGGCTATACCGATGTACTGACAACCATTGCCAAAGTCAAGAAGTTGTGTCTACCATCTCAGTGGAACGGTCTTCTCACTCTTCTGATCAAAGGCTTGGCGGAACGAAGTGCTAGATCAGATGGCACTAGCAAAGGTTTCCTGACCATTCTCTATGGTCTGTAAAATGGTCTAAACCTGGACTATGGGTCTATCATATGGTCTCAGGTTGTGCAGAGCCTGAATACTTCCACTCGTCACTCCGAAATTTCTTGTGGAAGATTTTGGACTATCATTACTCGAAGGGGCATCGATACTCTGGAAATTCCGGTGATGCAGGATGTTCTCATCGCGTCCATTGCAACTTTTCACACGAAGAAGATCATCATCTCGGATCCCACAAAGTTTCATCACTATGGTTCCATTATGGAGACCATGTACAGGAATGTTACAGCCGAGAGTAACGTCATGGTTGAGTATAGGAAACTTCCTCCAAAGCAACCGAGAGTTCTAACTCTGGAACAATAGGCTGCTTTAGATGCCCTTGACAAGCCAAGTAACCGAGGAAAAAGGGTAACTGTAGAGAAGGAGACAATCGAGCAAGAAACTTCTAAGCCTTCCAAATCCAAGAAGAGAAAGTCGGAGAAAGGGAGTTCTTCTAAGCCGAAGAAGATTAAACGAATGGCACGAAAGTCCAAGAGTCCAACTCCTCCACACTCCGATAATGACAATGATGAAGAAGAAGGATCTACTAAAGAATGTCCAAGAGGTAATACTCCACCCCGATCTCTTACTCCAATCGTAGAAGATAAAATTCCAACCCCACCTCCATCACCAAAACAGACACCTCACACACCGACACCGAAAATCCAAGTTTCGGTTGTTCCCATTTCCACAACAGAAACCTCTTTACCACCACCGCCAGTTTTTTCTGTTTCCATTCCCATAACACCCTTCTCTACTCCAATCATTACCCCAGTCACTACCACTACACTTCCTGAACAAACAGCAAGGGTTAACGTATCTGATATGGGGACACTTACTGGAACTGAACCCCCTGTGATCTCTAAAACTCTCTCTCCAATCCACTCCACAGATTCCGGTAATACTCTAGGCGGAGACAATGATGAGTATGACTCCACATCCTTTAGTCCCTATCGGCTCCAGTCTGATGAAGATACTGATGCTCCTGTCAACCAACAAAATTTACAAAGCATTCATGAAAAGTTGGATCAGTTGCTTGCAGATACTAAAGCTTATGGAGGGGTTGTTCTCAAAGCTTTTCTAGATACTACTATCGAGCAATATACACAGGCAATGGTAATTCAACTGCTACCATCAAGGAATCAACTGCTCTCTGCAAGAAAGCATCTGCTGATGTTACTGAAGTTATTCGCACCACGCAGATATTTTTAGATTCTTTAAAAGGGCATGCTGATATGAATGTTGCCACAATTCGTGAATCAGTTGAATCTCTCTCACAATCTCTGCAGAAAGAACAACAAAAGTTTGATGATGTTCGATCCTCTATCCAAACTGACAACGCTTCTCTGATCAGTTCAGTATCTTCTAAATTGGACTCAATGCATGCCAACATTGCCAAAGAGAGTGCTTTGAAAGAAGAGATAGCTCGACAAGCCTCTACAATGGCAGTTCAGCAAGTCCAACTTGCTCAAGTAGAGAAGGAAATTTCTCTGTTAAAAACCAAGAGAGCTGTCTTTCGTAGTTGTGCAAACGATGTCAAGGACATATTGACCAATCTCATTGGTGATCATGATACAATTCTTACTCTCACCATCCGCAATCATCTAACTAGCAAACTGCTTCCCGCTCTTGCCATACTTCATGAAATGAAAGGTGTTTCAGAGCCTTTCATTACTCCAAAACAAGAGAACTGAAGGATAATTTAGCTTCAGGTTCTGGTCCAAAAGACAAGCTGAAAAAGATTGTTAATGAAAGTGATAGTGATGCAGATGAAACTATT
Organism: Lactuca sativa; assembly: GCF_002870075.4. Lineage (NCBI taxonomy): Eukaryota > Viridiplantae > Streptophyta > Magnoliopsida > Asterales > Asteraceae > Lactuca > Lactuca sativa. Next base: position 164,585,284 of record NC_056628.2, read on the forward strand.
GTTGATGCCCTTAAACGAAAGAAGAGGGATAAAGAGTTGGATGACAATCTAAAAATTACAAAGGAGGCTGAGGAAATAGAGAAACGCAACAAAGAAAAAGAAGATATCTTGCAGTGTAAGAAGGCTCTATTTCCTGAATGGACTCGAGATGTGTTGATCAATCAAGCAATTGAATCACCGAGTATCTATTGGTTAGAACCGATTGCTTCTTTTGACAGCGACAACTCCAAGGACTCACAATTTGATATGCCGATTACAAGGAAGGCATTTACATTTCACTATTTTGACTCAACTTTTGAGGTTCCTTTTCCAAGTCCAAAAGTTGACTGAGAGCTCAGCGACTTTTACTTAAAGTATGACCAACCTCAATACGTGACATAGAGTGCGCAGAAAATTACAACTAAGGTATTGAAGCCGACTTGCGCTGACAAATTTGTGAATGTGCATTTCAAGATTACACGAGGGTCTGCAAACTTTGTTTCAATGATATCTTTAGCAGATCTTCCCAATCTCAATCCTCATGATTGGATATTGCTATACAACATTTTGCTCAATAATACGAACTCAAAGGAGTATGAGTCGATTCTAGAACATTTAAAAAGAATGTTGGCCTCCTATATTCATGAAGTTGCAACGATGGATCAGGAGATAGCAAGAGTAATGAACAAAAAGTCGACGGTAAAGCCTACTCAGAAGCCAGGAGACGTGAACAAGATGAAGATAGGGCAAATTGACTCAACTCATTTGACTGTGATGTTTACAAAAGTTGACGCTCACAAGTTTTGTTTGCTCTGGTAGATAAACATATGTTTTCTACTGACTGCTTAGAGCACATTATCAACTTGATACATCGGTGCAAGCAGAACTCGGATGCTGACAAGAAAATTTTCACTGATATGCTTCGTTGGTACATTACCTTTCGGTACCATCTGTTAGCTATCATCCCTAAGATATTCAACACGGTGAAGAAGTCTTCGGTTGTTAAACAGAGTTGAAGTCTCGGTCCCAAAGACATAAAGGGGGAGATTGTTAGGGCTTATTGTGTTGCGTCTTGGGTTTTTTGTATTATATCCTAATTAAGCATGTCCTTCCGTGATTATCTTGTAGGGTTAGACTATATATATATATATATATATATATATATATATATATATATATATATATATATATATATGCATGCATGTATGCATAATGATAGAATTATTATTAATTACGCTTGTGTTTTGTAACCCTAAACACCTCTATAGTTGAAGTTCCTAATCAAGCTCTTCTGAGGTGTTGAATCATTAATCATTCAACGTATTCAAGCCATATTCGTGTTCACTTTTACATACTTATTTGTTTGCATGCTTAGAATCAATCGATCCTGATAGAACAACGTTCTAACAATTCGTAAGTATAACTCTTGCACATGTAATATGTGATATGTATACCGGGCGGGGTCCGATGCCAGGTGAGGCCTGATGGGTGTGTTGCATGCTATTTATTGTAGTGCTTCTTACATGTGTTTATGTGTCTGTGTGAATGTCGGGCGGGGCCTGATGCCAGGAGGAGCCTGATTAATGTGATGGGCGGGGCCTGTCTCATGTTCTGATAGATCTGTTTTGAGCGGGGCTCGATACCGGGCGATCCCGATGGTTGTTAGGCATGACCTATTGTATTTTTGATATGTACGGTTTTTAGTATATGTTTCGGGTACTTCCGGAACGAAGGGTAAGGGATCGGGATGATTGCATCGCACACACCATGTTGTTCCATATTTTGTTGACTGGATGTATTTGGATGATTATTGGAATACTCTTATTTTGTTTTATGGCTTTATGAACATATTTTGGATGATGGTTTTATTATCATAAAAATGAAATTTTTGGTCTTAAATTTTGGGACGTTACAATATGTTTAGTCTGCTCATGGAACACTAGATTCTTGGAAATCATTACCGCACTCTTGTTGTCACAATGCAATGGGGTACGTTGAGAAATATACACAATCATATTTGCAAGGAGCCATGGCAACCAAACAATCTCACAAGTCGAAACAGTCGTAGCTCACTCAAATTCTATAGATGATCGAGAGAGAATATCATGTTTCTTACTATTCCATGAAATCAATGAATCTCCAAGAACAATACAATACCAATAATGGACTTATAATCATAAACAGTAGTATCCTAATGAGCATCACAATAGGCATGCAACTCAAGAGAGAATGTGGAAAGAAACAGAAGGTTGCATAACTGAGTACCACGTAGATATCTCAAAATAGGAAGAATAACTCCCCAATGAACACTAGAAGGAGCAGTAACAAATTGACTAACCATATGAATTGCATGAGCAAAATATCTAGCCCAATAAAAGTAAGGTAAACCAAACTTTCCATAATAGTATGATAAATGCTCAGATTTGATAAGGGGACACCATCAGTTGGAGAATACTTTACATTACACTTTAGAGGCGTATCATGTAACATCCATAAGTTTCACAAAAATTTTAAACTTTTTCAAACATCCAAAAACACAATTTATTACGAATTGTTTTCAAAATAGTTCGTCATCAGAGTAATTTCCAAAAATCATAACACAAAACATGAGGAGGTGCACGATCAATCCTCTATCTTCCCACAGTCCTCTAAAGTACCTGAAGCCGTAAACCAAACTGTAAGCCCGAAGGTTAGTGAGTTCCACCAAAATACTCGCACAATAATAGCACACATATAATAACATCATACTATGGGCCCAATCAACCATCGGGTTGGAATGCCCTAGACCCTTAACCATCGGGTTGTAATGCCAACATACTACAGGTCCAATCATCCTCGGGATGGTATACCCTCGATCCACAACCATCGGCTTGGAATGCCGACATACTATGAGTCCAATCATCCTCGGGATGGAATACTCTCGGCCAACAACCATCAAGTTTGAATGCCCCGGTCTGTTGGCTCATGCACAAAGCAGAAAACCTCAACCACCAATAAAATATATGCATATTTATAGTTATATTAGATAATCACATAACAGTCTACAGACAGTCAAACCGATCTACAGATCACTAAGCATAGAAACATCCTATCTACCAGGATACCGATCTAACAGATCATAACCACATACTATGAGTCCAATCATCCTCAGGATGGAATACTCTTGGCCTACAACCACCGGGTTGGAATGCACTGGTCTGTTGGCTAATGCACATAGCAGCAAACCTCAACCACCAATAATATATATATATATATATATATATATATATATATATATATATATATATATATATCAGATAATCACATAACAGTCTACAGACAGCCTAACCGATCTACAGATCACTAAGCATAGAAACATCCTATCTACGAGGATACCGATCTAATAGATCATAACCACATAGCTACATCCTATCTACCAGGATACCAATCTAACAGATCACAACAGTAACGAAGCGAGATAACAATCCAAAGGGCCGACCTTGGTGCCTTCGACCCTTGAGTATAGTGAGGAAAACTCGCCTCACTAGTAGCACTTGATGATAATGTCAAACTCCCAAAACCAGTTCCAAACTCAACCACCTAAAATCATGATAGGACTAATTCTATCAAGCCCCAAATTACCAAAGCACCCTCAGAAGTCAAACTTGGTCAACCCTTGGTTATAGTCAAAGTCAATGGTCAACGTCAATAGTCTGTCTTGACCCGACTCGTCGATTGCAGCTTACAGACTCGTCGAGTCACTTCAAAACACAGAAAACCATGAAAACTCGAGTCAACTCGTCGAGTTACCAAACAACTCGTTGACTCCATGCAGTGTCCAGAAGATCGGGAAAACCCTAACCAACTCATCAAGTTGGCTATGCAAATCATTGAGTTCCTTCAGCTCTTTTCTCATTTGGACGCTTTTAGGTGAAACCAAGGCTCCAAACTGTAGATCTAGCCTCCTATGGTGTAGTTACCATGTAAAGTTGCCAACTTTGCATGCATGCAAGGCGTCAAGAGGCAAAAACACCCAAAACTAGTCATAGGAAGAGGCTTAGAGCATTGAGATAGGCCAAGAGTAGATAAAGTCAATAACTTTATGAACATTGGGACCTAGAGGACCCCAGATCTGAAATTATAACTTCAAATCATGCTCAACTTCCAAAAATGGATCCAAAGTGGGATAAAAGGTCCTAAGCTCTTGAATGGAGAGATCTAACATGAAAATGATCAAGGTAACAACTTTTTACCTTTAAAAGGTTGCTACAACTTAGTAGATGTCGGATCTATAAACTCCTTCTCGTTCCAAGCTCCTAAACCTAGAAGTTTCTCATAGAAATGCACCAAACATACACTCTTTTGCCTTGTACACACTTAAAATGGAAGGTTAGCTCCTTTAGGGTTTTCTTTTGGACGATAGGGTGGTAAGGGAGGCTGGAGAGAGGACTTAAGGTCCTTTTAAATAGGGTGCAAACACTAAGAATTAGGGTTCTCATGCACAACCTCAAATCGTTAAGTTAGGTCCTCCCAGTCATCGAGTAGGCTTAATAATCCGCACGGTCAGATCAATTTCTACACGACGAGTCGGGGCAGCCAACTTGTTGAGTAGGTATAAAAATATGAATATAAAAGCTACAAATTTATACCTGGGATTTGGGATGTTACAATTCTCCCCCACTTGAACTGGACTTCTTCCTCGAAGTCTGGTGTAGAAAACCAATTCGGGTATTGCTCCTGTATCTTGGACTCCAGCTCCAAAGTCCACTAGGATCCCTTCCGATGTTGCCACTGTACCTTTACCAGAGGTATATCCTTGTTGCACATGACCCTTTTCTTCCTTTCTAATACACCCACCAGCTGCTCAACATAATTTAGGCGTTCATCGACCTGAATGTCATCCAAGGACACCACCACATCCTTGTCTAGTATGAATTTCCGCAATTGCGAAACATGGAAAGTGCTATAAATTTGACGGAGCTCCTCCAGAAGATCCAGTCTATATGCCAACTTAACAACTCTGGCAATAATCTGAAATGGTCCAATAAATTAGAGACCCAACTTTCCCCTCTTTCATGAAGCAGATCACACACTTCCAGGGTGATACCTTCAGCAATATGATATCGCCAACCTGGAACTCCAACTCATATCGGCGTCGGTCGGCATAACTTTTCTGCCGACTCTGAGCAGTCTGCAATCGCTCCATAATCCGATGAATATTCTCGGTAGTGTGCAGAACCACTTTGCTCCGACCCATAACCCTGTGGCCAACCTCACCCCAACAGACTGGGGTACGACATCTCACCCATTCAACAGCTCGAAAAGTGGAGCACCAATGCTGGAATGAAAGCTATTATTGTAGGTGGGAATCCCAACTCTCAACAAAGTCAATGATGCAAGCCCTCAACATATCCTCGAGGTTCTAAATGGTCCGCTCACTCTGGCCATCTTTCTGTGGATGGTAAGCATTGTCGAAATGCAGTCTCGTGCATAGTTCCTCAAGGAACTTCTACTAGAAACGGGAGGTGAATCAAACATGACGGTCTGACACAATAGAGACTGGCACCCCGTGGCGAGCAACGATCTCACGAAGATCCACATCGGCTAACTTCTTAGCCGACAAACTCTCCCGAATAGCTAGAAAATGGGTGCTCTTGGTCAATCGATCCACGATGACCCATATCACATCATATCCCTTTGTTGTCCTCGACAACTTGGTAATAAATTCCATTGTGATCTGATCCTATTTCCACACGGGAATCTTGTAACGCCCGTAGATCCGGGCTAGTCAATTTAGAGATAATAGGGGTCGTAAACAACTTTTCGACAAATGATTATTTAGAATAAATAATATTAACCAAGTTGCAGAATATGTCTCAAGGGTTCCGTACATATAAAGAACGCCGAAATCCAAGTTATAACGAATAAGTTATGGCCCGTCGAAGTTTTTCGGCAAAACCGGCACGGCACCGGGAGACGTAAATAGTGAATTTAAGATAGACAAATTTTTAGCCTTAGTGATCTAAACAAAAGTTGTAGTATACATTAATCCAAGAACATACAAAAAAAGAATGCCCAAATCTGACTTCGTATGAGAAAGTTATGATTTTTCTAAGATTTGGCATAGCAGTGCACGACTCGAAACTCGAATTTTAGTTCAAGCGGTTTTTGGCTTACACAATCTTAATGAGAGATGAAGATCTCATTAATAGGAATTCAAAAGTAAAAAGATAGACGAAAACGGATTCCGTATGAAGGAGTTACGAATTCTTCACGGTCATTTAGCAGTCTAATCTCCTCCTACTGTTAAATTTAAGATCGGTCAAGAGTTAGCCAACGGAGTCTAAATGAAAGTTGTAGATATTGTTTTTAGCTATGCATGGATATAAAGAACGTCAAAAACGGAGTCCGTATGCAAAAGTTATGAATTGTTGAAAATCGGCTGATTTCCACCCTGTGTGCGATCCCACGTGTCAGCACTAGGCTGCGCTAGGCTGTAGCCAGCCTGGCTCACGATGTGAACCTTCCTCCAACCCCTATAAATAAGTGGTGAGGCCTCCATTCATTCCTCACACCTCCCATAACTTCCCTCTCTCTCTAGAACTTCTCTCTAGCCCCCGAAACCCCCCGAAAAGCCTAGGGAACGTCCCTAGCACGAGGCGGAAGCCCCGGAGTGCTCAACGGCTCCGAGAAGAAGAGCCTTTCGGCTCGAGAACGCTGCTCTAGCGGTGCCCGGTTTTGAGAAAAACCCGTTGTAAGTGAGCTATGCCTACCCTATATTTAGTATAGCTTATGTTTTAATATAGTAACTGTCACACCCCCAAACCTGAACGGCGGAAACGTTCGGGAGCGGATGACTTCATGTGGTAACGTAACAAATGAATACATATTAAAGAAATCAATACAACCATCATATATATAATTGAAAGTTTACATTTGTCAAAAGTTACATGTTCAAAACCAATTACAATATGATGTCAAAAATACGAGATTAAACTGGCGCCGCAGCATCCCTTCATCAAAAGCGAAATGAATACCTGAAATTACTGATTTCCTGGGACATACAAATAATTTTGAAAGAGTAGATCAGCATTTAAGCTGGTGAGTTTCATAAGTATTTAAGTAACAATGTTTGAATGAAATGAAATGTTTTGTCTTTGTTTGTTTGCGTTTAGAAAATCCTATATTTTCTACTAGTATAAAAGTAGCCTTCACTCAAGACCAATGTTTGTCTCCAAAATGTATGTAAGTGTAAAATAACCAATGAGTTTGAAAACCTTGTAAATCAATGCATTTTTAATACTCCTTGTGAGTTTTATAACCATACTATTGACTCGGAATGCCTATACACAACGTTCTTCAGGCGTTGGAATGTTATGACGTTTGTCACCCCAAACGGTGGACTGCAGCTAACAGTCAGGGCGCGGGTTGTCAAGTCCGTATAGATCTATACACAAACACCATGCTCCCCCTACAAGGGATTCTGGTATATAATACAGGACTTGAAATGTGTACTCGAACGTACATGAAGTTAGTATCTCACAAAATCGTGGTATAAAAACAGATCTACTTGTTAAAATGTTACGTTTGTTCTTGTATACGAAAGTAAACTTCTTGAAATTCATGTTTCTAGTACATAAGAGTTAGAAATTTGTTCGTAAAACTATACCTATTATAGTTTTCTAAAAGTGTGTCTTGTTTGTTTAGAAATACCTAGAAAAGGAATCACTTGTTTATGAAAGCATAGATTTTTGGTGTAGAGTCTAAGATAGACAAGAATAATCTAAGAAAAGTTTAGTTTATACATGCATTACAACAAATTTATATTTCAAAAGATAGAATGCTATTTTAACATATGTTATATATATGAAAGTTCCTTAAAGGTTTATAAATCGCATGTGATTTGGATATATAACAGCATATAAAAGAGTTTCTTTATGTAACACACGATAATACTCGTGTGTTTTACTTGTAATCCCCCCCTTGAAAGCATATAAAAGCATTTAGAATATTTAAAAAGGTTGATTAAGGGGTATGAAACTCACTTGAAAGTTTGAAGATAGCGAGATGGAAAACCGGGCAGAGTTTCGTCTCGGGAAACGGATTTTCCTCGGGATTCTCGGGAATCTCGGGAGTAAAATCGACCCTCGGGACTTGAGCAAAAAGACCAGAGCTTCGGGTTTGAACGGGCACAGAAAACGAGGCAAGATTGTGAGAGAGAGGAGAGAAATGAGCCCTTTTCTCGGAAGCCCTCGCATCCTATTTATAGGAAGGCTGAACCTCCTCGGTACGCGGGGCGTACGCTCGTACGCAGCGCGTACGCGTACGTCATGCATGACCGAAGCCTCGACTGCCTCGGCTTCGGATGGGACGGGTTGCTGGGGAGACGGGTCGGATGGGACGGGTTGCTGGGGAGGCGGGTCGGACGGGACAGCGGGTCGGACGGGACAGCAGGTCAGACGGGTCGGGCGCTTCGGATGGGTCGGACGGGTCGGATTCCTCGGATAGGGCGGCGTGGACGATCAGAGGCCATGTCTCTCGGGTACGCTGGGCGTACAGGGGTACGCAGCGCGTACCTCGGATGAGGACGCTGACTCCTCTTCGGATAAGGTCCGAATTTTGATTTAAATAAATAATTAATTTATTTAATAAACTTCAAAAGTTCATATCTTCTTCATACGAACTCCGTTTTCGATGGTCTTTATATCCACGCGCAGGTGAGACTACGCTCTAGAACTTTCGTTTAGACTCCGTCGGCAAATTCCGAAATTATTTTTTTTATTATTTATTATAAACTCATCGTGTTTAAGGAATTTCTTTGAAAATTCATAACTTCTTTATCTGATGTCGGTTTTTGCCAGACTTTTTACCGCTGGAATACCATTGTCGAGACCTTCGATTCTCGTTTAGGTCATTTCGGCCAAAAGTCGCTCGATCTCCGATTCGAGTTTTTAGCTGTCTGTTGGTAAGCCAAACTTGGAAAAATCATAACTTCGCTATATGAAGTCGGATTTGGGCGTTCTTTTCACGTACGGTCATGGTTCAAAGACATTTAAACATAGAAGGAAATTAAATAGAACCATTTGTACATTTTATTATGAAAGTAAATTTTATTACTCAAAAGTGGTTACAATACTTGACCCTTTTTGGTCATTACAAAGAGTTGAAATATCGGGTTGTCACATCATCCCCCCGTTAGAGAGAATTTCGTCCCGAAATTTAAAGTAGTAAAGATACTAGTGAACATGAAAGAGATGAGGGTACTTTTGTTTCATCTGATCTTCGCGTTCCCATGTGAATTCAGGTCCCCGCTTGACGTTCCAGCGAACCTTCACGATGGGTATGCGACTATGTTTTGTTTGTTTGACCTCTCGGTCCATGATTTCTACTGGTTCTTCCACAAAGTTGAGGCTCTCATTGATCTCGGTCTCGTCGAGTGCAATAACAAGAGTCTCGTCGGACAGACACTTTTTCAAGTTTGAGACGTGAAAGGTTGGATGGATGTTACTAAGTTCGCGCGGTAGGTTAAGCTTGTAAGCCACAGGGCCGATTCTGGCAAGAATCTCGAAAGGCCCTATGTATCTTGGATTTAGTTTCCCACGCTTTCCAAAGCGTATTAAACCCTTCCACGGTGAGACCTTTAATAAGACGTGGTCTCCTACCTGGAATTCTAAAGGTTTCCTCCTTTGGTCAGTGTAGCTTTTCTGTCGGTCTCTAGAGGCTTTCAATCGTTCACGAATCTGAACGATCTTCTCTGTCATTTCTCGTATGATTTCCGGACCGGTGAGAGTGCTTTCAGGAACTCTTCCTCTAGCTAACTGGGTATCACCAACTTCAGTCCAGCACAGAGGGGATCTGCACTTTCGACCATAGAGGGCTTCAAACGGAGCAGCCTTTATGCTTGTATGATAACTATTGTTGTATGAAAATTCGACAAGGGGTAAATGAATATCCCATGCCTTTCCAAAGTCAATCACACAGGCTCTCAGCATATCTTCTAAAGTTTGTATTGTTCTCTCACTTTGTCCGTCTGTTTGTGGGTGGTAGGCTGTACTCATGTCTAGCCTAGTTCCCAGGGAACTTTGTAGTGACTGCCAGAATCTTGAAGCGAATCTACTATCTCGATCGGAGATAATGGATATCGGAACACCATGCAGTCGCACTCCTTCCCTTAAGTAAGTTCTTGTAAGCTTCTCCATTTTGTCAGTCTCCTTGATGGGTAGGAAATGCGCGGATTTGGTCAATCTGTCGACAATGACCCATATGGTATCAAGTCCACTTGTCGTCTTGGGTAACTTGGTTATGAAGTCCATAGTAATCCGCTCCCATTTCCATTCTGGTATCTCTGGTTGTTGTAGTAATCCTGACGGTTTCTGATACTCGACCTTAACCTTAGCGCAAGTAAGACATTTACTCACGAAGGTAGCAATTTCTGCTTTCATGTTAGGCCACCAGTACAGTTTCTTAAGATCCAGATACATTTTATCTGAACCTGGGTGAACGGAATATCTTGAGTTGTGAGCCTCGGTCATGACTACGTTTCTGAAACCACCATGTTTCGGGGTCCAGATTCGGTCCATGAGATAGTAGGCTCCGCCACCCTTGACTTCTAGATTCTTCTCCATACCTCGCAGGGATTCACCTGCCACATTTTTAGGTTGCAAAGCTTCCATCTGTGCCTCCTTAATATGTGTGGATAAGTGGGAATGGATAGTCATGGTCGGAGATTTGACCCTCCGACCAGTGTATTCCTTTCGACTGAGGGCGTCAGCTACTACATTGGCCTTTCCAGGATGATAACAAATTTCGCATTCGTAGTCATTCAGTAAATCAACCCATCGTCGTTGTCGCATGTTGAGTTCCTTCTGATTGAAAATGTGTTGAAGGCTCTTGTGATCGGTGAAAATAGTTCTCTTTGTTCCGTATAAGTAGTGCCTCTAGATCTTCAGGGCAAATACCACTGCTCCTAATTCGAGATCGTGTGTCGTATAGTTCACTTCGTGTGTCTTAAGCTGTCGGGAGGCATAAGCGATAACCTTCCCTCTCTGCATAAGAACACAACCAAGTCCTTGATTTGACGCATCGCAATACACTACGAAGTCTTCTATCCCTTCGGGGAGGGATAGTATCGGTGCGGTGCACAAGGCCTGCTTTAGTGTCTGGAATGCCTTCTCTTGTTTCGCTTCCCAGTCAAATGCCACACCTTTCTGGGTTAATGTAGTAAGAGGTTTCGTAATGCTCGAAAAGTTCTTTATGAATCTGCGATAGTAGCCAGCTAGACCTAGAAATTGACAAATTTCTGTAGGTGTCTTTGGTGCCGACCAGTTCTCAATAGCCTTAATTTTGGAGGGGTCCACGTGTATACCTTTCTCGCTAACAACGTGGCCTAGAGATTCGACTCTTCGAATCCAAAATTCGCATTTAGAGAACTTCGCATAGATTTTCTCCGTTCGCAGTGTTTCTAGGACTCTTCGTAGGTGCTGACTATGCTCTTCCTCACTTCGAGAGTAGATAAGTATATCATCGATAAAGACGATGACGAACTGATCCAAGTAAGGGCGGCATACCCTATTCATTAAGTCCATAAATACTGCTGGTGCATTGGTTAATCCGAACGGCATCACTACGAACTCGTAGTGTCCATAACGAGTTCGGAAGGCTGTCTTTGGAATGTCCCCCTCTAGAACTCGTAATTGGTGATATCCGGATCGTAGGTCTATTTTTGAGAAGTAGTTCGATCCTTGAAGTTGATCGAATAGGTCGTCGATACGGGGTAGAGGATAGCGGTTCTTGACAGTAAGTTTGTTCAGTTCTCTGTAGTCGATGCACATACGGAACAATCCGTCTTTCTTCTTTACAAACAAGACCGGTGCTCCCCAAGGTGAGAAACTTGGTCTTATGAATCCTTTTTGAAGGAGTTCATTAAGTTGACTAGAAAGTTCCTGCATCTCTGCTGGTGCAAGACGATAAGGCGACTTCGCTACTGGGGTAGCTCCTGGAACTAAGTCGATTCTGAACTCGACTTGGCGTTGCGGTGGTAATCCTGGTAGTTCTTCTGGAAAGATATCGGGAAAGTCGCGTACTACCGAGATGCTCTTGATGTCTTTCAGTTCTTGACTTGTATCAACGATGTGCGCTAGGAATGCTCGACAATCCTTCCGCAAACACTTTCGAGCTTGGATGCACGAAATGAGGCGAAGGTTTGTACTAGATTTGTCGCCGTAGATAACTAATGTTTCGTTGTTAGGGAGATTAAGACGGACTGCTTTCTCAAAGCACATGATGTCGGCACGAAGAAGACTCAACCAATCCATGCCGACTATGACGTCGAAACTTTTAATTTGGACCGGCATGAGATTGATTGGGAAAGAATGGCCGTCTAAAGTTATCGTACAGCCCATGTATATGCAATTAGTGTTTTCGGTTTTTCCATTGGCCATCTCTACAGTGAATGATTTTTCTAACTTGCTAGGTTTAGGTTTAAGTAAATGAATAAAGTTTTGACTCACGAAGCTTCTCTCCGCTCCACTATCGAATAATATGCATGCATATGAATTATCGAGAAGGAACGTACCAGCAACTATAGTTGGGTCGGCTACAGCTTCGTCGTGGCCTATTGCCAAAACTCGTCCCACACCTCCGGTGCCTACTGCCTTAGGACAGTTCCTCTTGTAGTGGGCCACCTTGCCACAACCGTAGCAAGCCTGCCCTACACCCGCACCAGGAACTTGAGTGATCGGCTTTGCGGGTTCCTTGCAGAAACGGGCTGTGTGTCCTTTCCTGCTGCAGTTGGCGCACTGCATTTCTCGACAAGGCCCATGGTGGTGGTAATTGCATTTGGTGCACTTTGGGAGGTTACCTATATAAAGCTTTGTTGGGTAGGTATTTGTAGGAGCCGTAGTAGGTACAGTGGCAGCATTCACTGAAAACAGTTGTTTCTTTGCGGATTCTTGGGAAGACCCACCCTTCCCTTTATTCCACACTCTCTTCCTGCCATTGTTGTTGTTGTTGTTGTTGTAGTTGTTGTTGTTGTTTCCTTTCTGTGGTGCTGGTGCAGAAGTGGTTGAGTTCTGATGACCTCCGTAGTCAATCAGAGATTGTGCCAGTTCCTTAGCACTTTCAAAGGTGTCAGGTTTGGAAGCTAACACGCTTGATCGAAGTTGGGGCGTCAGTCCCCAGATGTACATTTCTATCTTCTTGCTCTCTGGAGCAATCATATCTGGACAAAGAATTGCCAACTCGCAGAATCTGTTGGTATAAGTAGCGATGTCGGTACCAACCATTCCGAGAGTCCATAGCTCGTGTTCAAGCTTTTGAATCTCTCCCCGTGGGCAGTATTCTCTCATCATCATGGCCTTCAGGCTCTCCCAGCTTATGGAGTTTGCCACGATTAGGGTAAGTACTTTAACGTGGCCATTCCACCAAGTTAAAGCTTTATCAATAAGGGTGAAAGTTGCAAATTTGACCTTGTTGTGCTCGGGACAGGAGCAGATTTCAAAGACTGCCTCCGTCCTTTCAATCCACTGTCTCAGGGCCATCACACCACCAGTTCCATAAAACATCTGGGGCTTGGAATTAGTGAAATCCTTATAGGTGCATTCTCGAGGTGGTCCATGACTCTCGCCATGGTTGGATAGGTGTGTGCCAGATCCCGAGCCATTAGTACTCGAGTTATTGATCTGCGACATGGCAGCTGCCACCGCTGCGGTGACTGCTGCTTGAAACATTACAGCATCAAATTGGGGTGGTGGAGGTGGTGGTGGTACAGGTGCTTCCTCACCGTTGTTTTGCCTTGGATTCCTACGCGGAGGCATCCTTCAACTATAGGTTGAAAAGACAAGGATAAGAATTTCATAGAATAGAAAATGTATGTGTCTCATGAACTAAATCGCTATAGTTCAACAACAGATGATAGTATAAGTCTTAAAATAGAAGAATGAAAGTTATTTGTAAGACTGAAGGTATGAAACAAGCATTTGGTTTCACAAAGACCTTTCAAGGTTTGAACGAAATACTTAACATAGTAGTAATAGTGTCACTTATATTAATATAAAAGCTGTTTCAACGATCATGAAAATTTGACCCATATAAGGGTCTCCGATTACAAAGTTCGAGAAATTTAAAGACTTTTAGCCGAGGTCCTAAGCTATAACAAAATTTGAGTCCTTGACAAGCACTACTTGCGACGTAGGTTGCGCTTGGAGCTTATCTCCGTATCTGATTGCTTTGACTCCATTAGACGCCTATCGAAAGCGGCTTGTTGTTCCCTCAGTTCAGCGAGGGCTGCAATCATTTGCGCTTGAAATGCTTCGGTTTGGAGTTGAGCGTTGTCTTGCATCTTGTCCAGCCTACGGATGTCAGAAGTGTGAACCTGCACTTCCACGTTGATATCCCGGAGTTGACTTGCTTGAACTCCAGACTGATAGGACTGATTGGCTAACTTACCAACCATTACCGGGAGTGCTCGATCAGCCGAACCTCCGCCGCGGACATCATAGAAGTCCCGACACATGACGTAGGGAGGGCGTAGGTTTTGCTGTTGGCTCCAATGGTGGAGGTGACTTCCCCAGACGGGAGTCGGTCCTTGAAAGTTCCTTACGAAGACGGGAGGTTGAATGGGTGGTGGATCGATAACTTCCGGCTCTGAGTCGGTACCGGAGTCATCACCCACTTCTATGGGTTCCTCGTCCTCTTCGGGATCATCTTCGATCCATCCTCCGTTGCCTTGGTTGGGAAAGTAGGGGTCGCCAGGGTGGTGAAATCCAGCCATTTGACTGTACGAGAAATAGGGTTATAAGAATTGAATAAATTCGGAACATGCAAAACATGTAAGTTAAACTAGTTTAGATCGCAAATACTCCTATAGTATTTTAATTCTTGTGTTTGATTCTTGTAATGGTTTGGTAAGTTTTGACTTGTTGCCTACTACGATCATTCCTCGATATACGTTGGTCCAATCTCGGGCAAATATAGTTGATCACGCTATATTTGTCCAAAATCTGATTACATATATCGAGTCTCAATCGTAGTGTCAACTTGTCTAAATACTTGTATAGTTGTATAACATGAAAATAATTTGTGGTATGCATGTAACTGTACTTAAATGAACTATCAATTTAAGTTGAACGCAAAGCTGCTTAAGCGTAAAAAGAAAATTTGTTTTGTCAGAGAGTATTAGTCCCTTAAGCATTTATAGTTTGTATATCTTATGTGGTTCGATATACTTAGTTCACTATAAACATTGCTCTGATACCAATCTGTCACACCCCCAAACCTGAACGGCGGAAACGTTCGGGAGCGGATGACTTCATGTGGTAACGTAACAAATGAATACATAGTAAAGAAAGCAATACAACCATCATATATATAATTGAAAGTTTACATTTGTCAAAAGTTACATGTTCAAAACCAATTACAATATGATGTCAAAAATACGAGATTAAACTGGCGCTGCAGCATCCCTTCATCAAAAGCGAAATGAATACTTGAAATTACTGATTTCTTGGGACATACAAGTAATTTTGAAAGAGTAGATCAGCATTTAAGCTGGTGAGTTTCATAAGTATTTAAGTAACAATGTTTGAATGCAATGAAATGTTTTGTCTTTGTTTGTTTGTGTTTAGAAAATCCTATATTTTCTACTAGTATAAAAGTAGCCTTCACTCAAGACCAATGTTTGTCTCCAAAATGTATGTAAGTGTAAAATAACCAATGAGTTTGAAAACCTTGTAAATCAATGCATTTTTAATACTCCTTGTGAGTTTTATAACCATACTATTGACTCGGAATGCCTATACACAACGTTCTTCAGGCGTTGGAATGTTATGACGTTTGTCACCCCAAACGGTGGACTGCAGCTAACAGTCAGGGCGCGGGTTGTCAAGCCCGTATAGATCTATACACAAACACCATGCTCCCCCTCCAAGGGATTCTGGTATATAATACAGGACTTGAAATGTGTACTCGAACGTACATGAAGTTAGTGTCTCACAAAACCGTGGTATAAAAACAGATCTACTTGTTAAAATGTTACGTTTTTTCTTGTATACGAAAGTAAACTTCTTGAAATTCATGTTTCTAGTACAAAAGAGTTAGAAATTTGTTCGTAAAACTATACCTATTATAGTTTTCTAAAAGTGTGTCTTGTTTGTTTAGAAATACCTAGAAAAGGAATCACTTGTTTATGAAAGCATAGATTTTTGGTGTAGAGTCTAAGATAGACAAGAATAATCTAAGAAAAGTTTAGTTTATACATGCATTACAACAAATTTATATTTCAAAAGATAGAATGCTATTTTAACATATGTTATATATATGAAAGTTCCTTAAAGGTTTATAAATCGCATGTGATTTGGATATATAACAGCATATAAACGAATTTCTTTATGTAACACACGATAATACTCGTGTGTTTTACTTGTAATCCCCCCTTGAAAGCATATAAAAGCATTTAGAATAATTAAAAAGGTTGATTAAGGGGTATGAAACTCACTTGAAAGTTTGAAGATAGCGAGATGGAAAACCGGGCATAGTTTCGTCTCGGGAAACGGATTTTCCTCGGGATTCTCGGGAATCTCGGGAGTAAAATCGACCCTCGGGACTTGAGCAAAAAGACCAGAGCTTCGGGTTTGAACGGGCACAGAAAACGAGGCAAGATTGTGAGAGAGAGAGGAGAGAAATGAGCCCTTTTCTCGAAAGCCCTCGCATCCTATTTATAGGAAGGCTGAACCTCCTCGGTACGCGGGGCGTACGCTCGTACGCAGCGCGTACGCGTACGTCATGCATGACCGAAGCCTCGACTGCCTCGGCTTCGGATGGGACGGGGTGCTGGGGAGACGGGTCGGATGGGACGGGTTGCTGGGGAGGCGGGTCGGACGGGACAGCGGGTCGGACGGGTCGGGCGCTTCGGACGGGTCGGATTCCTCGGATAGGGCGACGTGGACGATCAGAGGCCAAGTCTCTCGGGTACGCTGGGCGTACAGGGGTACGCAGCGCGTACCTCGGATGAGGACGCTGACTCCTCTTCGGATAAGGTCCGAATTTTGATTTAAATAAATAATTAATTTATTTAATAAACTTCAAAAATTCATATCTTCTTCATACAAACTCCGTTTTCGATGGTCTTTATATCCACGCGCAGGTGAGACTACGCTCTACAACTTTCGTTTAGACTCCGTCGGCAAATTCCGAAATTATTTTTTTTATTATTTATTATAAACTCATCGTGTTTAAGGAATTTCTTTTAAAATTCATAACTTCTTTATCTGATGTCGGATTTTGCCAGACTTTTTACCGCTGGAATACCATTGTCGAGACCTTCGATTCTCGTTTAGGTCATTCCGGCCAAAAGTCGCTCCATCTCCGATTCGAGTTTTTAGCTGTCTGTTGCTAAGCCGAACTTGGGAAAATCATAACTTCGCTATATGAAGTCGGATTTGGGCGTTCTTTTCACGTACGATCATGGTTCAAAGACATTTAAACATAGAAGGAAATTAAATAGAACCATTTGTACATTTTATTATGAAAGTAAATTTTATTACTCAAAAGTGGTTACAATACTTGACCCTTTTTGGTCATTACAAAGAGTTGAAATATCGGGTTGTCATAGTAACGTTATTAGGAACTTCTAACGAGTATTTGGGCTATTATTATGAGTTATATAAGAGTGTTTCTTAATGATTATATAATAGTAATAATATCTAGACTATTAATTAGTCATGGTTAACGTTAGACTAAACTCTGGTGGTAATGATACTAGGTTTTGTCCGAGGGAAATTGTTTTGAGAGTATCAAAGCGTTGTCCGAGTGCTGAGTCACCACCTTTTAGGTGAGTGCATAGTTCCTTTCATCTTACACATAGATATGAAGTATTTTATATACACTACATGCTATGTGTGCATATTATCTGAATACTTGTTGTCTATGCTGGATGAACGTTTTATACATGCTTTAAATGATTAAAACTGTATACGTATTTTATATATACGAATATGTTGGGTATGACATGGGTAGATGAATGATGAGAGATAAAAGATGATGTGAGTAAACATTGGCAGCTATGGACTTAGTGCCTAATAAACATCGGCAGCTATGCACTTAGTGCCTATTAGACAAACAGCGGTAGCCTTGGATTTAGTACGTATTAGAAATTGGTAGCTATGGACTTAGTACCTATTAGATAAACACTGGTAGCTATGGATTTAGTACCCGATGAATAGACTATAGCAGCTATGGAATTAGTTCTTTACGAATGAACATTGGAAGCTATGGATTTATTGCCAGTCCTATAACCCTGGAAGTAAGGGACATCAGAATAAACGAATGCAGGATAGATGACTCTTAGGTTAAATCCTTAAGAGTAAAGAAGATAATGGGGATGAGTAATTGGGTTGATTGCTTGATTGTTTAAACATAATAATTATATTATTATGGGTTGAAAACCCTATGTACTCACCAGGTTTCCCAACCTGACCCACTCAGTTTATTTATATCATAGGTGTTGATACGAAGTCACATTACACTGAGAGATTAAAGAGATGTAGATCACTAGTGTAAATAATGTAAGTTCCATTTATGCTTATGTTTATGTATTGACGATGACATCCCAAACATTTTAAAATGAATAAAATACGTTTCTTTGAAAATGTTTTGATAACGTATTTATCGTGTTTTTCTGGGAACAAATTCCGCAACATTTTTATGAAATGAAGCACTCTGATTTTTACAAAGCAGAAACAAAATCGGTCTTTTCTGGCCGTGAAAATTGGGGATGTCACAAATCTCCAGAGGCTGAAGCTTTCCATGTGGCCTTTGATGCTCAGCCTTGACCATCCTGTAGGTCAAACACCTCTTGATGTACTAAGGGATCTCTCGCTTCATGAACGGCCACCATTAAATCAAACTTAGATCCCGGTACATCTTGGTGGCCCCTGGGTGAATGGAGAAAAGAGACTTATGAGCCTCCTCCAGTACAATCTATCTGACCCCAAAAGACACCAAAACCCACACCTGACCGCATCAGGTCAATAATCCACGACTATCATGCACGAATCTGGTGATCTCGCCCCTGATCCTCTCAATTTTCCAATTCTCCTGTCGTACATTCTCAACATGGGTCTCTCTAATCAATCCCACCAGTGGGGAGTCCACGGAAATCCTCATACATGATGTCGGAACAAAAGATCCAGCCGAATTGCGGCTCAAGGCATCCGCCACCATATTCGCTTTACGTGGATGGTAAAGGATCTCACAGTCATAATCCTTGACTACGTCCAGCCACCTACACCGCCTCATGTTTAGGTTTGGCTGATCCATGATGTTTCTCAAGCTCTTGTGGTCCGTGTAGATGGTACAGTGGACCCAATAGAGGTAATGCCTCCAGATCTTGAGAGCAAACACCATAACTCCTAACTAAAGATCATGCATGGGATATCTCGACTCATGCGACTTCAACTGTCGTGATGCATAGGCTTTCAATAGTACTCTCTGCATGAGGACCGCTCCCAATCCTATGATGGATGCATCACAAAAAACCACAAAATCCTCTACTCCCTCTGGGAGGATAAAAACTAGAGCCGCGCACAATCGCTGCCGAAGGGTCTCAAATGTTGTCTGTTGCTCAGGGCCCCACAGAAAATCTACCCCCTTCTTCGTCAGACGAGTGAGGGGTACTGTAATTTTGGAGAAATGTTGAATGAATCTCCGGTAGTACCCTGCCAAACCCAAAATACTCCTGATGTCCAAGGGAGATTTCAAAACCTCCCACCGCATTAATTTTTGCCCGGTCGACCAAAATCCCATCCTGGTTAACAAGATGTACAAGGAATTGAACCTCTCACAACCAAAACTCACACTTCGAGAACTTGGCATAAAGTCGTTCTCGCCTCAAGACTCCCAAAAACTCTCGGAGATGCTCCTCATGCTGCTCTCTGGTCTTGGAATAAACCAAGATATCATCGATGAACACAATAACTGAGTGATCGAGCATCATCCTGCACTCGATTCATCAGGTCCATGAATACTGTCGGTGCGTTAGTGAGCCCAAACGGCATCACCACGAACTCGTAATGTCCGTAACACAGTCTTCTCCACGTTCTCCTCCCGTACCCGGACCTGATAGTACCCGAACCTCAGATCTATCTTGGAAAACCGATATGCTCCATGTAGCTGATCGAAGAGGTCATCTATCAGTGGTAGGGGATAACGGTTCTTCACCGTCAACTTGTTCAGCTCCCGGTAATCAATGCACATCCGGTGTGAGCCATCCTCCTTCCTAACGAAGAGAATTGGCGCTCCTCATGGAGAAATTCACGACCGAAGGACCTTCTTGCCTAGAAGCTCCTATAGATGAGATGACAGCTCCTGCATCTCTGACAATGCTAATCGGTATGACGCATTGGCAATAGGGGCCGCACCTGACACAAGGTCGATCCTAAACTCGACCTGCCTCTCAAGAGGCACTCTGGGTAACTCCTCTGATAACACATCAGCAAAATCTCTAACAACTGGAACCTCAGAAACCGAGACCTGATGCCTAATCCGCGTATCCATCACACACGCCAAATAACCTGCACACCCATGTTCAATATACTGCCAAGCCCTGACAGCTGAGCAAAACCTTGAACCCAACCTGGTGCCCTTACCATAGATCACCAGTTCTCCCCACTTAGGGTTCGAACTACTACACGCTGATCCTCACAGTTGATCATGGCACTAAAATGACTCAGCCAGTCCATATCCACTATGAAACAAACATCTCCCATGGGAATCAGGATTAAGTCAATCGGGAAAGACATCCTGAATATCTCTAGAACGCAACCCCGATAAACTGATGAAGTAGAAACCCAGTGTTCGTTGGCTACAGAGACTCACAACAGACACTCTAGCTTTCCTAAAGGCAAACCGAACCCTCTCCTAAACGATCGAGATATAAATGACTGACTCGCCCCCGAGTCAAACAATACAGGAGTAGGCAAAGAGTTCACTAAAAACGTACTTAACATAGGTACAGACATATGAGTATAAAATAAAGATAATCAATAAGATAAAGGATGCAAACATACCAGCCACCACATCTGGTGCTGTCCTAGCCTCCTCGGTAGTTAGCTGGAATTCACGTCCCCGAGCCTTTGGAGGCGCTGCCCTACCTTGATTCCCGTTAGTGATCCTCAAAGTAGCCGGTGTTGAAGCATGCGCCGACTTGGCAGCTAGTAGGAGAAACTAGGCCATCATATGACCCACCTGCTTATTGGGTTTTAAGCATTCTAACACTCCAAAGTGTACATGCAACCCTAAATACCTTGGATCTATGTTTTCTTTATTATACATGAAAATATGGACAATGAAGGTATTATCCTAATCTAGCTTACAAAATAATGAATATAACAAGATAGAATACATACCTCTTTGATGTAGAATGTCTTCATGAAGCTTGAGTGCCTAGTGCCTCAAGTGTGACACCTCAAATGGTTCACACAACACCAAATACACTTGGAATAACTAGAGAGAAACTTGAACACTCCTAAAATCGGCTAGCCCTTTTTTATTATTCATAGTGGCCGATTTTTCCCAAAGAATATGATCTTATATAGTTGTTACAATTAGGGTAAACCATAATTGTCATGGCCTTTCATTTCCTTGGATCCATGGGTTCAAATACACCATGGAGCATCCATGGACCATCCTATGGGTTTTAGCCCAACTTGATTCTCCATGGAGCATTAGCCCACTATACAAGTATGGATGATTTACATAATCAACCCATATATTTAATTAGTCTTCTTTTGATCACTTAATTAATTCTAGATTAATTCTTGATCAATACTAATTAAATAATCCTATTAATATATTAGAACTTATAATATATTAATCAACCTTAAGTGTTATTTCTCTCATTATAGTCTATCCAAGTGCATGATGCCATGCAACCCAAATGGACCATGCCGGGTCGGGTCAAGTTTTACCAATTATAGTTATGGACTTAGACATTAATCCAACAGTCTCCCACTTGGATAAGTCTAAAACTATTATTGCGAATGACTTCAAGAACCGACCGACAATCGTAGCTCTCAAAAGCTTCTGTCGAACTCTGACCTTGTAGATGAACTCTGACTTTTGTCAATGACTTGTCTATTAGTTAAGAGATCATATATTCCTCCATTCTAGATATCTTATGGACTGAGACATGGATTATAATCATTCTCTCTGTCCATTTGTTGTTTCCCAATTTCCGATTTATGATGACTGACTAATTGAACAAATCAAATCAGTCCTGTCCCGGCCAAGCACTTCCATTTTTCATCATCAAATCATCGAGGGGCCCACAGATATTGCTTTTATCCCGAAGGTAAAAGGAATGGATAAACTTCGACTCATATGGCTTGTTCTACTACTTGTTGAATCATACACAAAGGCACGTTTTATAACACCGAGTTACCAAATGCGTTTTCGTGCAATCAATGTACAACCATCTCATAGTAACAACTAATATCTCTAGGTTTGAAGAATATAAGATATTATCGTCTCATGATCACTTGTGATAAAATCCATGAAGTGATTCCAATGAGCGCGGGTTGAATCTAATACTCAGAACTTATGAGCACTTATGAGTGTCGTAGCCCTTTTGTCCAACATCTTAGACCTCTACAAGCCAACCCATGACAGTCTTAATTCATATCTACTTCCAACATATGACCGACTGTGGATGGGTTGAATAACTTAGTCAATCAGGAAGAACGACCTAGTTATTCTGGAAGTCAAAACATGCAAAATGAAACACAATAATAATAGAATCTAATATGGTATCAAAACCTATGAACATAAATAAAAAACCTTTTATTTATCACCGTATGATTACACATTAGTCATTGTATACTGTTTCAGCTATCAACTTTATTCTTGAATTAAAACAACAGTTGTCCCATGCTCCAAGCATGTACAATATGTTTTCTAAACACTAGTCATGCCACACACCAAGTATGCATACTATATTTTTCTATGATCTTTACTTTGTGAAATATATCAATTGAACATAACTCCAATGATCCTAATTTCACATTCCCAATTCCTTACTGCAAATGCAAGAATTCCAAATTCATGCCATTTACTACAATCTGTTAGATTCTAAACTTATATGCATTGATCCTCTTGTAATGATTATGCACAAAGTCAGAAAGACTTGACAACAACCATTACAGAGCATTCCAAAGGAGATCAGCTCCTTGGAAACATGCTTCTTGCATTAAGTTTCCTAATCTTAAATAAATTGAATAATTTCTAACTTTGCTACATTTCCAGATTCCATTTTGACTATCGCTTCTGAACAAGAGTTGCTTCCTTACAGATTATGTCAATATGGTCCTTCCAGAATTATCACTATACTTCCAACTATCCTTGAGCAACCAATCTTTGGTAAGCCTTAGATTGTCCTCGAAAATTGTTTAATCCTTTTTAGTCATATCTAATTCTAGACCTTCTCCCTTCTTAATGCCCCATGCATTTGGAAAATTTTAGAAAGGATAAATATAGCACATGTAATCGATCCTATATCCGGAGCATATGGGACACGATTCATGATGTCTCACATAAAGACTAAACCAGTCTTTTGCTATACCATTTCCTTTTCTATTTGCCAAGTTCTCATAATTCAGATTATGAAAAAGGATGCCGTAATCATAATCGAATTTTAGAACGCAAATAATGGACCCATATACAGAATTTCCTTATGTTGAGCCATTCCAACATGAAATTCATATATATATCCTTGACTAAATACGATTAAAATCTCAATCTGAGCTTTTAGAATTGAAATGAAGTATAATTTCCTCTCCCTTAATTATAGAAACACAACTTTTTCAACCCCTGCAACCTCACGAATTGAAAATTTTGTTTTTCTGTAATTAACATTGCTAACTTGCAACCTTTATCATAATTATCATGCTCCCACTAACATGATGATTATTAGCATAACACTTATGCTCCCACTATCTTTGACATGTACTCATAAATTAGCTAGACTTCTAGAAATCAATACTTTATTGACTTTCTTACCAAAGTTCAGATTTCTGATACTAGATTGCTTTGATAAAACTTTATCATAATCATACACCTCTTTTAGATAGCTCACAGATGTGTCTAAACAATTTTAGAACTATGAAAAGGGATGTCGTAATCATAGTCTCAATTGTTTAGACCTTTTCCATTTCTCACAAGTCCATATTAGTGTGCCGGTTAACCACACAGCTCCACTAACGACTTTGAGAATGCAAATATCACAATTGCTATCTACTTCAAATCTACTTGGTGGAAGTGTTTCCTCACCATCATTTTCATGAATCGGAGTGAAACCTTATGACCCTTAGATTTAATGGTGTATGTGTTCTTATCCATGTGAATTGTCAAAACCATAGTCACAAGAAAAGGATAATGACAAATCCAAACTCATATGGACTGAACTCAATCTTAATTTCATGCCACTTGGCAGCTCAAGGGCCTGCCATTGCTTCCAAGCAGCTATGCAAACAATTGAGAACATGTAGAACTCAAAATGCATAGCCAACTTAACTGGAATGGGCATAGAAATGTCAACACGATAGGTTATCAACCTCTAGTTGTGTGCTAGTGATGAAATACATGTTTTATTCTTCATTACATATTAAGACCCTTTCAGGATCTTTTAGACTCCCACTGTCTCCTTAACCTATAAGACTTTCTTGCCAAATATTCAAGAGATAGTGTGGATTCTAATCAAGACAAACACTTAACACAATTGGCCTTAGTTGGTCTTTGTTTTATCCAAAACATCACAACTTACCAATTTCAAATGTACAAGAGTAGATAACCTTTTACTCTTACATTTGACTAGTGTTAACAAACCCTCTTTAAGATATGTCACTCAAGTTACAATCTTGGAGTATGACTCTAAGAATTGTTTTGGAACGAAGTGTGACTCATCTTTTTGATTTAACCATTTCAACAATTCAAGATTCATCTTCTTAGTCATAAGAATGTACTAAGATGACCTTAGAGAACTAATTGTGATATGGTTTCTTAATCATTAAGATGATCACAAAAAATGATACTAAAGTACTCTCCCATCTTTTTAGATTTGAGAAGCTTTTATCTTTCTGCCTAATTTGACTCTTCTTATTCGTTTTGCCTTACATTGAAATCTTTTCAATGCTTCAGAATTACACTTAAGCTAGTAAGTATAACCATATTTACTGAACTTTAGTAAATAACGACGAGTAGTCTTAACGATTATTTGTGGTGGACTTAATCAGTGCACAAGAAAGTGTACCCGATCCCTTAGTCCGTTACTTGACTCACATATACATGTGAACAAGGAACTAGTCTTAATTTTCCAAAGATGAAAATTTTTCATTCATCATGTTATACAACTTGCATGATTCCAAGTTTCGGTCCAATTGAAACTTGGGTGATGAGGATCTTTCCTTATTTGGTAAATTTAGACAATACCACAAATGAAAGAATCAATTTCATATTTCCACTCTTGCTATTAATGGAATCTTATAAGAAACAAATTTGTTTTCACAGATGCCATTGTAAGGATATTTTAAAATGAATAAAATCAAAAATTTTCCTTTTATTTTAAAACATTGCGGAAAAACTATCCTTACAATGCAAAAGCACATAAAACTTTGTTGTTATCTATTCCTAAGCAATATATCATAACTCCTAAGAAGTAGCTTAAGAATCCGATCTTCAACCTATGCGATAGAAATCCATCTATGCGATCAAATTAAGCATATTCTTTCTTTAAGTTTCTTCACTTTTCTTTGATTCTTAAAACATCAACATGTGACCCAGTCACATCATGTAATAAGAATCTCAAAATAGAAACTTACCAGAGTTAGATAGTGGACTTTTCCTGAAGTAGAGTCAAACTTATTGACTTTAACATCCTTAGGTAAATTTGGCAGCTTCGCAACCAATGCCCCTTCCTTTGGCAATTTAACATATGGACCCTTTGGTAATGGTACATAGGACTATCACAGACTTAGCTTTTCTCTTTACCATTTGGTCTACCAAGTTGACTATGACCGATCCCTTTCCATTGGGAAGAGAGAGCTTTACTGGATATCCAATGTTATCATTGTCAATGTCCATAAAGTTTTAGGAAGTTGATGTTAGCAAATAGATAAGATCATTAAGGATATTGTCATAGTCTATTTCATAGGATTCCCAAAGGAACTCACTATGTAACTTAGAATGTAGTTGAGACACCAACTTTCTCAAGACTTTGACACCCAAATCTCCCGGCTTGTCAATATGTGACTACATCTCCAAGATATGATCACACATAGACCTTTTCTTGCCAATAGGGCTTGAGTGACCTTAAACTTTTTAGGAACTTGTGGGTTAAGGAGAATAATTGGAGGAGGTGAAAGAAGTATGATTTCCATGGGACATCATCTTCATTTAGGAAAACTTGTTTCAAGAGATTTGGGAGATCATAGATGTCTAAACCATACATCTTTTGGGAGATATTCAAGATAGTTGATTTAAAGTCCTTAATATGACACCCAATATGAAATATTAAGGCTAGGACCCAACAAACTATTTTATAACTTAGAAGAGGGATGTCATAATCCAAGCTATAAAATATTTGAAGGTACGTGAATGACGATTCACCAATTTCCACCAAGATAAACAAAATGTATTATTAGGTTTTAATTAGATTTGAAACTCCTAGATCTTTTGAGATTCATTGAACTGTTCAATGGCATGTTTCAATCTCGAGTGTGCCCTTCAGGTTTTGTGACTGGGATGCCGAGGATCACAAAACAAGGTGTGAAGTAACCATGAAAATTACTTGGTACCCTTAAGTGTTTACCTCTCAATCGATGTGTCGGTTAACCACACACGCTCCACTGATACTATGATAAATATTAAGTTACCCTTTGCCTACCTTGTTAAATACGAGTTAGTGTGCCGGTTAACCACATACGCTCCACTAACCGACTTAAACAAAGTGCAAAGTGGAATTTCATGGATTAGCACATTATTCACATTTTCCTAAGTAACTAAGATTGAGTATTTATAAATGGTTTAGTTACATAGTATTTATCATTAATACTTTTAATGAGGGGAGAATTCTAGTCCTTGTCCTACCCGTTCGGCTAACAACCCTCCACCGGTCAAGAAAGCGGTGGGTGTGATTGGACACCCATTAAACTGCCATTTTATAGGCAGTAACCTTATACCCTCCTTATAAACCAACTTCGTGAATGAGGCCTACTAACGGTAAGACTGACTTTACTCTTATATATATATATATATATATATATATATATATATATATATATATATATATTATTATTATTATTATTAACTTATAATATTATAAAGTATAAGGGTTGAATTTTAACTTTTAAAATTCTAACGGCTAACTTGGAATTAAAGTATTCATAAGTGAAAACTTTTCAAATTCCAAAACTTGAGGGCAAGTTTTGAACCTATTCAAAACTAATTAATTCCATAACCTATGTGTTTAAAGTAGTTTTAATCCAAAAACTCTTCAAGTTCCATAACTTGAGGACAAGCTATGGAAGACTTTAAACTAATAAAAGAATTAACTTATCTTTATTTTGTAACTTATGAAATTAATTAAGGTTACACATTATATTACTTAATGAACTGACTCTTGAACTTCCATAACTTGAGGACAAGTTATGGAGTCATAAAACCATTCAATGAGACGGGACTCTTCATTTTGTAACCATTGCCAACTTTTATGAGTTTTATGAAACTTAAATGTGACTTTTCATATAACTTGAGGACAAGTTACAAAATCACATTTTAGAATCAACTCTTAGATTAAAATGGATTGAAAACACATAATCAACTAACTTTTCTATTAATCTAAGCAACTCATAAGAACAAGATAATTCAAATCAAACTTTTTCATGTAATTAGTCTAAACCTCAAACTAATATAAAACATGAATCTATTGACAATTATCTTTGAAATTGGATTAGCTTGAACATTACCACATCAAAAACAAGTTTATAAGTCCACAAACATTTTAGAGTAATGTTCCTAGTCCAATTCCAGCCAAAAAAGTCGAATATATGTTGACTGGGGGTCCAACTCGTCGAGTGCACGAACCAACTCGGCGAGTTAGATGCATTTTGCCTTGGACTCGGCTAGTCTGTTGTGCAGACAGTAGCAAAACTCGATTTTTCAGCTACTTTTGCAAGTATAACAGGAAACAAGCCTAGGCTCTGATACCACTGTTGGGTTTTGAGCATTCTAACACTCCTAAGTGTACATGCAACCCTAAATACCTTGGATCTTTTTTCTCTATTATACATGCAAATATGGACATCCAAGCTATTATCCTAATCTAGCATACAAAATAATGAATATAACAAGATAGAATACATACCTCTTTGATGTAGAATGTCTTCATGAAGCTTGAGTGCCTAGTGCCTCAAGTGTGACACCTCAAATGGTTCACACAACACCAAATACACTTGGAATAACTTGAGAGAAACTTGAACACTCCTAAAATTGGCTAGCCCTTTTTTATTATTCATAGTGGCCGATTTTTCCCAAAGAATATGATCTTATATAGTTGTTACAATTAGGGTAAACCATAATTGTCATGGCCTTTCATTTCCTTGGATCCATGGGTTCAAATACACCATGGAGCATCCATGGACCATCCTATGGGTTTTAGCCCAACTTGATTATCCATGGAGCATTAGCCCACTATACAAGTATGGATGATTTACACAATCAACCCATATATTTAATTAGTCTTATTTTGATCACTTAATTAATTCTATATTAATTCTTGATCAATACTAATTAAATAATCCTATTAATATATTAGAACTTATAATATATTAATCAACCTTAAGTGTTATTTCTCTCATTATAGTCTATCCAAGTGCATGATGCCATGCAACCCAAATGGACCATGCCGGGTCGGGTCAAGTCTTACCAATGGATCCAACTCTAAAAGATGTCGCAAGGACGATGCTCTGTGATTCCAAGCTTCCTGTATTTTTCTGGGCAGAGGCAATTAACACCGCGTGTTATGTTCAAAATCGAGTGCTAATCAACAAAGCCAGAATGAAGACGCCGTATGAGATTTTATTTGGACACAAGCCGTATGTCAGTCATTTCCGAGTATTTGGCTGCCCTTGCACCCTTTTCCTCTTGGAATCAAATCCAAAATTCAATGCCAAAGCCCTTTATCGAAAGGATAAGGATGTTCTCGACCTAGAAACAGGAAAACCTATGAAGATTATCTTATGGCCTGCTACAAAGAAGCAAAAAGAAATTCCAATCCCTCAGCACTTCCAAGAGGGATATCTTGATAATATGGATTTTTGGGCATACGATGACGAAACTGCAACTGCCGCTATCAAATTCAAAGATCAAGAACATGTTTTGAGACTGATTAATGCAAAAGATCTTCTTCGTTTTCGAGAAAGGGATATCCGTACTCTGGCTCGTCACCAGATAATTTGCAGGAAAGAAGTAATGGAAGATGCTGCTAAAGAATACACTGCAATGGTAGCTACAATTATAAATGGAAGATTGTGGATAGGTTCAATGGGGGAGATCAGATCTAAGGCTGTTTGAGAAGCCTGCTGAGGAGCCAAAGGAATGATGACAAGACTATGCTAGTCTCAAACCAAGGGGAAGACTGAAAGAACATAATTTTTGGTTTGAGCTAGGCATCATTTTGTATAGATAATTGTGTCATTTTGCAGTGTTTGTGTTGTCATGTAATGTGTGCAGCCGCACACACATGTGTGGCAGCACACATTACATGACAACACAAACACTGCAAAATGACACAATTATCTATACAAAATGATGCCTAGCTCAAACCACAAATTATGTTCTTTCAGTCTTCCCCTTGGTTTGAGACTAGCATAGTCTTGTCATCATTCCTTTGGCTCCTCACCAGGCTTCTCAAACAACCTCAGATTTGATCTCCCCATTGAACCCATCCACAATCTTCCATTTATAATTGTAGTTACCATTGCAGTGTATTCTTTAGCAGCAGCTTCCATTACGTCTTTCCTGCAAATTATCTGGTGACGAGCCAGAGTACGGATATCCCTTTCTCGAAAACGAAGAAGATCTTTTGCATTAATCAGTCTCAAAACATGTTCTTGATCTTCGAATTTGATAGAGCCAGTTGCAGTTTAGTCATCGTAAGCCCAAAATTCCATATTGTCAAGATATCCCTCCTGGAAGTGTTGAGGGATTGGAATTTCTTTTTGCTTCTTTATAGCAGGCCATAAGATAATCTTCATAGGTTTGCCTATTTCTGGGTCGAGAACATCCTTATCCTTTTGATAAAGGGCTTTGGCAGTCTTCATACTGGAAATATTTTCTTTGACCTGCCTATCAAGGAACCTCTTAAAGTTAGATGCACTTGGATCTTGCGAGGGATTGTGAAAGGGGACCCTAGATAATTCTGCAAGATCATTCTTAGTCCAAGAATTGAAATCATGGGTGGTTTTGTAACACTCAGATATTCCTAAGTTTCGCTTAACCACCCACAAATTCGTTTCTGGATCGAAAGCCCACATATGGATACCAAGTCTGTCACCATACTCATCGCCAAACTTTCTCTTTTTCAAATCTGTTACAGTTAGAGCAGGGTTTTTTGCTTTGCGATTCTCATTTGTATTGTTCATGAATAGAAGTCCTTCACGTTGATTTGCAGTCACAATCCTTTTACCCTGTTTAATTGTGATTCTGGCCCTGCTTCCTTCTTGTTCTTTTTCAAATCTGTCGACAATGGTAGTTGTTCTTGGAGCAGGTGGGTCAACAGGTAGATCATCAGTTGCAGGAGGTGATTGAGCAGAAGGAGGATCAACTACTCCATGAGGCTATTGGAAGAGGGCTTTGACTTTTTCACCAAAAGCATCATACAATACGTTCTTGAGATTGAAATAACTAGCTAGAACGAATCCAAGACTCGTTTGTAAATCTTTGATTTGTTTGGTCTTTTCTTCATCCTTTTCCTTGAGATCAAAGACATATGCAGAAAGTTGATCCATTTGAATTGATTTTTCAATGGCTGTTGGTGGAGAACTCCAATTTCCTCTCGAAGATCAGATGAAGAGAATTTGTCATCATATGTCCGACCCTCGTTAAATGATATTCCTTTCCAGCGAGAAGAGGTTGGACTAGATTGAGCCAGATGTCTTACTAATCTAATAGAAGCTTCATCTAGAGAAGGTCGAGTTGGAGAATATTCTGGAATAGAAGAGGATCCACCAGTCTCAAATATGGTACTTGGACCTTCATCAGTCTGCTTTGGAGGAGAGTAAGCGAAGGTTGCAGTGATTGTTGAGGTAACTTGAGGAGCACTTTTTATAGCGGGAATCACCAAACTTTCAAGAAATTGGCTTGTCTTTATAGAAGTCTGAGAAATCTGAGGTTCCGAAAAGTCAGAAATGATTGGAGCTGATGTTGAGACAAGTGACACAGAGGGAGGAATCTCTGATGTCACATCTCCTTGGCTTGTTGTGACCTCCAAGGGCTTCGAGGTGGAGAGTAGAATTTTGAGAACGTTTCCTTCATATCTAGTCTTGGTTGCTAGAGAAGCTACTTCATTGACTTTATTTGCATGGCTACTGGGAATATCGAGAAAAGGATCAAAATCTTCATCACCAAGGTCAAACTCTATGTTTGTTGAAATGTCATCATTGATTCCTATAAAGTCAATTTCTTTCAAGAATTCTACATCATCATAAAGATCATCGTCATCATCCCCTCGAGAAGATTTTGAATCATTTGCCTTCTGATAATCATGTTCATTAGCTACACAAGTTGTGGGGGAGTGATGAATATCTTCATTTTCCATTGGCATAGATTGTTCTTCTGATTCTTCTCTATCATCCTCTTTAAAAATTCCAAACTTTATCAATGGGAATTGTCCTTCAAATACAAATTTCCCGCCTCTCTTTTGTTTCATTAGCCCAAAAGCACTTGGACCAATGGATTTGAAATCCAAGATATCATTTCCTCTCTGCAGCTCGGCGTGATTCACATTGAGGATGATTTGCAAAAATCTTGGATACATCCAGAATTTGTCCCTTTTGCTCCCTTCAAGATTTAGAATCATTTCATTCAGTATGAACTTTGAGAAATTATACTCAAAACCTACAGCCAATGTTGCAATGGCACCAGTGTTGGCCAGAGAAATCTCGTTTGCTCCAGATCTCCTGCCGGAAATACAGCTCACGAACACATGAGCCAAATACTTCCAACACGGAGGAAGCAACTTCTTGAGTGTAGGGGGAAATGTTCCCTCATAGCCCATATGCTCTAAGACATCCTGAGTTTGATGAATATCAATCTCCATGGTGTACTTAGGTCTATCCTCTATTTGAAGGGATTCTCTAATGATGCTCTCTGTTACTTGGATTTTCTTGTCTTCAATTGTTGTTTCAACAAATTTTTCACCCTGATCATTTTCCTTTACAACAGCATTTCTCCAGAATTCCTTAATCAGGCTTTGGTAGATAGCAGGACTTGTAGTTAGGGCATGAACCAAGCATGATTTCTTCCAACCATCCACAATGAATTTCAAGTCACTGTGGGCTGCAGGAGGGTCTTCAAGAAAAATTGCAGAATTATGAGCTTTAGCAAACTCCATGTCTCCCATCTTAATCTGAAAGTCAACACAAAAAAAAATTATTAGGGCAACATAAAAGAATAATGTAGCCGCACATGGAGTTACACACAGCCGCACATCCGCAAAATCATGCAGCCGCACACGGTCAGCCGCACACGCTTGTGTGGCAGCACACGGTCAGCCGCACATGCTGCCACGGTCAGCCGCACACTCACGTGTGCGGCCGAACACCCAGAGTGCGGTTACCCGAACAAACAAAATTTTTATGAAAAATTAACAGCAAACAATAGAGAAATTTGTGAAAGTGATTAAAAAATTCAGCCGTGTTCATGAGAATTACCGAGTAAAAGCTTTTTTTTTTTCATAGAAACTTAATGGAAATTTTCAAAGAGTTTGAGAGAGTAAATATGTGTGTGCGGTTGAAGCAAGGAAAAATGACGATACGTATTTACCGCTCACACACTAGATATATACAAAAAAATTTCACTTCCTCCCCCTTTTCCTTTATTTTGATGTATTTTTCAATTCGGTATTTCCATTCAGGAAATTCTTCAGCTAATAGCAATCTAGGAATACGAGTAGTTGTTCCAATAATTGCATCCAAATCTTGATAAGCAATCATATTTTGAGATTCCATTTTAGCAATTTTCAACCGCACACTAACACTTTTAAACACACACTCCTTAACCATACACACTATTTCAGCCGCACACTAAACCAGCTGCACACCGAATTGAGCCGCACACTAGGCTGACCGCATACTGAATTGAGCAGCACACTAGGCTGAACGCACATTGAATTGAGCCGCACACACTAGGCTGACCGCACACTGAAATGAGCCGCACACACTAGGCTAACCGCACACTGAACTTAACAGCACTTGTGTTAACCGCACACAATTATAACACCTTAACCGGTAAACACTTAAACCGCACACACTATTGGCAGCAAACAAGAAGTTTACAGCAAATACAGTAACAGCACACACTCAATCAGCAGCAAACATAATACCAGCACACACTTAATTAGACACGCTCCACCGCACACTCACTTTAACAGCAAACCTTCAAATTCAGCAGCAAACCTTCAAAGTCAGCAGCAAACCTTCAATAGTTCTTCGATCAAAATTCTTAAAAACAGTGAAATTTTGCACTCTCACACTAAAAAATAACTTCAAGTGATACCAAATTGGCTCTGATACCAATTGTAAGTCCGAAATCTAATGATCCAAATCAGTGATCAAATAAGTGACACATCAAATAGAGTGTATAAGGAGTAGAAGAAGAATTAATCCAAGCATGCACACATCTATATCATATAAATGTCAGGTACACCTTGGGAAAACACACACATACGTCACTGACGTCTCTTTACAACTGACACAGACACACTCTATTTATAGGACCACCAGCCGTACACGTGTGTACAACCGCACACGTGTGTACAGCCGCACACGCGTGTATGGCTGCATACAGAGTGTGCAGCCGTACACACGTGTATAGCCGCGCACAGAGTGTGCAGCTGCACACGCATGTATGGCCGCACACACTCACTAACATACTACAACCAACATAACAAACCCCAAGACCCTACCAAGACCTATACAAGATGAATGCCTAGCTCAAACCACAAAATTATGACCTAACACTAAATAACTGTAACATACCAAGGATTCAGGTGCAACTATTCAACCCCCTTCTTTTCTCTTTTGGTCAAGTTTAGCCCTTTAATGGAAAACGTGGCAAATGAGTACGTTGGGCGTACTCGGGAGTACGTTGGGCGTACTCGGGAGTACGTTGGGCGTACTCATGCGCTTAATTTGGACGCGGAGTTGCCAAGGTACGCTGGGCGTACCCAGAGTTACGTCGGGCGTACCCGGCCTAGGTGCAAAACCCTAATCTGGCTTGTACACTGTTTGAAGGATGCTAAGGCTCATTTCTTAGCCTACATATCAGTGAGTGAAATCCTAAAAGAGAGCCTCCCATCGTTCTTAGTGTGTGTGAGTGTTGTTTGAGCTAATTGTGCATTGGTGGCTTAGAGAAAAAGAAGGAAATGAGCTTTTCGAGGCTAAAGCTTGAAGTGTAAGCTTGGATCTGAGATCTACAGAGAAAGGGGCTACACTTAGAGGTATAAAGTTCAGAACTTTCCTCTCCTTTGGTTTATTTTTGCTTGAGTCATTTCTAGGGCTAAAAACCCCAAAGGTGGAGACTTTATGAGTGTAAGGTGCTCCATGGTCTGAGATCTATCCCTTTTCAGTGATATTAGTGGTTTAGATCCATAAAGTTTCCATCTTGGTTGTTGATATGAGGTCATGCTTGAGTAATAAGCCTTCTAGAGTTAGAGAATGGTATATGATGGGAGTTGGTGA
The DNA here is from genome assembly GCF_002870075.4 of Lactuca sativa. Classification (NCBI taxonomy): domain Eukaryota; kingdom Viridiplantae; phylum Streptophyta; class Magnoliopsida; order Asterales; family Asteraceae; genus Lactuca; species Lactuca sativa. The sequence continues at coordinate 164,620,245 of NC_056628.2, forward strand.
CTTATTCAGCCATGCAAAGGCTTAAAGTCATCAACTTTATGGATTAAGAGGCTTAAAAGTGGTCAGATCTAGAAGTTGGACGTGGGTCTTAACTGTTTAAGACCTCAAGAGCTAAAGGGGTGAAGCAGGGGAGTACGCCGGGCGAAATCCCAGTACGCGCCACGTACTGGGTAGCATTCCCTGATTCTGAGAGGCAGCCGGGTACGCTCAGCGTACACATCTGGTACTCGCAGCGTAACCCGGAAAGTTGACTTTTGGTTGACTTTTCAGGTATGGTCTATTGTGGGGCCTTTTGAGCTATGAGAGGGGTAAAATGGTCTTTTACCCTTCTGAGAGTGACATAAGAGGACATAGTCTAGACTTGGAGAGTTATATTAAATAAGGTACTTATTTCATGTGATTAGGCAGAGGCTAGACCAGAGTTTACTGAGTCAGAGATTTACCGAGTTACCGGAGGTGAGTCTTTTCACTATACTTTACCTAGAGTGGTAACAGAGTTATGTGTTAGAGATATTTTATGCTATCTTTGTGAAGTGTGGCACTGCATTATTTCTATTTGATTTATGTTGTGTGTATATCAGAGATAGGATCGGAAGGTCCACAGAGCTAGGACCAGAGGGTCCGTAGAGTTAGGGCCCAAGGGCCCACAGAGTTATAGCCTCGAGTGGCTAATATGTGCTATATGTGGTATTTTTAGAATTACGTGCCAGTGTATTTGTATGCTATTTATGTGTTGAGATTCATTGTGATATGTGATATGCATGATTCAGAGTTATCAGAATTAGGGCCTTTGGGTCCATAGAGTTATGGCCAGAGGGCCCACAGAGAGTTGGGGCTGGAGGGCCCCACTGAGACACCTTGACCAGAGGGTCGACAGAGTTACAGCCTTCAGTGGCTATTATGTGTTAGAGTGGTATTTTGGGGAACTCAATAAGCTTCGTGCTTACAGTGTTGGTGTTATGTGTTTCAGGTTTTTCTCAGGATCACGGGACGGCACCGGCTCGATTGTACACACCAGAGGAAGCGTTCGTTTTGAGGATCCTGGTTTATCAATTAAATGAACAAAATAGTCATGTATTGTAACTTAAACAAAAACGGGATTTTTATGAAAAGTGATAAAGAGAAAAGCGATTTTAAATGAAAATTTGTTTGAAAATTTCGGTGTTACAATTTGGTATCAGAGCCTTGGTTTGAGGGATTTGGATGCACCTTCGGGTAAATCTGGACTCAAACTGAGGGTGTACGAAAAGTTTTCAAAGAAATGAGTTTCTAAAAGTGAATAAGAGTATAAAGAGAAAGCGAGAAAGAGCAGTGTGTACAATCAGCTAGAGCCCGAACGGTGATTTCCCAAAATACCCTTACATTTGAGTTATGAGATATTATGCATGCTAGAGACAGGCTAGGTACTTCATATTTTAGAACTAGAGTGGACTGATTTGTGATGCCTTAGCCTAGGAGTTGCTGTTATATGTGATGTGCTTTTGAAAACGAGTGAGAATATTCAGTTGAAATCCTTCTAGGGGATTTGAGTAGAGGAGTAATCTTGGAGAGACGCCTAGATGAGAGTTGTGGTGCTTATCGAAAGAATAGTGAGAAACTGTGAGGGGTGGAGTTGCAGAGTTCGGTGGTACATTTAAGAAAAAGCAGAGCAAGCAGAGTTATCACCCAGAGTGAGTTCTATGTATTCTTCAATGTCCGAATGCTGCTTGCTTCGTGCTTTGTGGAACTCTCGATGATGGGAGTCAACTACCAAATGAATATGACGATATTCAGAAGGTAGATGACTGGCATCATTAGGAGCTCTTCAGCAGCTGATGGCGGAGAAGTGGGAGGACCAAGGAAGAGCCTAGGGAGTAACGTTAGCCAGATGAGCACGCTGGCAGAGTAGAGCATTTCGCTGAGGAGCGAGCACGCATGGCGGAATTAGTAAATGAGAAGGTTGAGCAGCTACTTAGGAGCTCTGGATTGGTCCGTGTGGAAAGTATGGGTAGATGTGGCAGGTAGTATGGGCCCGTACTTCCAAAAACAGAGGACCCATACTTGATACAGGGGGTATTCCGAAGGTTCTAAGTAGCAAATTGAGGAGTGATATTATGGTTCGAGTACCATACATCGGAGCAGATTGAGGAGTAATGTTATGGTTCGAGTACCATACATCAGAGTAGATTGAGGAGTGATGTTATGGTTCGAGTACAATTCATCGGAGCAGATTGAGGAGTGATGTTATGGTTCGAGTACCATACATCGGAGCATATTGAGGAGTGATGTTATGGTTCGAGTACCATACATCGGAGCAGATTGAGGAGTGATGTTATGGTTCGAGTACCATACATCAGGGCAGAGTGAAGAGTGATGTTATGGTTCGAGTGCCATACATCGGAGCAGATTGGGGAGTGATGTTATGGTTCGTGTACCATGCATTGTGGCAGATTGAGAAGAGACGTCAGGGGCTGAATACCATGGTTCTTAGCAAATGATGCTTGTGATTCTCCGGTTATCCGATCAAGATTGATTGGTGGAAATTGGACGCGATGGGGTTTTAGGCCTGAGGGCCATGATTGAGTCCGAAGAGGCATCCCTTGAGAGGGAGTTCAGGAGCATTTCAGAGTACCTTGGTGTGACAACCCGATACTCCAACTCTCTGTAATGACCTAAAAAGTCAAGTATTGTAACCACCTTTGAGTTAATGAAATTAACTTTGATAATAATATGTCCAAAGAGTTTCTATTTAAATTCCTACTATGTTTCATGTCATTAAACCGTGATCGTACGTAAAAAGAACGCCCAAATCCGACTTCGTATATTGAAGTTATGATTTTTCCAAGTTCGGCATAGTAGCAGACAGCTAAAAACTCGAATCGGAGATCGAGCGACTTTTGGCCGGAATGACCTAAACGAGAATCGAAGGTGTCAACAATGGTAATTCAGCGGTAAAAAGTTTGGCAAAAACCGACGTCAGATAAAGAAGTTATGAATTTCTGAAGAAATTCCTTAAACACGACCCTTTTAAAAATAAATAATAAAAATAATTTCAAAATTTGCCGACGGAGTCTAAACGAAAGTTGTAGAGCGTAGTCTCACCTACACGTGGATATAAAGACCATCAAAAACGGAATTCGTATGAAGAAGATATGAATTTTAGAAGTTTATTAATTAAATTAAATATAAATTTAATTATAAACTCTTGGTATTATCCGAAAGGAGTCAGCAGATAGGGCCGAAGTACGCTCCGCATACCCTCGTACGCCCCGCGTACTCATGGCCTAGGCCTCGGATCGTCCACGTCCCGACCTATGCGAAGCTACCCCTTGTCCCATCCGAAGTCCGAGGCAGTCGAGGACTCGGTCATGCATGACGTACGCGTACGCCCCGCGTACCCTCGTAGGCCCTGCGTACCGAGGCGGTTCCAGCCCCTATAAAAGGGATGCGAGGGTTCCGAATAAAGGGCTCCAATTCTCTCATTTCCTTTGCGTTCTTGCCTCGTTTTCCATGCGTTTTCTAACCCGAAGCCCTGGTCATTTTGCTCAAGTCCCGGCGGTCGTTTTTACTCCCGAGATTCCCAAGAATCCCGAGAAAAAAATCCGTTTCCCGAGACGAAACTCTGCCCGGTTTCCACCTCGCTTTCTTCAAACTTTCAAGTGAGTTCATACCCCTTAATTAACCTTTTAACTGTTCTATAAATGCTTTTATATGCTTTCAAGGGGGGGGGGGGGGGGGGGGGGAATACAAGTAAAACACACGAGTATCATCGTGTGTTATATAAAGAATTACTATATGTTTTTATTTAACCAAATCATATGTCATTTATAAACTTTATAGGGAACTTTCTTATATAAAATATGTTACAATAGCATTCTATCTTTTGAAATATAAATTGTTGTAATGCATGTATAAACTAAACATTTTCTTAGATTATATGTATACTTGTCTATCTTAGGCTCTACAAAAATCTATACTTTCATAACAAGTGATTCCTTTTCTAGGTATTTCTAAACAAACGAGACACACTTTTAGAAAACTATAATAGGTATAGTTTTATGAGGATATTGCTAACTTTTACATACTAGAAACACGATTTTCAAGAAGTCACTTTCATATACAGAACAAACGAACATTTTAACACGTAAATCTGTTTTTATACCACGGTTTGTGAGACATTAACTTCACGTACGTTCGAGTACACATTTCAAGTCCTGTATTATATACCAGAATCCCTTAGAGGGGGAGCATAGTGTTTGTGTATAGATCTATACGGGCTTGACAACCCGCGCCTTGACTGTTAGCTACAGTCCATCATTTGGGGTGACAAACATCATAACATTCCAATGCCTGAAGAACGTTGTGTATAGGCATTCCGAGTCAATAGTATGGTTATAAAACTCACATGGGGTATTAAAAATGCATTGATTTACGAGGTTTTCAAACATATTGGTTATTTTACACTTACATACATTTTTAGAAACAAACATTGGTCTTAAGAGAAGGCTATTTTTATACTAATAGAAAATATAGGATTTTCCAGAAACAAACAAACAAGGACAAAACATTTCATTTCATACAAACATTGTCATTTAATACTTATGAAACTCGCCAGCTTAAATGCTGATCTACTCTTTCAAAATTACTTGTATGTCCCAGTGATTCAGTAATTTCAGGTACTAATATGCTTTTGAAGAAGAGATGCTGCGGCGCCAGTTTAATCTCATATTTTGACATCATATTGTAATTGGTTTTGAACATGTAACTTTTGACAAATGTAAACTTTCAATTATATATATGATGGTTGTATTGCTTTCTTTACTATGTATTCAATTGTTACGTTACCACATGAGGTCATCCGCCCCCGAACGTTTCCGCCGTTCAGGTTTGGGGGTGTGACAGATTGGTATCAGAGCAATGTTTATAGTGAACTAAGTATATCGAACCACATAAGATATACAAACTATAAATGCTTAAGGTACTAATACTCTCTGACAAAACATTTTATTTTCATGATATGTAACTATACAACAAGTATTTAGACAAGTTGACACTACGATTAAGACTCGATATATGTAATCAGATTTTGGACAAATATAGCGTGATCAACTATATTTGCCCGAGATTGGACCAACGTATATCGAGGATTGCTCGTAGTAAGCAACAAGTCAAAACTTACCAAACCGTCACAAGAATCAAACACAAGAATTTAAATACTATAGGAGTATTTGCTACATAAACTAGTTTAACTTACATGTTTTGCATGTTCTAACTTTATTCAATTCTTATAACCCTACTTCTCGTATAGTCAAATGGCTGGATTTCACCACCTTGGCGACCCCTACTTTCCCAACCAAGGCAATGGAGGATGGGTCGAAGATGATCCCGAAGAGGACGAGGAACCCATAGAAGTGGATGATGACTCTGGTACCGACTCAGAGCCGGAAGTGATCAACCCACCACCGGTACAACCTCCCATCTTCGTAAGGAACTTTCAAGGACCGACTCCCGTCTGGGGAAGTCACCTCCACCATTGGAGCCAACAACAAAACCTACGCCCTCCCTACGGCATGTGTCGGGACTTCTACGATGTCTGAGGCGGAGGTTCGGCTGATCGGGCACTCCCAGTAATGGTGGGTAAGCTAGCCAATCAGTCCTATCAATCCGGAGTTCAAGCTAGCCAGCTTCGGGATGTCAATGTGGAAGTACAGGTTCACACTTCCGACATCCGTAGGCTGGACAGAATGCAAGACAATGCTCAACTCCAAACCGAGGCATTCCAAGCGCAAATGATTGCAGCCCTAGCCGAATTAAGGGAACAACAAGCCGCTTTTGATCGGCGTCTAATGGAGTCAAAGCAATCGGATGCGGAGTCAAGCTCCAAGCGCAACCTACGTCGCAAGTAGTGCTTGCAAAAATCTCAAATTTTGTTATAAGTTAGGACCTCGGCTAAAAGTCTTTAAATTTCTCAAACTTTGTAACCGGAGACCCTTATAGGGGTCAATTTTTCATGATCGTTGTATCAACTATTATATTAATATAAGTGGCACTATTATTACTATGTTGAGTATTTCATTAAATCCTTGGAAAGTCATCGAGAAAACCAAATGCTTGATTCATATTTTCAGTCTTACAAATAACTTTCATTCTACTATTTTAAGACTCATACTATCATCTGTTGTCAAACTATAGCAATTTGGTTCATAAGACACATTCAGCTTCTATACTAAGTAATTCTTATCGTTATCTTTTCAACCTATAGTTGAAGGATGCCTCCACGTAGGAATCCAAGGCGAAACAACGGTGGGGAAGCACCTATACCACCACCACCTCCACCACCTCAATTTGATGCTGTCATGTTCCAAGCAGCAGTCACCGCAGCAGTAGCAGCTGCCATGTCACAGATCAATAACTCGAGTACTACAGGCTCGGGAACTGGCACACACCTATCCAACCATGGTGAGAGTCATGGGCAACCCCGAGAATGCACCTATAAGGACTTTACTAATGCCAAACCCCGGATGTTTTATGGAACTGGTGGTGTGATAACTCTGAGGCAGTGGATTGAAAGGACAGAATCAGTCTTTAAAATCTGCTCCTGTCTCGAGCACAACAAAGTCAAATTTGCAACTTTCACCCTTATTGATAGAGCTTTAACTTGGTGGAATGGTCACGTTAAGGTACTTACCCTGATAGTGGCAAACTCCATAAGCTGGGAGAGCTTAAAGGTCATGCTGATGAGAGAATATTGTCCACGAGGAGAGATTCAAAAACTCGAGCACGAACTCTGGACTTTTGGAATTATTGGTAACGACATCGCGACTTATACCAACAGGTTCTACGATCTGGCAATCCTTTGCCCAGATATGACTGCTCCTGAGAGCAAGAAAATAGAGAGATACATTTGGGGACTGTCGCCCCAAATTAGGTCAAGCGTGTTAGCTTCAAAACCTGACACCTTTGAAAGTGCCAAGGAACTGGCACAATCTCTTGTTGATTATGGAGGTCATCAGAACTCAACGGTTGCTACGCTAGAACCACAAAAGGGAAACAACAACAACAACAACAACAACAACAATAACAAGAAGAGGGTATGGAATAAAGGGAAGGGTGGGTCTTCCCAAGAATCCGCGAAGAAACAACTGGTCTCAGTGAATGCTGCCACTGTACCTACTACAGTCCCTACAAATCCCTACCCAACAAAGACTTATGGGGGTAATCTTCCAAAGTGCACCAAATGCACTTACCACCATCATGGACCTTGTTGGGAAATGCAGTGCTCCAACTGCAACAGAAAGGGACACACTGTTCGTTTCTGCAAGGATCCCGCAAAGCCGATCACTCAAGTTCCCAACGCGGGTGTAGGCCAAACTTGCTACGGTTGTGGCGAGGTGGGCCACTACAAGAGGAACTACCCAAAGGCAGCAAATACCGGCGGGATGGGACGAGTTTTAGCTATAGGCCACGATGAAGCCGTAGCCGATTCGACTATAGTTGCTGGTACGTTCCTTCTAGATAATTCATATGTATGCATATTATTCGATAGTGGAGCGGAGAGAAGCTTCGTGAGTCAAAACTTTATTCCCTTACTTAAACCTAAACCTAGCAAGTTAGAAAAATCATTTACGGTAGAGATGGCCAATGGAAAAACTGAAAGCACTAACTGCATATACATGGACTGTACGTTAACTTTAGACGATCATTCTTTCCCAATCAATCTCATGCCGGTCCAAATTAAAAGTTTCGACGTCATAGTCGGCATGGATTGGTTGAGTCTTCTTCGCGCCAACATCATGTGCTTTGAGAAAGCAGTTTGTCTTAATCTCCCTAACAACGAAACATTAGTTATCTACAGCGACAAATCAAGTACAAACCTTCGTATCATTTCGTGCATCCAAGCTCGAAAGTGTTTACGGAAGGATTGTTGAGCATTCCTAGAGCACATCGTCGATACAAGTCAGGAACCGAAGGACATCAAGAACATTCCAGAAGTACACGACTTTCCCGATATCTTTCCAGAAGAACTACCGGGATTGCCACCACAACGCCAAGTCGGGTTTAGAATCGACTTAGTTCCAGGAACTACCCCAGTAGCAAAATCGCCTTATCGTCTCGCACCAGCAGAGATGCAGGAACTTTCCAATCAACTTAATGAACTCCTTCAAAAAGGATTCAAAAGACCAAGTTTCTCACCTTGGGGAGCACCGGTCTTGTTCGTAAAGAAGAAAGACGGATCGTTCCGTATGTACATTGACTACAGAGAACTGAACAAGCTTACTGTCAAAAATCGTTATCCTCTACCCCGTATTGACGACCTATTTGACCAACTACACGGAGCAAACTACTTCTAAAAGATAGATCTATGATCCGGATATCACCAATTACGAGTACTAGAAGGGGATATTCCTAAGACAGCTTTCCGAACTCGTCATGGACACTATGAATTTGTAGTGATGTCGTTCGGATTAACCAACGCACCAGCAGTATTTATGGATCTAATGAATAGGGTGTGCCGTCCTTACTTGGATCAGTTCGTCATCGTCTTTATCGATGATATACTTATCTACTCCCGAAGTAAGGAAGAGCATAGTCAGCACCTACGAAAAGTCCTAGAAACACTGCGATTGGAGAAACTCTATGCAAATTCTCTAAATGTGAATTTTGGATTCGACGAGTCGAGTTTTTGGGCCACGTTGTTAGCGAGAAAGGGATACACGTGGACCCTTCCAAAATTAAGGCCATTGAGAACTGGTCGGCACCAAAGACACCTACAAAGATTCGTCAATTTCTAGGTCTCGCCAGCTACTATCGCAGATTCATAAAGAACTTCTCTAGCATTGCGAAACCTCTTACTTCATTGACCCAGAAAGGCGTGTCCTTTGACTAGGAAGCGAAACAAGAAAAGGCATTCCAAACGCTGAAACAGGCCTTGTGCACCGCACCGATACTATCCCTCCCCGAAGGGATAGAAGATTTCGTAGTGTATTGCGATTCATCCAACCAAGGACTTTGTTGTGTTCTTATGCAGAGAGGGAAGGTTATTGCTTATGCCTCCCGACAGCTTAAGACACACGAAGTGAACTATACGACCCACGATCTTGAGTTAGGAGCAGTAGTATTTGCTCTGAAGATCTGGAGACACTACTTATACGGCACAAAGAGTACTATTTTCACCGATCACAAGAGCCTTCAACACATTTTTAATCAGAAGGAACTCAACATGAGACAACGACGATGGGTTGAGTTACTCAATAACTACGAATGTGAAATTTGTTATCATCCTGGCAAGGCCAACGTGGTGGCTGACGCCCTCAGTCGAAAGGAATACACTGGTCGGAGGGTTAAATCTCTGACTATGACTATCCATTCCCACTTATCCACACAAATTAAGGAGGCACAAATGGAATCTTTGCAACCTGAAAATGTGTCGGGTGAATCCCTACAAGGAATGGAAAAGAATCTAGAAGTCAAGGGTGGCAGAGCATATTATCTCATGGACCGAATCTGGACACCGAAACATGGTGGTTTTAGAGACGTAGTCATGACCGAAGCACACAACACAAGATATTCCATTCACCCAGGTTCAGATAAAATGTATCTGGATCTTAAGAAACTGTACTGGTGGCCTAACATGAAAGCAGAAATTGCTACCTTCGTAAGTAAATGCCTTACTTGCGCAAAGGTTAAGTTCGAGTATCAAAAACCGTCAGGATTACTACAACAACCGGAGATACCAGAATGGAAATGGGAACGGATTACTATGGACTTCATAACCAAGTTGCCCAAGACAACGGGTGGACTTGATACCATATGGGTCATCGTCGACAGATTGACCAAATCTGCACATTTCCTACCAATCAAGGAGACTGACAAAATGGAAAAGCTTACAAGAACTTACATAAGGGAAGTAGTGCGACTGCACGGTGTTCCAATATCCATTATCTCCGATAGAGATAGTAAATTCACTTCAAGGTTCTGGCAGTCACTACAAAGTTCCCTGGGGACTAGGCTAGATATGAGTACAGCCTACCACCCACAAGCAGACGGGCAAATTGAGAGAACGCTACAAACTTTGGAAGATATGCTGAGAGCCTGTGTCATTGACTTTGGAAAGGCATGGGATATCCATTTACCCCTTGTCGAATTTTCATACAACAATAGTTATCATACAAGCATAAAGGCTGCTCCGTTTGATGCCCTCTATGGTCGAAAGTGCAGATCCCCTCTGTGTTGGACTGAAGTTGGCGATACCCAGTTAGCTAGAGGACGAGTTCCTGAAAGCACTCTCACCGGTCCAAAAATCATACGAGAAACGATAGAGAAGATTGTTCAAATTCGTGAACGGTTGAAAGCCTCCAGAGACCGACAGAAAAGCTACGCTGACCAAAGGAGGAAACCTTTGGAATTCCAGGTGGGAGACCACGTTTTATTGAAGGTCTCATCGTGGAAGGGTTTAATACGCTTTGGGAAGCGTGGGAAACTAAATCCAAGATACATAGGGCCTTTCGAGATTCTTGCTAGAATCGGCCCTGTGGCTTACAAACTTAACCTACCATGTGAACTTAGTAACATACATCCAACCTTCCATGTCTCGAACTTGAAAAAGTGTCTGTCCGATGAGACTCTTGTGATTCCACTCGACGAGATCGAGATCAACGAGAGCCTCAACTTTGTGGAAGAACCAGTAGAAATCATGGGCCGAGAGGTCAAACAAACAAAACAAGGTCGCATACCCATCGTGAAGGTTCGCTGGAACGCCAAGCGGGGACCTGAATTCACATGGAACACGAAGATCAGATGAAACAAAATTACCCTCGTCTCTTTCTCTGATCCACTAGTATCTTTACTACTTTAAATTTCGGGACGAAATTCCCTCTAACGGGGGGATGATGTGACAACCCGATATTTCAACTCTCTGTAATGACCTAAAAAGTCAAGTATTGTAACCACCTTTGAGTTAATAAAATTAAATTTGACAATAATATGTCCAAAAAGTTTCTATTTAAATTCCTACTATGTTTCATGTCATCAAACCATGATCATACGTAAAAAGAACGCCCAAGTCCGACTTCGTATATTGAATTTATGATTTTTCCAAGTTCGGCATAGCAGCAGATAGCTAAAAACTCGAATCGGAAATCGAGCGACTTTTGGCCGGAATGACCTAAACGAGAATCGAAGGTCTCAACAATGGTAATTCAGGAGTAAAAAGTCTGGCAAAAACCGACGTCAGATAAAGAAGTTATGAATTTCTGAAGAAATTCCTTAAACACGACCCTTTTAAAAATAAATAATAAAAATAATTTCAAAATTTGCCGACGGAGTCTAAACGAAAGTTGTAGAGCGTAGTCTCACCTACGCGTGGATATAAAGACCATCGAAAACGGAATTTGTATGAAGAAGATATGAATTTTAGAAGTTTATTAATTAAATTAAATATAAATTTAATTATAAACTATTGGTACTATCCGAAGGGAGTCAGCAGATAGGGCCGAAGTACGCCCCGCGTACCCTCGTACGCCCCGCATACTCAAGGCCTAAGCCTCGGCTCGTCTACGTCCCGACCTATGCGAAGCTACCCCTTGTCCCATCCGAAGTCCGAGGCAGTCGAGGACTCGGTCATGCATGACGTACGCGTACGCCCCGCGTACCCTCGTACGCCCTGCGTACCGAGGCGGTTCCAGCCCCTATAAAAGGGATGCGAGGGTTCCGAATAAAGGGCTCCAATTCTCTCATTTCCTTTGCGTTCTTGCCTTGTTTTCCATGCCTATTCTAACCCGAAGCCCTAGTCATTTTGCTCAAGTCCCGGCGGTCGTTTTTACTCCCAAGATTCCCAAGAATCCCGAGAAAAAAATCCGTTTCCCGAGATGAAACTCTGCCCGGTTTCCACCTCGCTTTCTTCAAACTTTCAAGTGAGTTCATACCCCTTAATTAACCTTTTAAATGTTCTATAAATGCTTTTATATGCTTTCAAGGGGGGGAATACAAGTAAAACACACGAGTATCATCGTGTGTTATATAAAGAATTACTATATGTTTTTCTTTAACCAAATCATATGTCATTTATAAACTTTATAGGGAACTTTCGTATATAAAATATGTTACAATAGCATTCTATCTTTTGAAATATAAATTGTTGTAATGCATGTATAAACTAAACATTTTCTTAGATTATATGTATACTTGTCTATCTTAGGCTCTACAAAAATCTATACTTTCATAACAAGTGATTCCTTTTCTAGGTATTTCTAAACAAACGAGACACACTTTTAGAAAACTATAATAGGTATAGTTTTATGAGGATATTGCTAACTTTTACATACTAGAAACACGATTTTCAAGAAGTCACTTTCATATACAGAACAAACGAACATTTTAACACGTAAATCTGTTTTTATACCACGGTTTGTGAGACATTAACTTCACGTACGTTCGAGTACACATTTCAAGTCCTGTATTATATACCAGAATCCCTTAGAGGGGGAGCATGGTGTTTGTGTATAGATCTATACGGGCTTAACAACCCGCGCCTTGACTGTTAGCTACAGTCCATCATTTGGGGTGACAAACGTCATAACATTCCAACGCCTGAAGAACGTTGTGTATAGGCATTCCGAGTCAATAGTATGGTTATAAAACTCACATGGGGTATTAAAAATGCATTGATTTACGAGGTTTTCAAACATATTGGTTATTTTACACTTACATACATTTTTAGAAACAAACATTGGTCTTGAGAGAAGGCTATTTTTATACTAATAGAAAATATAGGATTTTCCAGAAACAAACAAACAAGGACAAAACATTTCATTTCATACAAACATTGTCATTTAATACTTATGAAACTCGCCAGCTTAAATGCTAATCTACTCTTTCAAAATTACTTGTATGTCCCAGTGATTCAGTAATTTCAGGTACTAATATGCTTTTGAAGAAGAGATGCTGCGGCGCCAGTTTAATCTCATATTTTGACATCATATTGTAATTGGTTTTGAACATGTAACTTTTGACAAATGTAAACTTTCAATTATATATATGATGGTTGTATTGCTTTCTTTACTATGTATTCAATTGTTACGTTACCACATGAAGTCATCCGCCCCCGAACGTTTCCGCCGTTCAGGTTTGGGGGTGTGACACTTGGTAAGATGTCAGATGTAGTCGCAAGACTCAGGGATTGGTAGAGAGGGCATTTATGAGGAATTGCGGACTGAGTGAACAAACATAAAAAGGAGGAGATGTCACCTTATGTGAATAGTTGGGTGTTATTTTTGTTTCTAGTGGGAGTAGGAGAGGTGTGAGATTTCAGTTTTGGGTTTAGGAGTAAACCCTACGGGTTGACATTGATATCGATGTTTTTCCACCAGAGTATCAGGCAGCGTGTCCGCCACAAGGAAATAAACTACCATGAGCAGGTAGTCAGTGGGGACTGAGACGGTCAAGGATCACATTACATTTAGTATAGTAGGTTGTGTGGTAGCGGTATCAGCGGGTAAATCCAGTCGAGTATGTCAGAGCGGTGGCTCTTCTGTCTATGATGGGTATGGAGCATGGAGGTGGAGTCCTTATTCTTGTGATGATTCACATGTTGGAACGGGGATTGAGAAGTCAAAGATGAGGAGTATGATGATTTTTTGTTTCAAGTTTAAGAGTCAGTGATAGTACTGGACAGTTGGGATGTTCAGTATCGGGAAGGTATGAGACTTCGAATGGATAGAGGCTGTCGGGATGAGAAGTTCTTGAGGATTTCTTCGGAGATTTAGGTAATTTGAGGTTTCTTGATCTCTGCGTGGGGAGATCATTAGGCATTGTGTGGCACCTTCCAAGCGTAGGTGCGATGTTTCTGGAGGAAACCATCTGTGGGGTAGAGTGTTGATGCGTCAATTGGTGATGGTTCGAACCCTAAGTAGGGGAGAACCGGGTATTTTGAGGGAACCAGAGATTTGTGCAAGAGCGGTTAGGGGTTGGACACAGAAACCTGCGGCTTGAATTCATGGGATCAGGGTCATTGGTGATCAAGGAAAGGAAAAAGGGTTTCGGAGGATCGTCAGCGTGTTCTGAAACATTAGCGCCTTCTTTATATTCTAATTGAGTGTTTGGATACACTGAAGTTGCGCATTGGGTAAAATGGAGAATTATTTATGGGGATCAGAGGAAATGTATTGTTGTATCTGTATGGTGTTGGGGATAGGAGATCAATGGTTGAGGCAGGACGTTGTGATGTTCTGTAATGGTGTTCCGTGATACCCGGGTATAATGTCCCGATTTCGGAGTTACTTAGAATCTTGAGTTTGAGACAACTAGTGGTGCATCATGTATCCCCGGTTCTAGTGGGAGCCCTTCGAGTATTGGCATAAAGAGTAATTATTTAAGAAAGTGGATCTCCGCAAAGGTAGGTATATTGTTATGACGATTGCCGCCAGAGTCTATGATGCATGATCGGGTCGAGTATGGGTAGCTACCTACGATAGTCTGCGGAGCATGAGTTAGTGGATGTAGTGGGGTGTTGTGATACTGCGGGGAGCCGTAGTACTCACTAGTCAGAGGGTGTTGTGATACTGCGGGGAGCCGTAGTACTCACTAGTCATAGGCTGTTGTGATACTGCGGCGAGCCATAGTACTCACTAGTTAGAGGGTGTTGTGATACTACGGGGAGCCGTAGTACTCACTAGTCAGAGGGTGTTGTGATACTGCGGGGAGCTGTAGTACTCACTAGTCAGAGAGTGTTGTGATACTGTGGGGAGCCGTAGTACTCACTAGTCAGAGGGTGTTGTGATACTGCGGGGAGCCGTAGTACTCACTAGTTAAAGGGTGTTGTGATACTGCGGGGAGCCGTAGTACTCACTAGTCATTGAGAGGTCATCATGATGTTGTGGGGAGCCATAGTACTCACTAGACGGCAAGAGAGTGTGATGATGGGTGTTCTTCGATCAATATATGATGCGGAAGAGCTTTGGGCTTAAGTCGCCCTAGTATTGAGTTTTGGAGCCTAGTGGTTGAACCAGGGGGCGAGACTGGGGTCTCCGTCCCTGTTGGGAGATTCGGTGAGATGCGTAAGGAATATGCGCAGCAGACACCAGAGGTCAAAGTTGAGTCGATCCTCGGTTGGATTGTATTTTTTTCGCATAAGGAAAAGAGAATTTTGTGACTTGCGTGTCACTGAGTCGGGATAGTGGTCACGGGGAGGAAGTTAGTGAGATATTTTGGATCATGATATGGGTGACCTTTGGAGGTTCAGCTGTGGAGTCAAAAGTTGAACTGGAGTTGAGTATTGAAGAGGGATATGAGAAAGGAACTAGAGCTTATTATGGTGATGTCTGAGGACACTCCAGATCAAGCAAACGATTCTGACGCCCGAGGACGTGCTTCGGGTATGTGTATTAGATTTCGGAGGGAGTTGTGACACGTATTTACCGTGGGTTGAGTTTTCCATACCAACAGCTATCATCCGAGCATCGATATGCCACCTTTTGAGCTGTTGTATAGGAGGAGGTGTCGGACTCCCATTTGCTGGGAGGAGGTAGGGCAACATGTGATGGGTAGTATAGAGATAGTGCTTCAAACGACAGAGTAGATACAGTAGGTCAGATAGAGGTTTTTGACCACTCAGAGTCGCCTGAGGAGTTATGCAGATAGGCGTCAGTCCGAGCTTGTGTTTCAGGTCGGAGATTTTGTGCTCCTGAAGGTATCTCCTTGGAAAGGAGTGATCCGGTTCAGGAAGAGAGGCAAGCTAGGCCCCGGTATTTTGGTCCGTTTAGAGGGATCGCGAGGGCGGGCAGGGTAACATATTGTTTGGAGCTGCCTACGGAGTTGAGCCAGATTCGCGACACCTTCCATGTCTCCCAGCTGAGAAAGTGTGTAGCCGACGAGTTGGCAGTGGTGCCACTGGAGGATATTCAGGTGGATGCGAGCCTGAATTATACCGAAAGGCCATTCGCGATTGTGGATCGAAGGATCAAGGTTCTGAGGAACAAGGAGGTGCCTTTGGTGCTAGTTCAGTGGCAACATCGGAAGGGGGTCCGAGCTGACTTGGGAGACAGAGTCAGAAATGCGGGAGCAGCATCCGGAGTTGTTTTCAGTATGGGACTTCGAGGGAGAAGTCTGGTTCTAGTGGGGGAGAATTGTAACATCCCAAGGATTCAGGTGCAGCTACTCAACCCCCATTCTTTTCTCTTTTGGTCAAGTTTAGCCCTTTTATTGGAAAATGTGGCAAATAAGTACGCTGGGCGTACTCATGCGCTTAATTTGGACGCGGAGTTGCCAAGGTACGCTAGGCGTACCCAGAGTTACACAGGGCTTACCCGACCCAGGTGCAAAACCCTAATCTGGCTTGTGCACTATTTAAAGGATGCTAAGGCTCATTTCTCAGCCTCCATATCAGTGAGTGAAACCCTAAGAGAGAGCCTCCCATCGTTCTTAGTGTGTGTGAGTGTTGTTTGAGCTAATTGTGCATTGGTGGCTTAGAGAAGAAGAAGGAAAGGAGCTTTTGGAGGCTAAAGCTTGAAGTGCAAGCTTGGATCTGAGATCTACAGAGAAAGGGGCTACACTTACAGGTATAAAGTTCAAAACTTTCCTCTCCTTTGGTTTATTGTTGCTTGAGTCATTTCTAGGGCTAAAAACCCCAAAGGTGGAGACTTTATGAGTGTAAGGTGATCCATGCTCCGAGATTTGTCCCTTTTCAGTGGTATTAGTGGTTTAGATCCAGAAAGTTTCCATCTTGGTTGTTGATATGAGGCCATGCTTGAGTAATAAGCCTTCTAGAGTTAGAGAATGGGATATGATGGGAATTGGTGACTTATTCAGCCATGCAAAGGCTTAAAGTCATCAACTTTATGGATTAAGAGGCTTAGAAGTGGTTAGATCTAGAAGTTAGACGTGGGTCTTAACTGTTTAAGACCTCAAGAGCTAAAGGGGTGAAGCAGGGGAGTACGTCGGGTGTAATCCCAATACGCGCCACGTACTGGGTAGCGTTCCCCGATTTTGAGAGGCAGTCAGGTACGCTCAGCGTACACATCTGGTACTCGCAGCGTAACCCGGAAAGTTGAGTTTTGGTTGACTCTTAGGGTATGGTCTATTGTGGGGCCTTTTGTGCTATGAGAGGGGTAAAATGGTCTTTTACCCTTCTGAGAGTGACATAAGAGGACATAGTCTAGCCTTGGAGAGTTATATTAAATAAGGTACTTATTTCATGTGATTAGGCGGAGGCTAGACCAAAGTTTACCGAGTCAGAGATTTACCGAGTTACCGGAGGTGAGTCTTCTCACTATACTTTACCTAGAGTGGTAACAGAGTTATGTGTTAGAGATATTTTATGCTATCTATGTGAAGTGTGGCATTGCATTATTTCTATGTGATTTATGTTGTGTGTATATCAGAGTTAGGACCGGAAGGTCCACAGAGCTAGGACCAGAGGGTCCGCAGAGTTAGGGCCCAAGGGCCCACAAAGTTATATCCTCGAGTGGCTAATATGTGTTATATGTGGTATTTTTAGAATTACATGCCAGTGTATTTGTATGTTATTTATGTGTTGAGATTCATTGTGATATGTTGTCACACCCCAAAACCAAGAACGGCGGAAACGTTCTGGGGCGGAGGACGTCATGTATAGTATCACAACACAGTAAATGTAAATAAGCAAACAACATCATCCATTGCATTAAATATATAATTTTAATACAAGTGTGTTCTGTACAGTTATAGACACCAAAAATAATGAAACACAAAATAATATGAGATGAGTCTTGAATGCACTCCATCTTCTCAAAAGCTGGCCTCGGTACCTGTCTACTGATGACCTGAGAATACAAGTTATTTTGAAAGAGTTTATCAGCATTAAGCTGGTGAGTTCATAAGTATTTTAGTGTCAATGTTTCTTGTAAAAACGTTTGAACCTGTCTCAATGTATAAGTTTGTAAAAATGTAAGCAAATGTTTGAAAGTGTTTGTAAAAGTTTGAATCTCTCAGAAAATCCTATATTTTCTATAAAAGTAACCTTCTACCAAGGCTAAACTGTTTTGTAAACTTGTCTGTTGTAAAAGTATGTAATTACCCAAGTATAACTATCATTTGTTAAAAATATAGTTTGTACACTAATGCTTAAGTGAGATTATCACTAAAATATGTAATGGGTAAATCATTGTAGTACTGTAGCTTTGTATAATAAGACTACTGCTGTACTAAATACTACTACCTTAAACCGGATTTATATTAAGGCATAATGTGATAGATTGCACCATGCTATCGACTTGTAACAACGACATAATGAACGGTCATAATAAAAGAAATGACGTTTGGCACCCGCAGACCTGCAGGTCCGGCTGTAGCTAGCAGCAAGGTGTAGGATAGTCAATCCAGTATAGATCTATACGCAAACTCACGCTCTCCCTCCAAGAGAATTCTGGCTACAACTCGGGCCATGACATTTAAGGCATGCCCGATACAATGGATCACGATTATTATGTATTTATGTATATGTATTGTTTCTCGTATATCTGTATATGTATTGTTTCTCGTATATCTGTATATGTATTGTTTCTCGTATATCTGTATATGTATTGTTTCTCGTATATATGTATATGTATTGTTTCTCGTATATCTGTATATGTATTGTTTCTCGTATATCTGTATATGTATTGTTTCTAGTATATCTGTATATGTATTGTTTCTAGTATATCTGGATATGTATTGTTTCTCGTATATCTGTATATGTATTGTTTCTAGTATATCTGTATATGTATTGTTTCTAGTATATCTATATATGTATTGTCCTGCGTTACCCCGATGGTAACCAGCTAATAATGTACTGATGATTATGAATATGGAAGTACTTTTATGTCTATACATGTATATATGATATATATGTAATATGGAAATGACCTTCGGATGGTCACCCGAAATCCCACCAGACCACATCCAAATCGAGGAAAAGGAAATAGGGCGGATGGCATTCCTAAGCCTTTTGAACATTATTTATATATCTATACTTATATGGGCATGCAATTGTATATGTAAAGCATAAATAAGTTTTCATAAAACATTTTGAAGCATAAATATAATTTCAAGAGAAGATTGATTTGATGTCGATCTATAATTCATTTTGAAAGCATAAGTTGATAAAACAGTTTAAGTAAAAGAAGCATTTGATTGAATCACAGTCTATAAGCAAGTTTGGATAGTAAAACAGTTTGTAAAACATTTCAAAGTAAGGCATTTTGATAAACAGCTTGAACAGTGGTAAAAATCGTTGTTTTCCTAGTTGATAATCACATGTGATTAAACACAATCACATGTGATTGAAGCAATAACTTATAAGTATTTGACTTGTATTCCCCCCCATAAAGTATTTAAAACACTTAAAATCATTTCAAAGGTTGATTCAAGGGGTATGAACTCACTTGTGGTGAGTCGTTTGAATTGCAGTGTCGGCTACCGTGCTAGGTGACAAACGGAGACTGGTTTACACGCACGAGCCTAGTTATCATATAATAAACATATATATAACTAATTAGACAAATAATAACTTAATAAATAAGTTAATACACATAGGAAACATTTAAACACTTTTATGAGTGTTTATGGTCCAAATGGTTGCATCTAAGTTGCTATGGGACAAGGCATAAGGGTTTGAAACATCAAAGGGCCTTGTATAGGAGTTCACCATCTAACAAACCCCACACCTTGGAGTTTACGGCCGTAAACTCATGGGTTTATGGCCGTGAACTCCTAAAAGGGTAGTTTTGGGTGTTTTGTGGTGTTATCTTGACCCTAGAACACTCCTAGCTTTATTGGAATAACACATGAAGTAGTTTAAGGCTTTAGAACACTCCATATGGGAGTTTACGGCCTAAGGTCCTTCACCTTAGAGTTTACGGCCGTAAACTCTAGGAATTAAATTGATTTGAGGCACTTAAACATCAAGGATTGCTTTCATGAATTTATCTAAGGCTAATGGGGACAAGAGACACACTTTGGTGTCTTCACTTGGAGTTTACGGCCCAAGTCATGTTCCTTGGCCGTAAACTCCTTTCAAGGAGTGATTTCTATGTGTTCTACTCTCCATTCTAGTCCCAAAGGTGCAAGGTAATTTGTCTAAGGGCTTAAGGGTTGCTTGGAATGATTTTTGTCCCACAAAAAGGGGTTTACGGCCCAAGAAAGGTTCTTGGCCGTAAACTCCTAAAAACTTATGGTTTTTATGGGCTTTTGGTGTTCTAGACAAGCACAAGTACTAGTAGTTAAAGTCCTTAAGCATTTGGGGAAAGTTTTAGGGCATTTTAGCCCTTGAAAAGGGGTTTACGGCCCAAGGGAGTTCCTTGGCCGTAAACTCCTAGAACTTATGTTTCTTGGATGATTTCTAGGCTACAAAGATCATACACTAAGTCCTTTACAAGTCCTCTAACATAGGAATGGGTCTAGAAAGCATTAAAGTTCCATTTTGGAGTTTACTCCCCAAGAACGTTCTTGGGCGGTAAACTCCCGGATCTTGTAATCTAAACATGTTATTGTTGTTAATAAGCATTAAACAAGTATTGAAACACATTTAGCAAAGTAGACTCACAATATGGGATGAAAACCCGAAGATCCGTCAGAGAGAATATGGCTTTTCTCTATTTGGAATTGTGAATAATTAATTAATTTAATTCAGAAAACTATTTATAGTCCTGAAATATTTTGACAGAAAATATTTTTATTCCTGACGTTGGACTGTAACAGTATGAAACTTGAAATGCCCAAGTTTCACAAAACCAGGAGTATCCACTCTCCTGATATCATCTAAAACATAAACCCTAATGTACACAAACTGGTTCGGAAAAGCTTGAAAATCACTGAAACTGAACTAGCTTCTATTGAATAGATGATGTTCGTACAAATGGAAATTTCGGGTTGTCACATCATCCCCCTGTTAGAGGGAATTTCGTCCCGAAATTAAAATTTAAGCAAATAAAAGTTACAAACAATTAAGCGAAAAGATGAGGGTATTTCAACTTCATCTGATCCTCGCGTTCCCAAGTGAATTCCGGTCCTCGCTTGGCGTTCCAGCGAACCTTCACGATAGGGATACGGCTTTGTTTCGTCCGCTTGACCTCACGGTCCATGATCTCTACGGGTTCTTCCACGAAGTTGAGGCTCTCGTTGATCTCGATCTCGTCGAATGGGATTACGAGAGTCTCGTCAGATAAACACTTTTTCAAGTTAGATACGTGGAATGTAGAATGTACGTTACGCAGTGTGTCGGGTAGATCAAGTTTGTAAGCTACGGGGCCGACTTTGGCAAGAACCTCGAAAGGCCCTATGTACCTCGGATTAAGCTTCCCACACTTGCCGAAGCGTATCAAGCCTTTCCAGGGTGAGACTTTGAGAAGGACTCGGTCTCCCACATGAAATTCCAAAGGTTTTCTTCGTTTGTCGGCGTAGCTCTTCTGTCGGTCTCTAGATGCTTTCAATCGTTCGCGGATTTGAACGATTTTCTCCGTCGTTTCTCGAATGATTTCTGGACCAGTGAGAGTACTGTCGGAAGCTTGCCCTCTCGCTAATTGGGTATCACCAACCTCAGCCCAGCACAGGGGGGATCTGCACTTGCGGCCGTAGAGAGCTTCGAATGGAGCAGCCTTGATGCTCGTGTGATAACTGTTATTATAGGAAAATTCGACAAGGGGTAAATGAGTATCCCATGCCTTCCCAAAATCAATCACACAGGCTCGCAACATATCTTCCAGTGTTTGGATGGTCCTCTCACTCTGTCCGTCGGTCTGTGGATGGTAGGTTGTGCTCATGTCTAGCCTTGTTCCCAGGGAACGTTGTAGGGATTGCCAAAATCTTGAAGTGAACCTACTATCTCTATCGGAGATAATGGAAATAGATACACC
Source organism: Lactuca sativa (assembly GCF_002870075.4). NCBI lineage: Eukaryota > Viridiplantae > Streptophyta > Magnoliopsida > Asterales > Asteraceae > Lactuca > Lactuca sativa. Next base: position 164,642,087 of record NC_056628.2, read on the forward strand.
ATGCAACCGTACAATTTCCCTAATGTATGTTCTTGTAAGTTTCTCCATCTTGTCAGTTTCTTTGATAGGTAGGAAGTGTGCATACTTGGTCAATCTATCAACGATGACCCATATGGTGTCAAGTCCACCCATTGTCTTCGGCAACTTGGTTATGAAATCCATAGTGATCCGCTCCCACTTCCACTCTGGGATCTCTGGTTGTTGCAGTAAACCAGAGGGCTTCTGGTACTCGACCTTAACCTTCGCGCAAGTAAGGCATTTACTCACAAAGGTAGCAATCTCTGCTTTCATATTAGGCCACCAGTATAGCTTTTTCAGATCCAGATACATCTTATCTGAACCTGGGTGGACGGAGTACCGAGTGTTGTGCGCCTCGGTCATGACCAAGTCTCGGAACCCACCGTGTTTCGGTGTCCAGATTCGGTTCATGAAATATAAAGCTCCGTCACCCTTAGCTTCGAAGTTCTTGTCCATTCCCCTAAGGGCTTCACTCGACACATTTTCAGGTTTTATGGCCTCAAGCTGAGCCGCCTGAATTTGCTTAGTCAGGTGTGAATGGATGGTTATTGATAATGACTTAACCTTGCGACCAGAATATTCTTTCCGACTTAGGGCGTCTGCTACTACGTTGGCTTTACCCGGATGATAACGAATATCGCATTCGTAGTCACTGAGTAGCTCGACCCACCGTCGTTGTCTCATGTTGAGCTCCTTCTGATCGAAAATGTGTTGTAAACTCTTGTGGTCGGTAAAGATAGTGCTCTTCGTTCCATACAGGTAATGTCTCCAGATCTTCAGAGCAAACACTACTGCTCCTAGTTCAAGATCGTGGGTCGTGTAGTTAACCTCATGTGTCTTCAACTGTCTCGAGGCGTAGGCGATGACCTTACCTCGCTGCATCAGAACACATCCGAGTCCTTGATTGGATGCATCGCAATAGACAACGAAGTCTTCTATTCCTTCGGGAAGGGATAGTATTGGTGCGGTGCACAAGGCTCGTTTGAGCGTTTGGAACGCTCTTTCTTGCTTCTCTTCCCAGTCAAAGGCCACGCCTTTCTGGGTCAGGGTCGTAAGAGGCTTCGCTATTCGGGAGAAGTTCTGAATGAACCTGCGGTAGTAGCCAGCTAGACCTAGAAATTGACGAATTTCTGTAGGTGTCTTTGCTGCTGACCAGTTCTCAATGGCTTTTATTTTGGATGGGTCCACGTGGATTCCTTCTTCACTAACCACGTGTCCTAAGAATTCGACTCTTCGGATCCAAAATTCACATTTCGAGAACTTCGCATACAGTTTCTCTTTTCGTAGTGTCTCTAGAACTTGTCGCAGATGGTCACCATGCTCCTTCTTACTTCGGGAGTAGATCAGGATGTCGTCAATGAAAACGATGACGAACTGATCTAAGTAAGGCCGGCATACTCTATTCATCAGATCCATGAAGACTGCGGGCGCATTGGTCAATCCGAATGGCATCACCACGAACTCGTAGTGTCCGTAACGAGTTCGGAAGGCTGTCTTCGGCACATCCTCCTCAAGCACTCGTAACTGGTGATATCCGGATCTCAGATCAATCTTGGGAAAATAGTTCGCCCCTTGCAGTTGATCGAATAGGTCATCTATGCGTGGCAGAGGGTAACGATTTTTGATCGTCAATTTGTTGAGTTCTCTGTAGTCAATACACATACGGAATGATCCGTCCTTCTTCTTAACGAACAAGACCGGTGCTCCCCAAGGTGAGAAACTTGGTCTTATAAAGCCCTTGCTGAGCAGTTCGTTAAGTTGACCAGAGAGTTCTTGCATCTCGGCTGGTGCTAAACGGTAGGGCGACTTGGCTACTGGGGTAGCTCCTGGGACTAAGACTATTCTGAACTCGACTTGTCGTTGCGGAGGTAACCCGGGTAGTTCTTCAGGGAAAATGTCGGGGAAGTCGCTCACTACTGGGAGGTTCTTTAGTTCTTTCGTTTCTAGGTTCGTGTCGACGACGTGAGCAAGAAATGCGTGGTATTCTTTGCGCAGATATTTTTGAGCCTGAATACTAGAAATAATGCGAAGACTCGCACCAGGTTTGTCGCCGTAGACTATAAGAGTCTCGTTAGACGGGAGGTTTAGTCGGACTGCTTTCTCATAGCACATGATGTCGGCGCGATGAAGACTTAACCAATCCATGCCGATAATAACGTCGAAACTTTTTATTGAGACCGGCATAAGGTCGATTGGGAATGAATGGTTATCTATGGTTAGAAGACAACCTAAGTATATGCTATTAGTACTTTCAGTTTTCCCATTGGCCATTTCTACTGTGAATTGTTCATTAAGTGCGTGTGGTTGTTGCTTAAGCATGCGAGCAAATTTGTGGTTTACGAAGCTTCGCTCCGCTCCACTATCGAACAGAATGCATGCATAGGAGTTATCAAGGAGGAACGTACCAGTCACCACTGTCGGGTCAGCAACTGCTTCCCCGTGGCCTATTGCTAGTACCCTCCCTGCTCCTCCAGTATTCCTCGCCTTAGGGCAGTCCCTTTTAAAGTGGCCTGTTTCGCCACATCCATAGCAAGTTGGGCTCACGCCTGAGCCAGGAACTTGAGAGATCGGTTGCGCCGGGAACCTACAGAATCGGACGGTGTGTCCTTTTCTGTGGCAGTTAGAACACTGCATTTCACGGCAGGCACCGTTATGGTGGAAGTTGCATTTGTTGCACTTCGGCAAACTTCCAGAATACTGCTTCCCCGGAGCAGTAACAGCAGTAGGGGCTACCGCAGAATGTACTGCTACGATTTGCTGTTTCTTTGAAGCACGCTACTTCTTCTTCTCGTCCCAGAACTTCCGCTTGTTGCCAGCGGGTTTAGAGGGTTCCGGGATGGCTAGGGTGGTTGTTGTTGCAGGGGTCTTGACTCCATGGTCAATAAGTCTTTGTCCCAATCGCTTGGAACTGTCGAAGGTAGCAGGGTTGGATGCTAAGACATTCCCCTGGTACGGAGGTACTAGCCCCCATACATACCGTTCAATCTTTTTCCCTTCAGTGGGAACCATATTGGGGCATAGGGCCACCAGTTCGCTAAAGCGGGCAGTGTAAGCGATCACGTTGGTGCCCTTCATTGTCAGATTCTAGAGTTCATGTTCCAACTTCTGGACTTCACCCCTAGGGCAGTACTCCTCAGTCATGAGGTCCTTCATCGTTGCCCAGCCCATGTCGTTAGCCACGACGAGAGTTAGGGCTTTGACGTGGCCGTTCCACCACGTTAGGGCTTTATCCTCGAAGGTGCACGCGGCATAATTCACTTTAAATGCAGCCGGGCACGAACAGATTTCGAAGACTGATTCAGTCTTCTCGAACCATTGCGAGAGAGCAATGACTCCGCCGGTGCCATAGAAAGGCTTCGGCTTGCAGTTTGTAAAATCCTTGTAAGAGCACTCTCTCGAGCGCACAGGGATTTCAACTGGGATAGATTCAACAGGGGTTCCACCTCTGCTAGCATCCAATGAGTGATACTGAGCCATGCCAGTTGCCACTGCTGCAGCTACGGCAGCATTCAGGGCTGCAGTATCGATGACTGCAGGTGGTGGAGGTACAGGATTATTCCTATTTCTGGGAGACTTGCGAGGAGGCATCCTTCAGCTATAAGTTTATAAAAACAAGAAGGATGATAAGAATCAATTTGTAAGCAATGTGAGAGTGACCCATGGACTAATTACCCATAGCCCAACAGTTGAATGAGTGTTTGAAATCACAATAAGGAATATCAGTAGAAATACACAAGTGTACAAATTTTTCCCACAGATTAGGTAGATTTCAATAGTACGGGTATTACTGATGTAGTAAGTTCAAGGAAAATCAACCTAACAGTAGGTCTTACATCATACCATAAGGACAATACTGACAGTCCTAGATTCCTAATTAGAGTACTGAAAGTTAGGAATATTTTACAGACAAGTGCTACTTAGAGCATATAAGTTCAAGGCTATCCCTAATTCAAAAGACAGAGATGTACTAGACATCATCTAATGGCGATGGGAATTCCTCGGGCGATCCCTGAGGTCGTACACTTGGCGAAACACCTCTTGAAGGTGTCGGTCCTGAGCTCTCTGACGAGCTTGAAGTTCTAAGACTTCAGCACGGGAGGCAGCCAGCTGTTGCTGCAGAGTTTCGTTGGTTCTCCGGGTCCGTTCCATGTCTTCTTCGAGACGGCGAATGCGGACTGTATTGACGCCTGAATTGGCATCAATCTCCATGACCCGGTCGATGGCTGCTCGACCTTGCTCGACATTACGAGCTATTCTGCGGATGATCACCGGCAGAGCTCTGTCAGCAGAGCCACCATCGCTGATGTTGTAAAAGGTTCGGTCCCCAAAGTATGGTAAGGGATGACCCTGCTCATCACTCCAGCGATTCAGATTGTTTGCCCACATGGGTGTAGGACTTGGAAACGCTGGTCGAGGGTTGTTGTTCGGGGCTTGACCTACAAGCGGTAGGTTGTTGACTTCAGGCTCGGAGTCGGATCCATCCGAAAAGCCTTCTGCGAGGTGATCATCCAAAGGGATTGGATGATCATCTTCGGGCTCTTCATCGATCCATCCAGCGTTGCCTTCATTGGGAAAGTACGAGTCGCCATGATGGAATCCAGCCATTTAGATCTACGCGAGAAGAGAGGTATAAGAATATAGTATACATGTAACTAATAGCACAAAATACACCTATAGTATTTTAAGGTTAAGTTCTACTGATCTTCTTGTGGTATTGTTGGTAAGTTTTTAGAGTTGTTAACATATCACAACCATTCTAGGGCATATGCTAATCACTCCTAGGACCAGCATAGTTGATCAGGCTATGCCATTCCCAGGACTGACCATACATCCCCGAGCTCACTTGTGATATTCAACAATCGTAATACTTTTGTTCTTGTCATTGTGACACTGATTTTAGTATGAATGCAGACTAGTATACTTAATTAAATATTTTATTATTTAAAGTATAGACTCTTGGTCAGAGTGTTTTAGTCCCTTTTTGGGTTTATAGATTAGTATATCTTTTATGGGTTGATATACTTGATTCACTATAAACAATGCTCTGATACCAATCTGTCACACCCCAAAACCAAGAACGGCGGAAACGTTCTGGGGCGGAGGACGTCATGTATAGTATCACAACACAGTAAATGTAAATAAGCAAACAACATCATCCATTGCATTAAATATATAATTTTAATACAAGTGTGTTCTGTACAGTTATAGACACCAAAAATAATGAAACACAAAATAATATGAGATGAGTCTTGAATGCACTCCATCTTCTCAAAAGCTGGCCTCGGTACCTGTCTACTGATGACCTGAGAATACAAGTTATTTTGAAAGAGTTTATCAGCATTAAGCTGGTGAGTTCATAAGTATTTTAGTGTCAATGTTTCTTGTAAAAACGTTTGAACCTGTCTCAATGTATAAGTTTGTAAAAATGTAAGCAAATGTTTGAAAGTGTTTGTAAAAGTTTGAATCTCTCAGAAAATCCTATATTTTCTATAAAAGTAACCTTCTACCAAGGCTAAACTGTTTTGTAAACTTGTCTGTTGTAAAAGTATGTAATTACCCAAGTATAACTATCATTTGTTAAAAATATAGTTTGTACACTAATGCTTAAGTGAGATTATCACTAAAATATGTAATGGGTAAATCATTGTAGTACTGTAGCTTTGTATAATAAGACTACTGCTGTACTAAATACTACTACCTTAAACCGGATTTATATTAAGGCATAATGTGATAGATTGCACCATGCTATCGACTTGTAACAACGACATAATGAATGGTCATAATAAAAGAAATGACGTTTGGCACCCGCAGACCTGCAGGTCCGGCTGTAGCTAGCAGCAAGGTGTAGGATAGTCAATCCAGTATAGATCTATACGCAAACTCACGCTCTCCCTCCAAGAGAATTCTGGCTACAACTCGGGCCATGACATTTAAGGCATGCCCGATACAGTGGATCACGATTATTACATATTTATGTATATGTATTGTTTCTCGTATATTTGTATATGTATTGTTTCTCATATATCTGTATATGTATTGTTTCTCGTATATCTGTATATGTATTGTTTCTCGTATATCTGTATATGTATTGTTTCTCGTATATCTGTATATGTATTGTTTCTAGTATATCTGTATATGTATTGTTTCTAGTATATCTGGATATGTATTGTTTCTCGTATATCTGTATATGTATTGTTTCTCGTATATCTGTATATGTATTGTTTCTAGTATATCTGTATATGTATTGTTTCTAGTATATCTATATATGTATTGTCCTGCGTTACCCCGATGGTAACCAGCTAATAATGTACTGATGATTATGAATATGGAAGTACTTTTATGTCTATACATGTATATATGATATATATGTAATATGGAAATGACCTTCGGATGGTCACCCGAAATCCCACCAGACCACATCCAAATCGAGGAAAAGGAAATAGGGCGGATGGCATTCCTAAGCCTTTTGAACATTATTTATATATCTATACTTATATGGGCATGCAATTGTATATGTAAAGCATAAATAAGTTTTCATAAAACATTTTGAAGCATAAATATAATTTCAAGAGAAGATTGATTTGATGTCGATCTATAATTCATTTTGAAAGCATAAGTTGATAAAACAGTTTAAGTAAAAGAAGCATTTGATTGAATCACAGTCTATAAGCAAGTTTGGATAGTAAAACAGTTTGTAAAACATTTCAAAGTAAGGCATTTTGATAAACAGCTTGAACAGTGGTAAAAATCGTTGTTTTCCTAGTTGATAATCACATGTGATTAAACACAATCACATGTGATTGAAGCAATAACTTATAAGTATTTGACTTGTATTCCCCCCCATAAAGTATTTAAAACACTTAAAATCATTTCAAAGGTTGATTCAAGGGGTATGAACTCACTTGTGGTGAGTCGTTTGAATTGCAGTGTCGGCTACCGTGCTAGGTGACAAACGGAGACTGGTTTACACGCACGAGCCTAGTTATCATATAATAAACATATATATAACTAATTAGACAAATAATAACTTAATAAATAAGTTAATACACATAGGAAACATTTAAACACTTTTATGAGTGTTTATGGTCCAAATGGTTGCATCTAAGTTGCTATGGGACAAGGCATAAGGGTTTGAAACATCAAAGGGCCTTGTATAGGAGTTCACCATCTAACAAACCCCACACCTTGGAGTTTACGGCCGTAAACTCATGGGTTTATGGCCGTGAACTCCTAAAAGGGTAGTTTTGGGTGTTTTGTGGTGTTATCTTGACCCTAGAACACTCCTAGCTTTATTGGAATAACACATGAAGTAGTTTAAGGCTTTAGAACACTCCATATGGGAGTTTACGGCCTAAGGTCCTTCACCTTAGAGTTTACGGCCGTAAACTCTAGGAATTAAATTGATTTGAGGCACTTAAACATCAAGGATTGCTTTCATGAATTTATCTAAGGCTAATGGGGACAAGAGACACACTTTGGTGTCTTCACTTGGAGTTTACGGCCCAAGTCATGTTCCTTGGCCGTAAACTCCTTTCAAGGAGTGATTTCTATGTGTTCTACTCTCCATTCTAGTCCCAAAGGTGCAAGGTAATTTGTCTAAGGGCTTAAGGGTTGCTTGGAATGATTTTTGTCCCACAAAAAGGGGTTTACGGCCCAAGAAAGGTTCTTGGCCGTAAACTCCTAAAAACTTATGGTTTTTATGGGCTTTTGGTGTTCTAGACAAGCACAAGTACTAGTAGTTAAAGTCCTTAAGCATTTGGGGAAAGTTTTAGGGCATTTAAGCCCTTGAAAAGGGGCTTACGGCCCAAGGGAGTTCCTTGGCCGTAAACTCCTAGAACTTATGTTTCTTGGATGATTTCTAGGCTACAAAGATCATACACTAAGTCCTTTACAAGTCCTCTAACATAGGAATGGGTCTAGAAAGCATTAAAGTTCCATTTTGGAGTTTACTCCCCAAGAACGTTCTTGGGCGGTAAACTCCCGGATCTTGTAATCTAAACATGTTATTGTTGTTAATAAGCATTAAACAAGTATTGAAACACATTTAGCAAAGTAGACTCACAATATGGGATGAAAACCCGAAGATCCGTCAGAGAGAATATGGCTTTTCTCTATTTGGAATTGTGAATAATGAATTAATTTAATTCAGAAAACTATTTATAGTCCTGAAATATTTTGACAGAAAATATTTTTATTCCTGACGTTGGACTGTAACAGTATGAAACTTGAAATGCCCAAGTTTCACAAAACCAGGAGTATCCACTCTCCTGATATCATCTAAAACATAAACCCTAATGTACACAAACTGGTTCGGAAAAGCTTGAAAATCACTGAAACTGAACTAGCTTCTATTGAATAGATGATGTTCGTACAAATGGAAATTTTGGGTTGTCACATATGTGATATGCATGATTCAGAGTTATCAGAATTAGGGCCTTTGGGTCCATAGAGTTATGGCCAGAGGGCCCACAGAGAGTTGGGGTTGGAGGGCCCCACTGAGACACATTGACCAGAGGGTCGACAGAGTTACAGCCTCGAGTGGCTATTATGTGTTAGAGTGGTATTTTGGGTAACTTACTAAGCTTCGTGCTTACAGTGTTGGTGGTATGTGTTTTAGGTTTTTCTCAAGATCACGGGACGGCACCGGCTCGATTGTACACACCAAAGGAAGCGTTCGTTTTGAGGATCCTGGTTTATTAATTATATGAACAAAATAGTCATGTATTGTAACTTAAACAAAAACGGGATTTTTATGAAAAGTGATAAAGAGATAAGCGATTTTAAATGAAAAACTGTTCGAAAATTTCGGTGTTACAATGACACTTCAAAAACTCTATATCATCATGACCATCACCAGTAATAATCATGTCATCAACACATAAGGAAAAAGAACAATTTACTGAAATCGTCCCTGTGGTTTGGTTAAAATTATGCATTTGGTCCCTAACTTTTGTTTTGGACTCGGACCATACCTGTGGTTTCGTTTTGTTATGAGTTTTTTCCTTGCGGTGTACTTAAAATTACGCATTCGGTCCTTAGTAGACATAAAAAGACTATTTTATCCTTACCAGATTTTATTTATATTTAAAAGAATATTAAAGATTATTTCCTAAAACTATTTTACATATTATTAAAAAAGTTAAATCCCACGTATCCCCACCACCCCCAGTTGACTTCTTCCCTTCTACAACTAGAAGCTATCGAGATGCCTCCTCCCAAAATTTCACCTTAACTCCCTATCGGAGACGCCTCCTCCGCAAAATTTTCAAATTCTAAACTCGTCATCGTCATTGTCACACCCCAAAACCAAGAACGGCAGAAACGTTCTGGGGCGGAGGACGTCATGTAAAGTATCACAACACAGTATAACAATAAATAAGAAAACAACATCATCTATTGCATTAAATATATATTTTTAATACAAGTGTGTTCTGTACAGTTATAGACACCAAAAAGCAAATCAAAATAATTAGATGAGTCTTGACTGCGCTCCATCTTCTCAAAAGTTGGCCTCGGTACCTGTCTACTGTCGACCTGAGCATACAAGTTATTTTCAAAGAGTTTATCAGCATTAAACTGGTGAGTTCATAAGTATTTTAGTTTCGGTGTTTGTTATCAAAACGTTTGAAAATGGTCTTAAGTATAAGTTTGTAAAATGTATGTAAATGTTTGTAATTGTTTGTAAAAGTTTGAATCTCTCAGAAAAACATATATTTTCTATTAAAGTAGCCTTCTACCAAGGCTTAACTGTTTCGTATGTTCGTTTGTTGTAAAAGTGCGTAATTTCCCAAGTGTAACTATCATTAACAAAATACAGTTTGTACATTAATGTTTAAGTGAAATAATCACTAAATATATGTAAAGGGTAAATTATTGTAGTACTGTAGTGTTGTATTATAGGAACTAATGTTGTACTAACTACCTTAAACCGGATGTATATTAAGGTACCATGTGATTAATTGTACCATACTATTGACTGGATAAACAACGAAAAATGTAGGTCGTAAAAAGAAATGATGTTTGGCTCCCGCAGACCTGCAGGTCCGGCTGTAGCTAGCAGCAAGGTGTGTGATAGTCAATCCAGTATAGATCTATACGCAAACTCACGCTCTCCCTTCAAGGGACTCTGGCTACAACACGGTCCATGACATTGAAGTCATGCACCGATACGGATCACAATGGTTAACGTATTCATGTATATGTAATGTAATGTTACTTGTTCTAGTATCGTTGTATATGTTCTCTTTCTAGTATAGTTGTATGTGTGCTCCTTCTAGTATAGTTGTATATGTTCTCTTTCTAGTATAGTTGTATATGTTCTCTTTCGAGTATACGTTTTCCTTCTAGTATAGTTATATATGTTCTCTCCTATTATAGTTGTATATGTTCTCCCCTAGTATAGTTGTATATGTTCTCTTTGTAATAAGTATTGACTCATGAATGAACTAACTCGTTGATCTAGCAATAGTATAGTATGATCCTGTGTTACCCCGATGGTAACTTTCTAATGATGTAACTAGTACGTATAAATATGGAAGAACTTTTATGACTATATATGTACACATGATATATAATTAATATTGAAACGACCTTCAGACGGCTACCCGATAATCCACCAGACCACATCCAAATCGAGGAAAAGGAAATAGGGCGGACGGCCTTCCTAAGCCTTTTAAACATTGCTTATATAACTATACATATACGGGCATGCAATTTATAATAAGTATAACAAAGGTTAAGTAAAAGCATTTGATAAGTAAAAGAGCTTGTAAAGCAGTTTGAAGTAAAACAGTTTGAATAGTAATAAATCATTGGTTTTGTAGTTATTAATCACATGTGATTGATGTAATAACTATAAGTATTCAACTTGTATTCCCCCCCCCATTAAAGCACTTAAAACATTTAAAAGTATTTCAAAGGTTAGTTAAAGGGGGTATGAACTCACTTGAGGTGAGTGGATTGGATTGAAGTGTCGGGTATGGTGCTAAGTGACAAATGAAGACTTGTACACACGCACGAGCCTAGTTATCATATAATGAACATATATATAACTAATTAGCCAATTTATAGCTAGTAAATTATGTTGGGGCACCTTATAACATGAACACACTTTGCTTCAAGTGTTAAAGATCACAAGGATTGCATCTGAGTGTTGGTAGGGCAAAACTAGTGTGTTTGGAGTCCAAGGGTAATTCCCTTGGATTTTACGGTTTTGATGGTCAAGACCTAGGGAGTTTATGGCGGTAAAATCTGGAGTTTACAGTTGTAAACTCTAGTCTTAAGGTCCAAGTGTTGTTTTGTAGTTTAGCAAAACTTTTGAAGCAATTCTACTAAGTGGTTTGGCCTTTGGAAGGGACTACGGCAACAAAACACCTCCTTTGAGGAGTTTACGGCCTAATAGCATTTTCCTTTGGGTTTACTACCATAAACACTTATGGAGAAGTGTATTTCCATGTTTTCAAGTCCCTAACACAATTAGGTAAGTGTATGTGCGAGTTTCTAATCCTAAGGAAGGAAAATAACCCAGTTAGACACACTTTAGGGTGTTTACGGTTTTGGGAGATCCCCAAACCGTAAACACCTATAAATGTTGGATTTTGGTGTTTTTCAAGGCTTAGATACATCAAAGGAAGTTTTAATCAATTCATGGAAGGCTTAAACATCAAACTAGGGCTTAGATAAGGACTTAGGCACACTTTGGTTCACTTTTTGGTGTTTACGGTCCAAGCATCTCCTTGAACCGTGAACACCTATATCCTTGTGTTCTTGACAAATTTCCTTCATATTTAAATGTAATACTAGCTTAAAATCACTCAAGGATGAAAGCACTTACTATTAGAAGGCTTGATTTGAGCTAAAAGGCCAAGAACACTTAGTGTGTGTTCTTGGTATTTTGGAAATCTAGCCAAAATACAAATATGATTGGATGATTAGATTTATAAACACTAGATTAAGTGTTTTACTAACTTAAAAAGGTTAGAACACTTACAAGATTGAAGATTTGGAATTAAATCTTGAATGGTATTTGAGAGAATATTTGGAGTTTACTCTTTTGACATTTAGGGAGTAAACACAAATGACTAACTTCTTGGGGAGTAAACTCATACATAGGTATGAGTTTACGGTTTTGGGTGATTTCTCAACCCAAAATATAAAAGTTTGGTCGAGTGTTTCTATTACGCGAAGTGTTTGTGGTTTTTGAAATTCAAAACCCGAGACGGCACTTTCTATCACCCGTTCGTTTAAAAATAATACTAAAATAATTAAACGAACTTTATATTTCTTAAAAATAAGAAATAATTATATTAACTTATGATACGAAGTGATTAACTTTTAGGGTTTGACCGAATGGAAATTTCGGGTTGTCACATCATCCCCCTGTTAAGGGAATTTCGTCCCGAAATTAAAGTCTAAACAAATAAAGTAGTTACAATTTACTATGCAAAAAGATGAGGGTATTTCAGTTTCATCTGATCCTCACGCTCCCAAGTGAATTCTGGTCCTCGCTTGGCGTTCCAGTGAACCTTCACTATCAGGATACGGCTTTGCTTCGTCTGCTTGACTTCTCAGTCCATGATCTCTATTGGTCGTCGGACATACACTTTTTCAAGTTTGATACGTGGAATGTAGAATGTACGTTACGAAGTTCGTCGGGTATATTGAGTTTGTAAGCTAAAGGGCCGATTCTTGCGAGAATCTCGAAGGGCCCTATATATCTTGGATTAAGCTCCCCATGCTTACCGAAGTGTATCAAGCCCTTCCTGGGTGAGACTTTAAGAAGAACTCGGTCTCCCACCTGGAATTCCAAAGGTTCCCTTCGCTTATCAGCGTAGCTCTTCTGTCAGTCTCTAGAGGCTTTCAATCGTTCACAGATCTGAACGATCTTCTCTGCCGTTTCCTGGATGATTTTCGGGCCTGTGAGAGTACTGTCAGAAACTTGCCCCCTAGCTAATTGGGTATCACCCACTTCCGCCCAACACAGAGGGGATCTGCACTTTCGGCCATAGAGGGCTTCGAATGGGGCAGCCTTGATGCTCATGTGATAACTGTTATTGTAGGAAAACTCGACAAGGGGTAAATGAGTATCCCATGCCTTTCCAAAGTCGATCACACAGGCTCTCAAGATATCTTCCAGTGTTTGGATGGTCCTCTCACTTTGTCCGTTGGTCTGTGGATGGTAGGTTGTGCTCATGTCCAACCTTGTTCCTAGGAAATGTTGTAGCGATTGCCAGAATCTTGAGGTGAACGTACTATCTCTATCGAAGATAATGGATATAGGTACACCATGTAGCCGTACGATTTCCCTAATGTATGTTCTCGTAAGTTTCTCCATCTTGTCAGTTTCTTTGATAGGCAGGAAGTGTGCAGACTTGGTCAATCTATCGACGATAACTCATATGGTGTCAAGTCCACCCATTGTCTTGGGCAACTTGGTTATGAAATCCATAGTGAATCGCTCCCACTTCCATTCTGGAATCTCTGGTTGCTGTAGTAAACCGGAGGGCTTCTGGTACTCGACCTTAACCTTTGCGCAAGTAAGGCATTTACGTACGAAGGTAGCAATCTCTGCTTTCATATTGGGCCACCAGTATAACTTTTTAAGATCCAGATACATCTTATCTGAACCTGGGTGGACGGAATACCGAGTGTTGTGTGCCACGGTCATGACCAAGTCTCGGAAACCACTGTGTCTTGGTGTCCAGATCCGGTTCATGAAATATAAGGCTCCGCCACCCTTAGCTTCTAAATTTTAATCCATTCCTCTAAGGGATTCACTCGTCACGTTTTCAGGTTTCATGGCTTCAAGCTGGGCCGCCTGAATTTGCTTAGACAAGTGTGAATGGATAGTCATTGTCAACGACTTGACTCTTTGACCAAAATATTCCTTCCGACTTAGGGCATCTGCTACTACATTGGCTTTACACGGATGATAACGAATTTCACATTCGTAGTCACTGAGTAGCTCGACCCACCGTCGTTGTCTCATGTTGAGCTCCTTCTGATCGAATATGTGTTATAAACTCTTGTGGTCGGTAAAGATAGTGCTTTTCGTTCCGTACAAGTAATGTCTCCAGATCTTCAGAGCAAACACAACTGCTCCTAGCTCAAGATCATGGGTCGTGTAGTTAACTTCGTGTGTTTTCAGCTGTCTCGAGGCGTAGGTGTCACACCCCCAAACCTGAACGGCGGAAACGTTCGGGGGTGTATGACTTCATGTGGTAACGTAACAAATGAATACATAGTAAAGAAAGCAATACAACCATCATATATATATATAATTGAAAGTTTACATTTGTCAAAAGTTACATGTTCAAAACCAATTAAAATATGATGTCAAAATACGAGATTAAATTGGCGCCGCAGCATCCCTTCATCAAAAGCGTAATGAATACCTGAAATTACTGATTTCCTGGGACATACAAGTAATTTTGAAAGAGTAGATCAGCATTTAAGCTGGTGAGTTTCATAAGTATTTAAGTGACAATGTTTGTATGAAATGAAATGTTTTGTCTTTGTTTGTTTGCGTTTAGAAAATCCTATATTTTCTACTAGTATAAAAGTAGCCTTCACTCAAGACCAATGTTTGTTTCTAAAATGTATGTAAGTGTAAAATAACCAATATGTTTGAAAACCTTGTAAATCAATGCATTTTTAATACCCCATGTGAGTTTTATAACCATACTATTGACTCGGAATGCCTATACGCAACGTTCTTCAGGCGTTGGAATGTTATGACGTTTGTCACCCCAAACGGTGGACTGCAGCTAACAGTCAGGGTGCGGGTTGTCAAGCCCGTATAGATCTATACACAAACACCATGCTCCCCCTCCAAGGGATTCTGGTATATAATACAGGACTTGAAATGTGTACTCGAACGTACATGAAGTTAGTGTCTCACAAAACCGTGGTATAAAAACAGATCTACTTGTTAAAATGTTACGTTTGTTCTGGTATACGAAAGTAACTTCTTGAAGTTTATGTTTCTAGTACATAAGAGTTAGAAATTTGTTCGTAAAACTATACCTATTCCAGTTTTCTAAAAGTGTGTCTCGTTTGTTTAGAAATACCTAGAAAAGGAATCATTTGTTATGAAAGCATAGATTTTTGGTGTAGAGTCTAAGATAGACAAGTATACATATAATCTAAGAAAAGTTTAGTTTATACATGCATTACAACAGTTTATATTTCGAAAGATAGAATGCTATTTTAACATATGTTATATATATGAAAGTTCCTTATAAGGTTTGTAAATCGCATGTGATTTGGATATATAAAAGCATATAAAAGAGTTCTTTATGTAACATACGATGATACTCGTGTGTTTTACTTGTAATCCCCCCCTTGAAAGCATATAAAAGAATTTATAGAACATTTAAAAGGTAAATTAAGGGGTGTGAACTCACTTGATTGATTGGGGAAAACGAGATGAAAATCGAGCAGAACTTCGGCTTGTGAAAGTCGATTTTCTCGGGATTCTCGGAAATCTCGGGAATCTCAGGAGAGTAGAACCTTCCTTCAGAACTTGAGTGTGAAAACCGGGGCTTCGGGAGGGCTTCGGGAGCTTAACCGCAGAGTTTCAACACGAGAGAGGGAAGAATGGAGCACCTAAACCCGGCACCCCAAGAGTTCTATTTGTAGGGGGAATTTTTGAGTGCCACGTCATGGCTAGGGTTGGCCACGTCGTGGGGAGCAAGTCTATCCTCTTCCATTGATTGGACGCCCTCAGTCACTTGCCGGGTCGCGGCAAAACAGTGCCACATCGTGGGGAGGCCTGACAGCCTCGGATTTTGGACCCCGAACTTGTAAAATCCATAACTTTCGCGTACGAGCTCCGTTTTTGACGTTCTTTATATGCACGCGTAGCTGAAAATATGATCTACAACTTTCGTTTAGACTTCATCGGCAAATTTTGACTTTATTTTTAATTATTTATTTTTAACGGGCCGGGACACGAAAAGTCCGTATAAAATCCATAACTTCTTCATCCGATGTCCGTTTTCGTCAGACTTTTCGCTGTTGCGCTACTAATGTTGAGACCTTCGATTCTCATTTAGGTTGTTTTGGTCAAAAGTCTCTCGAACTCTATTTCGAGTTTTTAGCTGTCTACTGCTATATTCAGATCTTGGAAAAATCATAACTTCCTCATACGAAGTCAGATTTGGACGTTCTTTTTGTGTACGCTAACGGTTTAATGTTATCTATAACTTTCATTTAGATACCTAAGGCTAAATGCTATTGTATTGAAACTTCGCGTTTTCCGTTTAATCGGTGTTGTCGGTTTTGTCGGAAATCTTAGAATGGTCATAACTTCTTCGTTGTAACTCGGATTTTAGTGTTCTTAGTATTTATGTAAACCTTGACCCAATGTCTAACATAATAGATATTCTTATAAAGATTTTTACATATTTCATCTTCGAAGTTAATTTCATTATTTCAAAAGTAGCTACAATACTTGACTTTTTAGGTCATTACAAAGAGTTGAAATATCGGGTTGTCACATCATCCCCCCGTTAGAGGGAATTTCGTCCCGAAATTTAAATTAGTAAAGATACTAGTGAACATGAAAGAGATGAGGGTACGTTTGTTTCATCTGATTTTCGCGTTCCCATGTGAATTTAGGTCCCCGCTTGGCGTTCCAGCGAACCTTCACGATGGGTATGCGACTTTGTTTTGTTTGTTTGACCTCTCGGTCCATGATTTCTACTGGTTCTTCCACAAAGTTGAGGCTCTCGTTGATCTCGATCTCGTCGAGTGGAATAACAAGAGTCTCATCGGACAGACACTTTTTCAAGTTCGAGACGTGGAAGGTTGGATGGATGTTACTAAGTTCGCGCGGTAGGTTAAGCTTCTAAGCCACAGGGCCGATTCTGGCAAGAATCTCGAAAGGCCCTATGTATCTTGGATTTAGTTTCCCACGCTTTCCAAAGTGTATTAAACCCTTCCACGGTGAGACCTTTAATAAGACGTGGTCTCCTACCTGGAATTCCAAAGGTTTCCTCCTTTGGTCAGTGTAGCTTTTCTGTCGGTCTCTAGAGGCTTTCAATCGTTCACGAATCTGAACGATCTTCTCTGTCATTTCTCGTATGATTTCCGAACCGGTGAGAGTGCTTTCAGGAACTCTTCCTCTAGCTAATTGGGTATCGCCAACTTCAGTCCAGCACAGAGGGGGTCTGCACTTTCGAACATAGAGGGCTTCAAACGGAGCAGCCTTTATGCTTGTATGATAACTATTGTTGTATGAAAATTCGACAAGGGGTAAATGCATATCCCATGCCTTTCCAAAGTCAATCACACAGGCTCTCAGCAGATCTTCTAAAGTTTGTATCGTTCTCTCACTTTGTCCGTCTGTTTGTGGCTGGTAAGCTGTACTCATGTCAAGCCTAGTCCCCAGGGAACTTTGTAGTGGCTGCCAAAATCTTGAAGTGAATCTACTATCTCTATCGGAGATAATGGATATCGGAACACCATGTAGTCGCACTACTTCCCTTAAGTAAGTTCTTGTAAGCTTCTCCATTTTGTCAGTCTCCTTGATGGGTAGGAAATGCGCGGATTTGGTCAATCTGTTGACAATGACCCATATGGTATCGAGTCCACTTGTCGTCTTGGGTAACTTGGTTATGAAGTTCATAGTAATCCGCTCCCCTTTCCATTCTGGTATCTCTGGTTGTTGTAGTAATCCTGACGGTTTCTGATACTTGACCTTAACCTTAGCGTAAGTAAGACATTTACTCACGAAGGTAGCAATTTCTGCTTTCATGTTAGGCCACCAGTACAGTTTCATAAGATCCAGATACATTTTATCTGAACCCGGGTGAACGGAATATCTTGAGTTGTGAGCTTTGGTCATGACTACGTTTTTGAAACCACCATGTTTCGGGGTCCAGATTCGGTCCATGAGATAGTAGGCTTCACCACCCTTGACTTCTAGATTGTTTTCCATTCCTCGTAGGGATTCACCCGCCACATTTTCAGGTTGCAAAGCTTCCATTTGTGCCTCCTTAATTTGTGTGGATAAGTGGGAATGGATAGTCATAGTCAGAGATTTGACCCTCCGACCAGTGTATTCCTTTCGACTGAGGGCGTCAGCTACTACGTTGGCCTTGCCAGGATGATAACGAATTTCGCATTCGTAGTCATTTAGTAACTCAACCCATCGTCGTTGTTGCATGTTGAGTTCCTTCTGATCGAAAATGTGTTGAAGGCTCTTGTAATCGGTGAAAATAGTACTCTTTGTTCCGTATAAGTAGTGTCTCCAGATCCTTAGAGCAAATACCACTACTCCTAACTCGAGATCGTGTGTCGTATAGTTCACTTCGTGTGTCTTAAGCTATCGGGAGGCATAAGCGATAACCTTCCCTCTCTGCATAAGAACACAACCAAGTCCTTGATTTGACGCATCGCAATACACTACGAAGTCTTCTATCCCTTCGGGGAGGGATAGTATCGGTGTGGTGCACAAGGCCTGTTTTACTGTCTGGAATGCCTTCTCTTGTTTCGCTTCCCAGTCTAAGGCCACGCCTTTCTGGGTTAATGTAGTAAGAGGTTTCGCAATGCTAAAGAAGTTCTTTATGAATCTGCGATAGTAGCCAGCGAGACCTAGAAATTGACGAATTTCCGTAGGTGTCTTAGGTGCCGACCAATTCTCAATGGCCTTAATTTTGGAGGGGTCCACGTGTATACCTTTCTCGCTAACAACGTGGCCTAAAAATTCGACTCTTCGAATCCAAAATTCGCATTTAGAGAACTTCGCATAGAGTTTCTCCGTTCGCAGTGTTTCTAGGACTTTTCGTAGGTGCTGATTATGCTCTTCCTCACATTGGGAGTAGATAAGTATATCATCGATAAAGACGATGACGAACTGATCCAAGTAAGGACGGCACACCCTATTCATTAGGTCCATAAATACGGCTGGTGCATTGGTTAATCCGAACGGCATCACTACAAATTCGTAGTGTCCATAACGAGTTCGGAAAGCTGTCTTTGGAATGTCCCCCTCTAGAACTCGTAATTGGTGGTATCTGGATCGTAGATCTATCTTTGAGAAGTAGTTCGCTCCCTGAAGTTGATCGAATAGGTCATCGATACGGGGTAGAGGATAGCGGTTCTTGACAGTAAGTTTGTTCAGTTCTCTGTAGTCGATGCACATACGGAACGATCCGTCTTTCTTCTTTACAAACAAGACCGGTGCTCCCCAAGGTGAGAAACTTGGTCTTATGAATCCTTTTTGAAGGAGTTCATTAAGTTGACTGGAAAGTTCCTGCATCTCTGCTGGTGCGAGACGGTAAGGCGACTTCGCTACTGGGGTAGCTCCTGGAACTAAGTCGATTCTGAACTCGACTTGGCGTTGCGGTGGTAATCCTCGTAGTTCTTCTGGAAAGATATCGGGAAAGTCGCGTACTACCGAGATGTTCTTGATGTCCTTCAGTTCTTGACTTGTATCAATGATGTGCGCTAGGAATGCTCGACAATCCTTCTGCAAGCACTTGCGAGCTTGGATGCACGAAATGATGCGAAGGTTTGTACTAGATTTGTCGCCGTAGATAACTAATGCTTCGTCGTTAGGGAGACTAAGACGAACTGCTTTTTCAAAGCACATGATGTCGGCGCGAAGAAGACTCAACCAATCCATGCCGACTATGACGTCGAAACTTTTAATTTGGACCGGCATGAGATTGATTGGGAAAGAATGGCCGTCTAAAGTTAACGTACAACCCATGTATATGCACTTAGTGTTTTCGGTTTTGCCATTGGCCATCTCTACAGTGAATGATTTTTCTAACTTGCTAGGTTTAGGTTTAAGTAAATGAATAAAGTTTTGACTCACGAAGCTTCTCTCTGCTCCACTATCGAATAATATGCATGCATATGAATTATCGAGAAGGAACGTACCAGCAACTATAGTTGGGTCAGCTACAGCTTCGCCGTGGCCTATTGCCAAAACTCGTCCCATACCGTCGGTGCCTGCTGCCTTAGGGAAGTTCCTATTGTAGTGGCCCACCTTGCCACAACCGTAGCAAGTCTGCCTTACACCCGCACTGGGAACTTGAGTGATCGGCCTTGCGGGGTCCTTACAGAAACGGGCTGTGTGTCCCTTCCTGTTGCAGTTGGCGCACTGCATTTCCCGACAAGGTCCATGGTGGTGGTAATTGCATTTGGTGCACTTTGGGGGTTACCTACATAAGGCTTTTTTGGGTAGGTATTTGTAGGAGCTGTAGTAGGTACAGTGGCAGCATTCACTGAAACCAGTTGTTTCTTTGTGTATTCTTGGGAAGACCCACCCTTCCCTTTATTCCACACTCTCTTCCTGCTATTGTTGTTGTTGTTGTTGTTGTTGTTGTTGTTGTTGTTGTTGTTTCCTTTCTGTGGTTCTGGTGCAGAAGTGGTTGAGTTCTGATGACCTCCGTAGTCAATTAGAGATTGTGCCAGTTCCTTAGCAGTTTCAAAGGTGTTAGGTTTGGAAGCTAACACGCTTGATCGAATTTAGGGCGTCAGTCCCCAGATGTACCTTTCTATTTTCTTGCTCTCTGGAGCAATCATATCTGGACAAAGGATTGCCAGCTCGCAGAATTTGTTGGTATAAGTAGCGATGTCGGTACCAACCATTCCGAGAGTCCATAGCTCGTGTTCAAGCTTTTGAATCTCTCCCCGTGTGCAGTATTCTCTCATCATCATGGCTTTCAGGCTCTCCCAGCTTATGGAGTTTGCCACGATTAGGGTAAGTACTTTAACGTGGCCATTCCACCAAGTTAAAGCTTTATCAATAAGGGTGAAAGTTGCTAATTTGACTTTGTTGTGCTCGGGACAGGAGCAGAATTCAAAGACTGCCTCCGTCCTTTCAATCCACTGCCTCAGGGCCATCACACCACCAGTTCCATAAAACATTCGGGGCTTGGCATTAGTGAAGTCCTTATAGGTACATTCTCGGGGTGGTCCATGACTCTCACCATGGTTGGATGGGTGTGTGCCAAATCCCGAGCCATTAGTACTCGAGTTATTGATCTGTGACATGGCAGCTGCCACCGCTGCGGTGACTGCTGCTTGGAACATAACAGCATCAAATTGAGGTGGTGGAGGTAGTGGTGGTACAGGTGTTTCCCCACCGTTGTTTCGCCTTGGGTTCCTACACGGAGGCATCCTTCAACTATAGGTTGAAAAGACAAGGATAAGAATTTCATAGAATAGAAAATGTATGTATCTCATGAACTAAATCGCTATAGTTCAACAACAGATGATAGTATGAGTCTTAAAATAGAAGAATGAAAGTTATTTGTAAGACTGAAGGTATGAAACAAGTATTTGGTTTCTCAAATACCTTTCGAGGTTTGAACGAAATACTTAACATAGTAATAATAGTGTCACTTATATTAATATAAAAGTTGTTACAACGATCATGAAAATTTGACCCCTATAAGGGTCCCCGATTACAAAGTTCGAGAAATGTAAAGACTTTTAGCCGATGTCCTAAGCTATAACAAAATTTGAGTTTTTGACAAGCACTACTTGCGACGTAGGTTGCGCTTGGAGCTTAACTCCGCATCTGATTGCTTCGACTCCATTAGTCGCCTATCAAAAGCGGCTTGTTGTTCCCTCAGTTCAACGAGGGCTGCAATCATTTGTGCTTGAAATGCTTCGGTTTGGAGTTGAGCATTGTCTTGTATCTTGTCCAGCCTATGGATGTCAGAAGTGTGAACCTGCACTTCCACGTTGACATCCCGGAGTCGACTAGCTTGAACTCCAGACTGATAGGACTGATTGGCTAACTTACCCACCATTACCGGGAGTGCTCGATCAGCCGAACCTCCGCCGCAGACATCATAGAAATCCCGGCACATGTCGTAGGGAGGGCGCAGGTTTTGCTATTGGCTCCAATGGTGGAGGTGACTTCCCCAGACGGGAGTCGGTCCTTGAAAGTTCCTTACGAAGACGGGAGGTTGAATGGGTGGTGGATCGATAACTTCCGGCTCTGAGTCGGTACCGGAGTCATCACCCACTTCTATGGGTTCCTCGTCCTCTTCGGGATCATCTTCGATCCATCCTCCGTTGCCTTGGTTGGGAAAGTAGGGGTCGCCAGGGTGGTGAAATCCAGCCATTTGACTGTACGAGAAATAGGGTTATAAGAATGTAATAAAGTCGAAACATGCAAAACATGTAAGTTAAACTAGTTTAGATAGCAAATACTCCTATAGTATTTAAATTATTGTGTTTGATTCTAGTAATGGTTTGGTAAGTTTTGACTTGTTGCTTGCTACGATCATTCCTCGATATACGTTGGTCCAATCTCGGGCAAATATAGTTGATCACGCTATATTTGTCCAAAATCTGATTACATATATCGAGTCTCAATCGTAGTGTCAACTTGTCTAAATACTTGTTGTATAGTTAGATATCATGAAAATAATTTGTTGTATGCATGTAATTGTACTTAAATGAACTATCATTTTAAGTTAAACGTAATGCTGCTTAAGCGTAAAAGAAAAATGTTTTGTTAGAGAGTATTAGTCCCTTAAGCATTTATAGTTTGTATATCTTATGTGGTTCGATATACTTAGTTCACTATAAACATTGCTCTGATACCAATCTGTCACACCCCCAAACCTGAACGGCGGAAACGTTCGGGGGCGGATGACTTCATGTGGTAACGTAACAAATGAATACATAGTAAAGAAAGCAATACAACCATCATATATATATATATATATATATATATATATATATATATATATATATATATATTTATATATATATATATATATATATATATATATATATATATAATTGAAAGTTTACATTTGTCAAAAGTTACATGTTCAAAACCAATTACAATATGATGTCAAAATACGAGATTAAACTGGCGCCGCAGCATCCCTTCATCAAAAGCGTAATGAATACCTGAAATTACTGATTTCCTGGGACATACAAGTAATTTTGAAAGAGTAGATCAGCATTTAAGCTGGTGAGTTTCATAAGTATTTAAGTGACAATGTTTGTATGAAATGAAATGTTTTGTCTTTGTTTGTTTGTGTTTAGAAAATCCTATATTTTCTACTAGTATAAAAGTAGCCTTCACTCAAGACCAATGTTTGTTTCTAAAATGTATGTAAGTGTAAAATAACCAATGTGTTTGAAAACCTTGTAAATCAATGCATTTTTAATACCCCATGTGAGTTTTATAACCATACTATTGACTCGAAATGCCTATACGCAACGTTCTTCAGGCGTTGGAATGTTATGATGTTTGTCACCCCAAACGGTAGACTGCAGCTAACAGTCAGGGCGCGGGTTGTCAAGCCCGTATAGATCTATACACAAACACCATGCTCCCCCTCCAAGGGATTCTGGTATATAATACAGGACTTGAAATGTGTACTCGAACGTACATGAAGTTAGTGTCTCACAAAACCGTGGTATAAAAACAGATCTACTTGTTAATTTCATTATTTCAAAAGTAGCTACAATACTTGACTTTTTAGGTCATTACAAAGAGTTGAAATATCGGGTTGTCACAGTAGGCGATGACCTTATTTCGCTGCATCAGAACACACCCGAGCCCTTGATTCGACGCATCGCAATAGACTATGAAGTCTTCTATCCCTTCGGGGAGGGACAGTATTGGTGCGGTGCACAAAGCTCGCTTGAGCGTTTGGAACGCTCTCTCCTGTTTCTCTTCCCAGTCAAAGGCAACGCCTTTCTGGGTCAGTGTTGTAAGAGGTTTCGCTATTCGGGAGAAGTTATGTATGAACCTGCGTTAGTAGCCGGCGAGACCTAGAAATTGACGAATCTCTGTAGGCGTCTTCGGTGCTAACCAGTTCTCAATGGCCTTAATTTTCGATGGGTCCACGTTGATTCCCTCTTCGCTTACCACGTGTCCTAAGAATTCGACTCTTTGGATCCAAAATTCACATTTAGAGAACTTCTCATAGAGCTTCTCCGGTCATAAGGTTCCTAGATCTTGTCGCAGATGATCGCCATGCTCTTCCTCACTTCGGGAATAGATCAGGATGTCATCAATGAATACAATGACGAACTGATCCAAGTAAGGTCGGCATACTCTATTCATCAGATCCATGAAAACTGATGGCGCAATGGTCAATCCAAATGGCATCACCACGAACTCGTAGTGTCCGTAATGAGTTTGGAAGGTTGTCTTCGGAACATCCTCCTCTAGCACTCGTAATTGGTGATATCCGGATCTTAGATCAATTTTGGAAAAGTAGTTCGCCCCTTGCAGTTGGTCAAATAAATCGTCTATGTGTGGCAGAGGGTAACGATTCTTGACCGTTAGTTTGTTGAGTTCTCTGTAGTCGATACACATACGGAATGATCCGTCTTTCTTCTTAACGAATAAGACCGGTGCTCCCCAAGGTGAGAAACTTGGTCTTATAAAGCTCTTGTTGAGCAGTTCGTTAAATTGACCGGATAGTTCCTGCATCTATGTTGGTGCTAATCGGTAGGGCGACTTGGCTACTAGGGTAGCTCCTGGGACTAAGTCGATTCTGAACTCGACCTGTCGTTACGGAGGTAATCCTGGCAGCTCTTCTGGGAAGATGTCGGGAAAGTCGCTCACTACTGGAATGTTCTTTAGTTCTTTCGTTTCGAGGCTCGTATCGACGACATGATCAAGGAATGCATGGTATTCTTTACGTAGATACTTCTATGCTTGAATACTTGATATAATACGAAGACTCGCCCCAGGTTTGTCGCCGTAAACGATAAGAGTTTCGTTGGACGGGAGGTTTAGACGGACTGCTTTCTCGTAGCACATGATGTCGGCATGATGAAGGCTTAACCAATCCATGCTGATGATAACGTCGAAGCTTTTTATTGAGACCGGCATAAGGTCGATTGGAAATGAATGGTTATCTAGAGTTAGGGTACAACCTAAGTATATGCTATTCGTGCTTTCAGTTTTTCGATTAGCCATTTCTACTGTGAATTGTTCTTTAAGTGTGTGTGGTTGTTGTTTAAGCATGCGAGAAAATTTATAGTTCACAAAGCTTCGCTCCGCTCCACTATCGAACATAATGCATGCATAGGAGTTATTGAGGAGGAACATACCAGTCACCACTGTCGGGTTAGCAATTGCTTCCCCATGGCATATTGCTAGTACCCTTCCTGCTCCACCAGCATTCTTCACTTTGGGGCAGTCCCTCTTATAGTGGCCCGCCTCGCCACATCCATAACAGGTCTGGATCACGCCAGAGCCGGGGACTTGGGTAATCGGCCTCGCTAGAGATTTACAGAAACGGACTGTGTGTCCTTTCGTGTTGCAGTTAGTGCACTGCATTTCATGACAGGGGCCGCTGTGGTGGTAATTGCATTTGCCGCACTTAGGCAAATTTCCAGCATACTACCCCACCGGAGCAGCAGTAGCAGCAGGGGTTGTTGCGACATGCACTGCTACAATTTGCTGCTTTTTGGCAGCTCGCTGTTTCTTCTTCTCCTCCCAGAACTTCCGCTTAGTGTCAGCGGGTTTAGAGGGTTCCAGGATGGCTAGGGTGGTTGGTGTTGTAGGGGTTTTGACCCCATGGTCAATGAGTCGTTGTGCCAGTCGCTTGGCACTGTCGAAGGTAGCGGGGTTTGATGATAGGACATTCCCCTGATACGGAGGCACTAGCCCCCATATGTACCTTTCGATCTTTTTCCCTTCAGTGGGAACCATATTGGGGCAGAGGACCACTAGTTCGCTGAATCTTGCGGTATATGCGACTACGTTGGTGCCCTTCATGGTTAGGCTCCAAAGTTCCTGCTCCAATTTCTCGAGCGCACAGGGGTTTCAACAGGAATAGAGTTAACAGGGGTTCCACCTCTGCTGGCATCAGTAGAGTGATACTGTGCCATGGCAGTTGCCACTGCTGCAGCTACGACAGCATTCAGGGCTGCAGTATCGATAATCGGAGGAGGAGGTGGTGGTGCAAGGTTATTCCTGGGAGATTTGCGAGGAGGAATCTTTCAGCTATAAGTTTATAAAGATAAACAAAATGGTAAGAATCAATTGTAAGTGGGGTGAGAGTGACGCATGGACTAACCAACCATAGCCCAACAGTTGAATGAGTGTTTGAGATCACAACAAGGAAGATTAATGGGAAAACACAAGCATACATATTTTTCCCACAGATTAGATAACTGTCTACAATACTGGTATTATCGATGTAATAAGTTTTAGGGAAAATCGACCTAAGAGTAGGTCTTACATCATACCATATGGAAAGCTTGACAGTTCCTAGTTTCCTAATTAGAGTACTAAAAGTTATGAATATTTTACAGACAAGTGCTACTTGAAGCACAAATACTAAAGGCTAATCCTTAACCAAAAGATAAAGATGTACTAGACATCTCCTAACGGCGATGGGAATTCCTCGGGCGAGCCCTGAGGTCTTTCACTTGACGAAACACCTCTTGAAGTTGTCGCTCCTGTGCCCTCTGAAGGGCTCGAAGATCCAAGACTTCAGCTTGAGAGGCAGCCAGCTGTTGCTGAAATGCCTCATTGGTTCTCCTGGTCCTTTCCATTTCTTCTTCCCGACGGCGGATGCGGACTGTGTTGACACCAGAGTTGGCATCAACCTCCATGACTCGGTCGATAGTTGCTCGACCTTGTTCACCATTACAAGCTATCCTACAGATAATGACGGGCAGAGCTCGATCCGCAGAGCCACTTTCGTTGAGGTTGTAAAAGCTTCGGTCCCCAAAGTAAGGTAAGGTTTGACCCTGTTCATCACTCCAGCGATTCAAGTTGGTTACCCACAAGGGTGTAGGACCTAGAAACGCTGGTCGGGGGTTGTTGTTTGGGACCTGACCTACTGGCGGTAGGTTGTTTACTTCAGGCTCAGAGTCGGATCCATCAGAAAATCCTTCTGCGAGGTGATCATCCAAAGGGATTTGATGCTCATCTTAGGGCTCTTCTTCGATCCACCCAGCATTGCCTTCATTGGGAAAGTACAGGTCGCCATGATGGAATCCAGCCATTTAATCTTCGCGAGAAGAGAGGTATAAGAATCTAGTGTATAAATAGCTTGTAGTAGCACAAAATACTCCTATGGTATTTTAAGTTTAAGATCTAATGTTCTCCTTGTGGTATTGTTGGTAAGTTTTTAGACTTGTTAACATATCACAACCATTCTAGGGCATATGCTAATCACTCCTCGGACCAGCATTGTTGATCAGGCTATGCCATTCCCAGGACTAACCATACATCCCCGAGCTCACTTGTGATATTTAACAATCGCAATACTTTTGTTCTTGTCAGAGTGTTTTAATCCCAAAAGGGGTTTATAGTTTAGTATATCTTTTATGGGTTGATATACTCAACTCACTATAAACAATGCTCTGATACCAATCTGTCACACCCCAAAACCAAGAACGGCGGAAACGTTCTAGGGCGGAGGATGACATGTAAAGTATCACAACACAGTATAACAGTAAATAAGCAAACAACATCATCCATTGCATTAAATATATATTTTTAATACAAGTGTGTTCTGTACAGTTATAGACACCAAAAAGCAAATCAAAATAATTAGATGAGTCTTGAATGAGCTCCATCTTCTCAAAAGCTGGCATCGGTACCAGTCTACTATCGACCTGAGAATACAAGTTATTTTGAAAGAGTTTATATTTTAGTGTCGGTGTTTGTTATCAAAACGTTTGAAGATGGTCTTAAGTATAAGTTTGTAAAATGTATGTAAATGTTTGTAAGTGTTTGTAAAAGTTCGAATCTCTCAGAAAAACCTATATTTTCTATTAAAGTAGCCTTCTACCAAGGCTTAACTGTTTCGTATGTTCGTTTGTTGTAAAAGTGTGTAATTTCCCAAGTGTAACTATCATTAATAAATATAGTTTGTACATTAATGTTTAGGTGAAATAATCACTAAATATATGTAAAGGGTAAATTATTGTAGTACTGTAGTGTTGTATTATAGGAACTACTTCTGTACTAACTACCTTAAACCAGATTTATATTAAGGTACCATGTGATTAATTGTATCATACTATCGACTGGATAAACAACGACAAATGTAGGTCGTAAAAAGAAATGACGTTTGGCACCCGCAGACCTGCAGGTCCGGCTGTAGCTAGCAGCAAGGTGTAGGATAGTCAATCCAGTATAGATCTATACGCAAACTCACGCTCTCCTTTCAAGAGGCTCTGGCTACAACACGGGCCATGACATTGAAGTCATGCTCCGATACGAATCACAATGGTTAACGTATTCATGTATATGTAATGTAATGTTACTCGTTCTAGTATCGTTGTATATGTTTTCTTTCTAGTATAATTGTATGTGTTCTCCTTCTAGTATAGTTATATATGTTCTCTTTCTAGTATATCTGTATATGTTCTCTTTCTAGTATAGTTGTATATGTTCTCCTTCTAGTATAGTTGTATATGTTCTCTCCTAGTATAGTTGTATATGTCCTCTCCTAGTATAGTTGTATATGTTCTCTTTGTAATAAGTATTGACTCATGAATGAACTGACTCATTGATCTAGCAATAGTATAGTATGATCCTGTCTTACCCAGATGGTAACTTTCTAATGATGTAACTAGTACTTATAAATATGGAAGAAATTTTATGACTATATATGTACACATGATATATAATTAATATTGAAACGACCTTCGGACGGCTACCCGATAATCCACCAGACCACATCCAAATCGAGGAAAAGGAAATAGGGCGGACGGCCTTCCTAAGCCTTTTAAACATTGCTTATATAACTATACATATACGGGCATGCAATTTATAATAAGTATAACAAAGGTTAAGTAAAAGCATTTGATAAGTAAAAGAGTTTGTAAAGCAGTTTGAAGTAAAACAGTTTGATAAACAGTTTGAAAAGTAATAATTCATTGGTTTTGTAGTTATTAATCACATGTGATTGATGTAATAACTATAAGTATTCAACTTGTATCCCCCCCCATTAAAGCATTTAAAACATTTAAAAGTATTTCAAAGGTTAGTTAAAGGGGGTATGAACTCACTTGAGGTGAGTGGATTGGATTGAAGTGTCGGGTATGGTGCTAGGTGAACAAATGAAGACTTGTACACGCACGAGCCTAGTTATCATATAATGAACATATATATAACTAATTAGCCAATTTATAACTAATAAATTAAGTTGGGGCACCCTATAACATGAAAACACTTTGCTTCAAGTGTTAAAGATCACAAGGATTGCATCCGAGTGTTGGTAGGGCAAAACTAGTGTGTTTGGAGTTTACGGTTTTGATGGTCAATACCTAGGGAGTTTACGGCGGTAAAATCTATAGTTTACGGTCATAAACTCTAGTCTTAAGGTCCAAGTGTTGTTTTGTGGTTTAGCAAGCCTTTTGAAGCAATTCTACTAAGTGGTTTGGCCTTTGGAAGGGACTAGGGCAACAAAACACCTCCTTTGAGGAGTTTACGGCCTAATGGCATTTTCCTTTGGGTTTACTACCGTAAACCCTTATGGAGAAGTGTATTGCCATGTTTTCAAGTCCCTAACACAATTAGGTAAGTGTATGTGCTAGTTTCTAAGCCTAAGGAAGGAAAATAACCCATTTAGACACACTTTAGGGTCTTTACGGTTTTGGGAGATCCCCAAACTGTAAACACCTATAAATGTTGGATTTTGGTGTTTTTCAAGGCTTAGATACATCAAAGGAAGGTTTAATCAATTCATGGAAGGCTTAAACATCAAACTAGGGCTTAGATAAGGACTTAGGCACACTTTGGTGCACTTTTTGGTGTTTACGGTCCAAGCTTCTCCTTGGACTGTGAACATCTATATCCTTGTGTTCTTGACAAATTTCCTTGATATTTAAATGTAATACTAGCTTAAAATCACTTAAGGATGAGAGCACTTACTATTAGAAGGCTTGATTTGAGCTAAAAGGCCAAGAAACACTTATTGTGTGTTCTTGGTGTTTTGGAAATCTAGCCAAAATACAAATATGATTGGATGATTAGATGTATAAACACTAGATTAAGTGTTTTACTAACTTAAAAAGGTTAGAACACTTACAAGATTGAAGATTTGGAATTAAATCTTGAATGGTATTTGAGAGAATATTTGGAGTTTACTCTTTTGACATTTAGGGAGTAAACACAAATGACTAACTTCTTGGGGAGTAAACTCATACATAGGTATGAGTTTACGGTTTTGGGTGATTTCTCAACCCAAAATATAAAAGTTTGGTCGGGTGTTTCTATTACGCGAAGTGTTTGCGGTTTTTGAAATTCAAAACCCATGACGGCACTTTCTATCTCCCGTTCATTTAAAAATAATATTAAAATAATTAAACGAACTTTATATTTCTTAAAAATAAGAAATAATTACATTAACTTATGATACGAAGTGATTGACTTTTAAGGTTTGACCGAATGGAAATTTCGGGTTGTCATAGTCATCAATATCATGTGAACACCACCACCGGAAGCATGTAACTGTAACGCCTCAAGAAATCTAAAACTCTAAATTCATCAAAAACTTGCACCTCCTTTGTTCTTCTCAACCATCGCAGGGTCCTATCTAACTGCAACTCTGTTAGAATCCTATTGTGGGTTTAATCCCATTGTGTTTAATCTAACGATATCATCGATTTGAGATTAGGTTTTGATTTTAGGATTTGACTTTGGTTAGGATTTAATTTTGGAATTTGATCTTGGTTTGGTTTTGATTTATGGGATTTGATCTTAGTTTTGCTTTGATTTTGATTTTGGTCCCGGTGGTGATTGATTGTGGTTGCAGGAGGTAAATGATGGTTGTTATAGGGAGTGAGCATCGTGGTTGCTGGAGGTAAATGGGGTGTTACGTGATGAAATTTATGATGTGGGCGACTTGAATAGGCGGGTGATGTTGCCATAATAGGTGAGTGGTGGTGATGGAAGAATATGTAGGTGGTGATGGTGATGACTGGTGGTTGTCAGGTTGTAATGATAGGAATGTGTCTACATGGCTATAACAGTTGTTAGGAAAGGGGAATGGAGGTTACCGGAGGTGATAAGTGAGGGGTGGGCAGGTGGTGGCTAACGGTCACTGGTGGTAGTTTCCGGTGGCTGGTGGGTGTCCGATGGTAGTAGGCAGTGGTTAACATAAACAGGTGATGGTAATGGTGGAACCTATTATATTAATTCATTTTTATTTAATAAATAATATAAAATAAAAATAATAAAAAAATGAAAAAGAAAATATAAAGGGCATTATTGTCTTTTTATGTTTATGAGGGACTAACAACGCAAAATATCAAACAGTAAGGACGGACCGAGTGCAAAACAAAAGTTAGGGGCCAAACGTGCAATTTTAACTAAACCATTAGGACAACTTCAGTAATTTGCTCAAGGAAAAAAATACTCTAACCTACACTTATACATCTCGCAAATAAAGTTGAGTCATGATTACCAGCACAAAAACCAAGCGAAGTAATTATAAAACCAAGCACGGGGGCCTTGTTTCAACCTTAAATGCTTTCTAAAGCCTACTATCACACTCCCAACCAGTGGCGAAAATGCTAGGTAGTGAGACGACGTTAAGGATCAAAGTAATTTGTATACATAGAACAATACAACAACATAACATAATGCGCAAAATTTTGTTAATGAAAAAAGAAAACTACAACATCCTTTGTCTACTAGTACATGATAATCTGAAATACTGAGTATACCTTAACACTTAGGCAACTATGAAATACGACAAAATGATAGATAAATTGTAATCCTGATTGTTTTCCTGTGTATGACTTCTAGCATCTTAGTTATTGAGAATATATGCGTTTTGAAAAAGCGTCAACATATATTGGTGAAATTACAAGTTTGATTCAATGCACTTTTAAACCAAAAGTATGTTTTTACCGTCTATAACTAGTTTACCAACTTATATATATGTGTGTGTCTGTATATATATATATATATATATATATATATATATAGGTTATAATGTGGATGGTAAGTATTGTGTGGATGTAGGAATGAATGTGGACCAAGAGTTTAAAATACATATTCTAATAGAATACATATTCTGATTGAATACAAATTTTGACAGATTACATATTCTGATTGAATGAACATTTTTAAGAATAACAAATTTTTGAACCATAAGTTGAAGAATAACAACATTCTTAAAGAATAACCATCTATTATTAACGTTATTGAAGAATCTAAGGTCCAAAAATAAACAAAAAACAATTTTTACTGTTGCATTCTATAAAAATACAATCTCACTTGTTGATTTTGCCACGTTCTATAAGAATACAATCTTTATAGTAAGCCATTCTTGAAAAAACCTTCATTCTTTAAGAATACAATGTCATTCATGAAAGCATCTTCATCTCATTCTTACTATACGGGAATTTATTTCCTTTGACTTTAGATCTTCAACAAACAAGTAAACAAAGACCTGTATTAAAAATACAAATAAGAATGGGAATAAGATTATACAAATAACTTGGCTATTATAT